>NC_135002.1:15512984-15850172 GCF_051020985.1 Nomia melanderi | reverse complement strand
TTCTTGTTACCAGTTGTGATCTGTGACCTGAGAAACGACTTTCGATCACGACGATACTTTCCTGTTACATACAATCATTCGACATCTCAGTGAACATTTGAGAAAGAAAAAAACTAAGTCTAATAATTTGCATACCTCTCTCAATATATATGGTGTCTCTGGAAAGTATGATATTATTAAGAGAGCTATAGAAAGGGTGTAAAAAATGTCCTGTCGACGAAACGAACGTTTATACAGTCTCATCCTTTAAAGAATCCACGTTGAACACCATGCGAACGTATCCTTGGATTCAAAGTGAAAAATAGTCCACGAAAACCCTAGTTTTTAATTTGAATCGTTAGTAGGCTGCGGATTCACGTGTAAATACAGATTTTTCTTGACTACCTTGCAGAACCTGGAATCACACGAAAATTTGATTACTATGTAGAACGTTATATCAGATTCTAAATAAAACGAAAACTTCATTAAGGTCTATCAAAGTTTTAAATGTAAACTGACTATCAGTATGAATCGTAAGAGTTTCCACGAACACAGAAGATCCACAGTCTACTCGTTAAACGGAGTACGTGTGTGTATTTAAAAACAAAAAAAAACAAAAAAAGAAACAAACGTGTCGAACTGTTTTGTTAAACGTACTGACGTAAAACTATTTAACGAACAGTAATATAGTTTATACTTTATTTGAAGTTTCATCAACTTTTCCATCGACGATACATCATATTCCTTGATTCTTATCTTTGCCTTAGAAATAATCCACGAAAACAATCCCCTTTCTACCGGTTGGGCGTGTTCGATTTTAGTTCACGCTTACAGGACATTTTTCTCTGGCTTGTATTATCTCTCTTGAAGGGACCGTCACCTCCGGAGGCATCCTGTATGTAAATTTCCCTGTACCCTCGTCTGATCGCACACTTTTATATGGTTGAAACGCATTTGGTCGGACAATGTGAGTGCCTCAACACATCCACGAATTGTCGGAAGAACGAACAAACAAACAAAAAACAAAGATATGAACGAAAGAACGAGAACGTATGCATGGTAATTTTTCGTTTCCAATGTTCATGTCGCTTTATTCCTTTCTCGCAGATCGGAGATTGGACGAACAACCTCCATTCATGTACAAAGTTAAGGATATTCGAAGCGTGGGTGTCGGTGATCTAGAAATTCGTTCACATCCATGTTCCAGCATACACAGATAACGTTTTCAAACACGATCGCGATGATCTAGCTTAATATCCTCGGCAATCACAGTAAACCAGCCACCTATTATTTCTGTTGCGGTTTTGCTTCTCGGGAACCGATGGAAAAAAATCGAGATTGAACAATACTCGAATAGTTTGTAACGAACGCGAAGTCAACGCAAAGTGACTTACAGGATCGAAGCGAGTTGGTGTCATCGGCGGACGACGAGCAAAGTATTCTTTGTAAATAAATGAACCTTCGCTTCGCACACATCGACGTTTTCGTAAAGCGTTTCTCGACGATGATTAGGGTTTTTACATTTTTTTAAAACGTCTGACGTTCGTGCGTCATCGGCATCTCGTTGTCCTTTCTCATAGGGATTCGACGCGGTTCCCACTGCGAACGGTATATATACCACCATCGTATACGGCTGACACTGCAGAGGTGTGCAAATGATTCAACGCGAGCTAGAGAAGAATATATATACACACACACATATATATATATATATATATATATAGAGAGAGAGAAAGAGAGAGAGAGAGAGAGAGACAAAACTGTGTTTATAAATGATAATGTTTCCGTTAAAATGTTTCGTACGTTGATTTCATACTCACCAATACATTTCTCTGCTTTTGATTAACTGACCGCTACGAATTTTCTATGCATAACTTCATCGTATACGGACTCGATATATTCGGTGTATATTGAAATATGTGGTGTGAAAAGTTATTTCTTATACTTTCCAGTGTTCGACTCACACTGGCACGTGTAACTTTTGTTCAATGTCTATGTAAACTTTCTTCATAGGATAAAAAAAAAAGTATTAAAAAGAAACACGTGTCGCATAGTAAGTAAATAACGTGTAACGATATAATTGTATGATTTTTACGCTCGTACTAAAGAGAATCGCTATCTTCGCAGGTAGTTTTTCCGAGAACTACTTTCTACGTGTACCTACCGATCGAAAGGTGTAGATCGGTTCCTGAAAACCATACTCAACGGTTATCTTACACGCTGTACATTTGACTCTGGAAAAATTTTGCTCGATCGCCTATTATAAAAGAAAAAGAACAATGTGAAATGAGTACCTAGTAATTTGAAGTAACATCGAATGGTCGTTTATAAAAAGAACAGGTGCTTTTAAGAAAGGGAAGACCATGGATCGAAATACTTATACAAAAAAGCTGAGAATTGTGAATAGACTACACTGAGTCCGATAATTTGCATACCTCAGCATTTATTAAGTCTACCGATAAATGATTCACTATTTGTTTTAACAAACTGTCAACACGCTTTAAGTTCGAAGTATATAAGACTAAGAATATAACGAACGTTAGATTTTCTTTAAACATTGATTCTGACGAGAAATAGAGGATCGCTTATCGACGCACTTGGCAATTTATTGTAAACTCATTATAAACTCACAATACGTTCACCCATTATCGCACACATATTGAGCGGCTCCTAAAGTTTTGCAGACGTTTGTGAACGGAATGAGAAAAAGTCGTGGACTATGATATGTATAAAATGTTTATCAGGATAGATGTGTTTCTAGTATTATTTCGACAATTTGTTTTCAAACTCGACAGGTATTTCTGTAGAAAGTCAGACTACTGGAGAGTCAGAACACATAAATAAAAATAAAAATAAAAATAAAAATAAAAATGAAAATGAAAATGAAAATGAAAATGAAAATGAAAATGAAAATGAAAATGAAAATGAAAATGAAAATGAAAATGAAAATGAAAATGAAAATGAAAATGAAAATGAAAATGAAAATGAAAATGAAAATGAAAATGAAAATGAAAATGAAAATGAAAATGAAAATGAAAATGAAAATGAAAATGAAAATGAAAATGAAAATGAAAATGAAAATGAAAATAAAAAAAATATAAATATAAAAGTGAATATTTTAAATATAAATACAAATATAAATAAAGATTAAAAATAAAAATAAAAGTAAATATATATGTAAATAAATACATATATGTATTATATAAAAATGCGTGTGTATTCTGGAAATTAGATTCAATTTCGCGTAAGGAAAACAGTGAAAATTTCATAGCTTCGAATAATAATGTACAGAGCAGTTTATTTTAACCAACCTTAAAGACAATTCACAATCAGTCGTTACCATTGCAAAGCTTTTATTGCAGTATACTCCCACCGGGAATAGGATAAAAAAGAATGGAACAGTCGTAAAGGGATATACGTTCTTGAATTGTAAAAAATCGAAATTTTTAGAATACCGTACCCGATAGTTCCAGAAGCGAAGATGGACGTGCACAGAACAAAAAGGAGAGGTGATGTGACTGAAACCAGAAACGCTTGTAAACGCAATCTCTAAGCTACGGACCTACGGATTCCCAGTATTCTAGACCAGTATGGAACAAGAAATTAAACACAAATTAATTTTCTTCATTGATAGAACTCGTTTAACCCTTTGCACTCGACAATATTTTTTATTACAAACATTCATTATTTTCTGACAAAATATTAACAATATTATTTTCAACTTACATAAAGGAACATCTTGCATAAATTATGGGCCAGAGTTGTTTTATTTCTATGTTCCATATGTTAATACCTTATACAACGTTTTATATTGAATTTTTCATTTGATAATTTTGTTGCGTTCAATTAAATGGCGACTGAGAGTCGCCTCTCAAATGCAAAGGATTAAAGGGAAGAAAAAATGTGACAACACATTGCCTGATGCTCTTTCAACGCGACAGGATTTTCCTATCACTATTTCAACGATACATCTGTCGTTTAATCATTTCGCTGATACGATCATGCATGGTACACGTGTGTCTCCTCAAAAAGTGGCTTTTCATTTGCGGACACTACGTATATGCGACAGCAAGGTGCTTCATGACACGTAGGACACATAAACGATGAATCGGGAATTAAAAAATAATAAAAGGTCTCGATGGAAATATGTATCTTACTTGATCTTGTTCCAGAGCTATGGTTCTCTTGCACCTGTGCACTTTTGAGCCAAAGACCGACGGCACTAACGTGAGAAGCGAATAGTACATGTATGGAAGTAAGAAGGACAGAAATAGTTATAGCCAATGGGTCGATAATGTTGGTTTCTACTTATAGATAAAGTCAATTTCTATTTTTCATTAATTATTGTTTAACTTCACACTTTAAAATTTTTTTGTTAACACGTTGAATGTCATGGGGGTCACCGGTGACCTCCGACCAAATCGAATTACTCAATCGAGTTCACTCAATGAAACGATGAGTATATTAAAACATTTCTATATTACAAATAATGCTACATAATACAGTGACATTCATGACAAATGATTTAATATTATATTTTTTCTATTCTGTGTATTTTCCTCTGTGAAATCGTACGGCGTTCAACGTATTAATATTCGTGATATTCTTTTTGTAAATAGTCAGTTAGAAACAAACTGTCATAGAAGCTGGTCAATAAAAATATTTCAATATAATAATTTAGTAAATATTGTAAATATGTATATTAAATAAAAGCACACGCCAGATATCGCGGCGAGGCGATAGTCGTTCTTTTTAAACTTCGCGCGCATAGCCGCGATTGTGCTGACGGCAATGACGGCAAAGCAATGATGCCATCCGTGGCAAAACGCCCAAACTGGTAGACAAATGTTACCGATGTGGGATTTCATGCGGAATGACTGTGGCGCCACCCATGGCAATGTCCACGTAACAAATTGGTAACGGTATATTATGAAACGGATTAAACTCCAATTCTCCCACACTTTCGGGATATGCGTGAAATATGCTTATTTCCATTCAAAGCAATTTAAATATTGCTATATTTATTTACATAGATTTAAGAAGAATCATTAGTCCTGAATACCTAAACATTTTATTACAAATATAGTAGTTCAAATAAAAATGTATATTGAACTTCAATTTTATTTATCGACATTTCAATCATTAAAATAAAAACTATTAGTATATAATTTATCGAAGAATTTTCTACAATTGTATAATTAATCAAGATAATCTCCTATACAAATTTTATAGCTGTACTTTATATAGTAAATGTATTTATAAAAATATTTACGTTTGTGAATCAACAAAAACTGTATTGTTATGAAGTTCTATTGAATAAATACTACTTCCTTTGTTTAAATGTACGCCTTATACATTCGTTGCCGTTAAATCATAATTTGCTCGTTGCAAAAATGAAGTACAGTAAATACTTACAAGCTTCACAGGTTAGAAATTTGAATACATGGCAACATTTTAATGGATACGTTTGTATACTGGGTTTACCATATTTACTACTTGGTTAACTTTGATCATTTTGCTTCATGTAGTTTTCCTATTGATCGTTCTTTAGGCATAGACGACAGAGCAAAACGTCTGATTTTTTACACAGTCGGTAATTCAGAACATATGACACCGAGTTCTAGAGTACCCAGGAGCATCGATTTAGACAGCCAAATCTCATTTATCCCCTATATTAGAAATGAAGTTTACACGATACTCAATTTCTACTAATAAATCTAAACGTGAACTTAAGATTCATACAAACATCCCATACAATATAACTTGCTACATTGAATTACCAATGCTGTTAAAAATATTCTAATGCATTAGCAAAATCTTTTTAAAAGAAAAGTAGGAAAAATTATGGTATAAAAAGTGTTGAATGAAATTAATTACAATAACTGTCATGCATTCCTAAATTATTATAGTTTAAGGTAATAAATAATACACTCAATATTTCAGTAGTTATTGTATATTTGTATTCAAATCATAAAAGATTAGAACTTTAGCCTGTGTGGATATTGGCTACTTCTTAAGCCAAACATGGCAGACAAATAAGTAAACAACAACTTTTTCTCCTTATTCCTTTTAACGGCAGAAATTACAAATTTATCAATTACTTTCTGATCTGTTTTTCTTTGTTCACTTGCTTTGTATTCATCCTTTTTCTTGGCGAAAATATCACCTTCTTCTTTCTTTGCACGCTTTTCACGTTTCCTCTTAAAGTAATCATCATTAACATGGTCCGGGAGTTTTAAGCCTGAGATGTTAATACGAGTAGAAGTTGCAATCACATAATTCTGACTAACTCTTCTAAGAGGACAACCGTTAATCAGGAATGGACCTATTATACAAAATATATAATTTAATACTCTCTATTAATTTCCGTTTAAATTTAAATTTATTATATGCAGCACTCACCGGTAACAAGAAGTAAGCCACTCTTGAGTTGTTTCAACAAAACAACTCGTTTCCCTTTATGAGCACCAGCAAGCAAGATGCAAATTGTTCCTGGTTTTAAAGATGGCCTCAAATAACGTTGATGATCACGGAAACATTTTTTAGCATGATGTACAGTCACAGGGTCTGCAGTTGGATAGTTAGCACGTCTCTTCTTTAACAATACAATACGTTTCTCCCCATTTTTATCGCCACTAATTTTCTTCTCAATGGTTACTGGTTTCTTGGGCTTGAACTATTATTAAATACTTGTGTAAATATATATCTATAAGTAAAAACAATAAACAAAAGATATATTACAAAACATACAGTTTTTGGAGTTTTCTTATCAAGAAATTTATAAATAGCCTTCTTGTGGAACATGCGAGTGCGACTGAATCTATAAACACCATTTCCTAAATCATAATTTCTTGGTCTGATGCGACCTCCCTTTCTACCCTTTTTGTCCACAGAAGCATTTTTGTTCTCCTGGGACTTCACTGTTGTTTCCTTGGCTTCTTTCGTCTCCGTCATCTATCAAATTAGTAATAAGTATTACTTAAGAAATAAGTATGTATAATAAAAAGGTGGTGAATGCAACTGTATATATAAATTTCATTATTGTAATCTCTTACAAGGCATGTTTACCATGATAAATATAGGTTATGTCACGTTTTCACAAAGCTATAAAATATAAAGAACCAATTTTTAAGGAATTGCAAAGCCAGAACGAAATGAAATGATTAAGATCGAAAATGTTTAATATATATCGAAAATTAAATAACTAGAACAGTGAAACGTCAAACTGTAACCTCTCATAACATTAAGTGTTTAAAATTTAATGGAATCATAACATTAGAGAAAAAAATACAATGTTCTTCTTAAAAAAGGTTTATGAAATATGTAATATTTGACAAAATATATAGTTTCTATTTTATTGAAATAAGAGATTACTTTGATTATATTAAGCCTGTTGATATCATTCCTCCTTACCGTAAATCGTGCAGCTAAAAGAGTCTATACTATGTTTCCATCTAGAGGGCATACTCTGTAGTTACATTTCTAAATCGATATATAGCTTCGATTATTTTCGATAATTCTCGACAATTTAAAGATATTCTCTTGTTTTTATAAACATTACAATTATTTAATATTAAATATATAAAACGTTTATATAAGTTCACAAACCAGTCAGTTTTCTTTATTAAATAGTAACTTCAATTTATTATAAAAATTTTAATAACATTATAACAAACATATTATAGTTGACTTTTTATATTTAATAATAAACATACATTTCTGAGATTGAATGTATATGTAAATATATATGTTTAATTAACGTAAAAGTTTTGCATTTTTTTCATACAAGTGTAAATATATATATATATAAATATATATTCAATATATATATATATATATATATTTATGACTGAAGTATAAAATAGCTCATTTATTTTAAATTGCTTTTTAATTCATTCAACAAGATAGAACCTATCACCATTTTCTCACAATTTACACATATTTCCAAAGATTCGCTTCCAGTAATTTTTATTGTCACTAATACCAATGAATTTGAGGCTAGGGTGTGGGCGGTAAATCTACGAATAAAGGAAAAATTATTGTGAGTAGTGTACTTTATGTTCTTCGTATAAACAGTAAATAATTACTAACCTCATTTCTTCGTCAGTACTAGATATTATTGCAACATTCGCAATTTCATAGATCATTTGAGGAATATCTTTCTTATTTCCCGCATATTGCACTTTTGCTACATGTTCGTTCATGCCTTTCAATTTTGCTTTTTCAGTAACAAACATGTTATCTGGCAGAAGTACAGCACGTATTATTTCTCCAACAGGTGCTTTAATAATCACCGGACATGAATAAGTTTCTTCATTAATTGTAAAATCAATATTAAAATTTGCCGGCTGAGTGGAATCATTGAAATTGATACCCAATGTGGATGTTGCAATACCATTCGTTTCTAATAGTGATATTTGTGTAAAATCATGTAGAAGCATACCTTTCGGTAAATTCTAAAAATAAACACAAATCTTCATAAATAAATGAATACAATTTTTAATGTAATAAACATTTACCTTTGTTCCCATTTGAATCTCCTTAATAGAATTACTACCTTCATTAGAAAATACTAATTCAATAGCAACTAAATGAGCGCTTACTAAATGTTGTGTTCTTGTAAACCTATACTCAACTTTTAAACCGTGACCTGTAATACTATTTAACAATTCAGACTTTTTCATTGGAATAGAAGGGAATGATACTTCTCTTACATCATTTGAAATATTTGAATTCATTGGAGTAAGAAGACTTCCTGTACTTAATGGCATTACAGGTGTTATGTGAATATCTGTAATCAATGTATTATATAAGTTTACATACTTTCATTCAAAGTTTTGTTTCATAACCTTTTTAATATTATATCATACCATCGACTAAATCTAGTAGGAGATCAATGTTACTTTTAGGTTGTTCTCTCGTATCGTGCTTTGAAGCTTTATATTTCTCTTCTTCACTTTCTTCTGACTGTTCAGAAGATTCTTCTGAATTTGATTCTTCACTCTCGGACTCACCATTAGATTCGTCAGATTCTTTAGTAGATTTCTTTTTCTCATTATCATTTTCAGATTTATTGGAGCTAGATGTATATTCAGATGAATCGCTACTTTCATCTGAAGAATCGCTCGACGAAGTATCCGAAGATTCATTATCGTTGGTTAATTCTGTAATTGTATATTATTTTAATGTTAGACTATTTTGAGTATAATGTATATAAAGTTTATCAATGTATATAAAGTTTACCATCTCCTGCAAATATTTCTAAATTTTCTTCATCGCTGTAAAAAGATTTCTCTTTTTCTTTCCCTTTCTTATCCTTCTTATCTTTTCTAAAATATTCCTCTCTTATATCTCTCATATTTCCACTAGGAATATCTCTAACAGATGGTTCTGGAGCTACATCAGGGAACGATGGCAATGGACGGTAACCAGCACATGGCATATCCAAATAATGCGACAATGTACCTAACTGAAATTCGGAGTTTTTGAACCTGGATGTCAGAGTTGGAGCAGGCTTTGAGGCTAAAAATATTCTTTTTGCAAGTTGAGGAAGTTTCTTGTCTGGATCATCCTCGTCAAGAATAAAACGTCTCAAAAAACGAGCGCGATCTCTGATATCATAATTCTGATCATACTTTGCAAGCTGAAAAACATACTGACAGAACGGTTTAGTCTGTGCAGGATTATTTAGACATAGTTTAACAGCCAAATTTAATATCTGTAGTTTCACTATGTCCTGTTCATTTACAAAATTTTTGGCCATTTTTCTTAGAACGTCCGGTGCTATCTTAGGTACCCTATCCGAATATTCTCCCAAGAGCCATAATATTGATGCCCTAGCTTGTGGTATAGTGATAAAATCCATTAACTTGGCCATATGAGCTATTATATTCTTATGTTCATTTGGCTGAGTTTGTAAGAGTTTCTTTATAACAACAACACTTTCAGCTACAATAGCCTCTGAATATAAAAATCATGAAAAACATAACATAATTATGTAAGTATTGCACAGTTATTATCATAAATGAGTATTGGAATCATATTTACCGTCTCTGTTACTCAAAAGTGAAACTAATCCATTTAGGCAAGTATCGGTCACTTCTTTGATATTACTTGCGCATCTACCAATTGCCTGTATACTCGCTCCCACAAATTCTTTATCACTGCTAGAAATGTATGTTTGGAATTCTCTCAGTATAACCCCAATGCTAGTTTCAGTTGTCAGATTAGTCAAAATATCTAATTTCAAGAGCTTTATATGTGTAGGATCTGAAGTTCTTACAAAAAATGATCTAAGAAAAGGTTCAAACATTCCCTACAAAAAAAAAATTAAATATATATTCTGTACAAATTTAAAAATTTTAGAAAATAATATTTTGGTTTAGTACATTATATTAGTACTTACATTACCTTTCTGGTAATTGATATGCTAGCTATGCAGTGAAGAACTACACTTTGAACTTCTCTATGTCCCCTTAATAACCTGATCAGTGCTTTAGCAGCAGTAATAACTTCACTTCGTGGTGCTGTATGGTGATACAACTGAGAAACTGCCATTACCACAGAAGCATTTCTACTTTGTAAAAGAGGTTTTGTGTTTCTTAACAATAATCGATGATCAGGATCTAACGATAGTTTTGTTTTCTTAGTATTGGTTGAATCAGAATCAGAATCATAAAATGGGCGATTCTCATCTTCTTCTACATTCTATAAAAATGATTTTCACAAAATATAGGCCTTACACCAAATGATTTCCTACGACTTCAAAGAATTATACATACATCTACGTTTGGATTAATGAACTGTGTTCTTGCGTATCTTGTGAGCATATTGACTATAATAACTTGGCCCCACTCGTCAACATCTACTAATAAGTTACAGAGCTTTCTGTAATTCTTATGTATTAAGTCAATCCTCTCAGGACAAACTTCTTCAAAAGCCATTACCGCAGAACCAACAACTAGAGTTGTTTTATCAGAAAGCAACTTTTCTAAAACATTAATCAGTTCCTCTTTCTGCTCTGAATCCAGTGAATAAAGTTTAGGTATAGCATGCGCTGCAGTTTTTCGAACATATGGTGACATATCACTAGCTGAATCTTTAATAGCAAGCATTACAATAGGAACAATCATAGATACACGTATGCTTGAAAGTACCCTCAAAGCACTGGCTCTTATTAACTGATTAGGATCTTTCAAAGCACGTTGGAATGTAGAAATAGACAATAACGCAAGATCCTGCTGATCTTCTGCATAACGGACTAAATAAACATAAACTAATTTTTTCACTTCGATGTTCTTTGATACAACATTTTTTACTACAGCTGGAAATAATTCTGATGCATCTCTTCCTTTTGCTATCATCTGTAATAAATATCTTAGTTTCTTGATTGTTCTGGAATAAAGTTAATTTAAAGCGGAAGATGTATTACCCCAATTATACGTTTCATAGCTTCCAATTTAAGTCCATCTTTATTACTATCCAACATTTGTTTTAAATCGTCATGCCTAATTTGGAAAATACAAATTACAAATATGTAGCTATGTATCATATGTGAACATACTTTGTTGCAATATATTATAAACTGTGCCATATAAAACTAACATGTATATATACAAGTTAATAACATTGAGATATATAGGTACAAAAATATAAATATTTTATTTATAACAATTATACTTATTTCAAAATGTTTTTAGTATTTGTGTCATTTTTAAAATAGAGTCCCAAAATATGTAATAATACTTTTCGCTAATAAGATATTTAATGTTAAAATAATATGGATAACGATTTAAATATTTACTTTTTGTAATCAGAATGAAAAAATCCTCCAGAAGCAGGATCAGTTGCAAGTTCTGGATCTGCAGTACTTGATCTGTCATTGCTATAAGATCCTCCGTTATTTGATATTGAATTCGTAGCAGCGGTCAACATTTTCTTAGGTTTTATTTAACACCACTTAACTTTGATACAAATATCACTATAATTCACAGAATTCTTTCAAAATTGACAATATGATGCTTGTACCGAAGATTACCACATATCCATCTTGCTTAGATCTGTTTAGATCCGAGCCATTCACTCAGCAATATTCTTGCTCCATATATCGAAATGTATCGAATCAGAATTTAAAAGAAATACTGTTCGACGTGTAATTTTTTTATTATTAATTTCTATTGATGCCTATTTTTTATGTATTATTTATCGTTGAAATTAAAATTACACGTAAAAACAAATATATTTCTAAATATAATAATTAAGAGAGAAAAACTTTCACGAAGCAACATAGAGTATCGATAAGTTACTAGAAACAGTGCCTTTTTGCATCACACATAAATGCGAATATACTTAAGCTGATAAAATAGTTAAAAATTGTAATCATAACTACTAATATTATAATAATATTTGCAAAGAACGATATTTTCAAATATAAATAATTTATTTTTTTTATTGTAGTAATAATTTTATATTCAAAATAATATATACTGGGATATTACAATAAGCATATGTTCGTAAAATTCTTGGTTAAGTACTAGTTATTTATGTATTCTGCAAAATGTAATCTAATGAATTTATTTTTTCAGTGTAGGAATTAATTAATATGTCACATATAAATTTATACTAAAAAATAACAAAATGTTTCTTATGTAATCAATAAAATATTACACATATTTAATAAATGCAGTTTCTACTCTTGAAGGTCTTGTAAGAAAAATACAATTGTGAATAACAATACACGTATGATACACAGAAAGTTTCACAGTAATTTATTTCTTTACATTGAATATAATAACTTAAAATTATTAAGATTTTATTTTTTACGATTCTATAATAAAGTTCAACTAGTTTATTGGTATGTTATATCATGTTTTATAATAGCATAACAATTTTGCCACTAAAACTTGCTAAGAAGTTTTCTTTCCTTCATCTTTGGGAATCTTGCTGCAATCTCTAAATGTTTGTTGCCTTATCGTTGAATTTAAATCCTCTTGACAATTAGAATATGCCATACCTAATCCAAAACCTGAACCAATTAAAATAGGCCATTTTCTACCTACAATAAATAAAAAATTTTAATATTACATTATGAATATACCATAATTTTTCATAATATGGTACCCATAACAATAATAACATCTTTAATATAATATAATGGTTCCTAAATTTATAGTGTATTTAATATTAAAGTACATACATATATATGTTTATGATACTTAACCTACTCCACATATTTAATAATATTATTTTTAAGAATACAATAGCATGGTTAAGAAAATTATATGTACCCTTATGTGCAATTATACTCAATATCTTTGAAAATGTAAATTCAATTAGATTTTTCTGTCAAGAATTGCATTTTCTTAACCTTCAAAATTATATTCCGATGTTTATGTAAAGGTAGATAAATTAAATATATTAGCATATAAATTATAATTCTATCTTATTATTAAAAGTGGAATAGGTGAAATTTTTAATTAAATATTAAAATAATTAAGTCTTACGTTTGAAAAAAAGCAGAGAAAACACACTACCAAGGATAAGTCCCCCTCCTAGGAAAATGTCACAGTATTAGCAACAATAAAAGTACACACTTCTTCTACGATTAATAAACATCACAACTATTAAATAACATTTACCAAATTTAAAAATTGCATCTGTAAAACATCGATCCCATTTTCGTCCAATTTCGTCTTCAGTCCAAGCGGTACCAGCCATTTTTCTGTATTAAAGTAGATCTATAATATTGGTAGTTACGTCATACGTAAGTTTCTAACCATCTCGTAAAACATTATCGAAGCATTAATTATTTGTAAAAGCAATATTTTAAAATAATTTTTTGTTTTTCAGTTAACGATATTTTTCAATAAAATAGATGTACGTTTACAATAAGTATGTTCAAAGTGAAGGTTCACACATAGTACATTATTATTGCGTATTTGAACATGATAAAGGAAAAGAATGTTTTTAATTTGTCATATTATTTGTAAGTATTATTTATTTAGAATCTAGTAAATGTAACAATTGTTTTCTTCTGTGGATTTGTTAATTTCATTAGAATCTGCTCGCTTTACTTTTATAGGTCAATCTTAAGCGCGCCACAAGCAGGTAAAATTTAAATGTGAAATTACTATTTAGCTAGTAACTTGTTACGTAAAAGCTGTTACATAAAGTCACTAATAGAATGGTCGTAAAATCCAACTAATTATCGCGAGTTCTTTGTTATAACGCCAATATGTAATTTCGTTGAATTCAAATTATGAAAATGTATATAAATAGTACATATTACATACTCTGTGATTATAAAGAATTTCCTAATTTCCCTAGATTACCATGCTGGAAATTTCATGGATGGATCGCGCACAAAATTTTAATATACATTTTTTTATCTTTTATAAACGATTGTGTTTAAATTTATAGTTAAAAGATTTTAATTTAAGAAAATACGCTTTAATTGTTAGGGAAAATAAAGTTTTTGAATTTAGAAACTGGTAATTTAACCAAATTTATATTATTGGACAGTGTCGTGTTCATGCATATTTCAATATGATATCAAATTTGGTAGCTGAACCAGTGCACACTTATCAGTTTAGAAAAAAATAAAATTCTATTAAATTTTCATTATCTTGCAACATATAAAACAATTTTTTAGACATAAGTTAAAAAATATATAAAGAAAAATTGTATCTATTTTAGCGCCCTCTTACAATCGATTCTATACCGTTACTAGAGCATTCTAGGATTTAATGTCCACCGTATATATTCGATTTGACAACATGGTCATCCAGAAACATCACTATAAAACTGCAATGACAGAGTTTCCGGCGTAAAAATAAGCCAAAATTTGTGCTGAACATGTTTGCTAAACACTGTAAAGAGAAAACGGGATAGTTATAGCCAATGTTGACTTCATGTTAAAGTGTATAATTCAATAGACATACACGCACGTTAAAACTGCATTACAAATAATGTTATCGATTAATTTTTTAAGAACCTCGAAGTCAGTAAGCAAACGATCGAATAACATTAACAGAAAAGTGGTTAATATAGAATTATTAATGAGGTTTTCATTTTTTATCGTGATTTTCATTATAATAACTAATTTACTGTCGTCGGCGGGTGGAATCGAATCATTGGGAAACCCGTATAAAATCTTAGGTGTCCACAAACGTGCAACCTTACAAGAAATTCGAAAGGCATATAAAAATCTTGTCAAAGAATGGTGAGCATCGATGTGACTATTATACTTTATTTTATTGCATAAAAATAAAAAAAATCCATTCTTGATTTTATATGCCATACATTTTACATGATAGTGGAATATTATTAATAAAAACTTATTTTATATTTAGTACACAATCTTCATGGACATTAAAATGTCTGCTTATTTTTTATTAATTACATATTGCTTCTTAGGCATCCTGATAAAACCGATCATCCTGGTGCCGAAAATAAATTTGTGGAAATTACAAAGGCATATGAGGTAAAATTAATATTTTGGCAGAAATATATATATATATATATATATATATATATATATATATATATATATATATATATATGTATATATGTATGTATGTGTATATGCATATATATATGTATTATATATGAATGATTCAGTGTTTTCTTGACAGTTCTGTGATTTAATGTTTTAATTGTTTTGTTAGATCTTAACTGATCCAGAAAGAAGAAAAAAATTTGATAATCATGGAATCACAGAAGAAAGTATTCCTAGACAGAGAAGAGATAATAGTCAATTTAATGTTCTTGATCCTTTGGAAGAATTATTTGGTGGAAATTTTAAGTTCCATTATCAAACTCGAGATATTTCACTCTTTTACAAGATGAGCATCACATATCGGTTTGTATATTTATATAGAATAAATTTATATAGAATAGATATGTTTGTATAAATTATGATAATTGACCATCTTAAACATAATTATATTTATTACAGATCATTCGAAAATGTGATAGTACCAAAAACTTTTCGTACACCTTATGTAATATTATTCTATTCGGATTGGTGTTTTGCGTGTTTGCAAGTAGAACCAACATGGCGCCGCTTGGTGGACGAATTAGAACCATTGGGTCTCGGGTTAGCAACTGCACATGCTGAGAAAGAATCTGCTTTGGCAAGAAGATTGGGTATTCATTCATTGCCATGCCTTGTTGTGACAATAGAAGGTCGCACTAGTGTGTATAAAGAATCTTTGTTCAGTGTGCAAAAGATTGTTGGTATGTATTTTAAAAACTAATTGAGCATTTCATTTATACTGATGTTGAATATTAAATTCTTAATACTTATCATCTTTCAGACTTCTTACGAAACAAATTCCCATATAAATTAATACCTAACATAAACGAAAATAATGTAGACAATTTCCTCTCAGGATGGATAGATAATAGAATTCGAGCTTTAATATTTGACAGAAAAGAATCAATACGATTACGATATCTATTTATTGCATTTTACTACAGAGATCGTGTTGCATTTGGTTTTGTCCAGGTAAAAATTTTATAATGACATTATAGTATTCTAAGAATTATTCAATTCTTCGATAATATATAATTTTATTCTTACAGACTGGAAATGAAGATACAGAATCTATTGTAACAAAGTATAAGATTTCTGCAGATTTAGATACTTTGTTATTGTTTAATGAAAATTCTGAAAAACCTATGGCATCCGTTAGTATGAAAGATATATCCAGTGATACGATGCACAATATTATATCAAATAATAAATTTCTTGCTTTGCCAAGACTTTCGAATCAAGCGATGCTAGATTCTGTTTGTCCACCTGAATGGTTAAGACCACAAAAGCGATTGTGTGCAGTTCTAATATCACAACAGAATAATCCCCTCCATGATGTTGCAAGACATAAATTTAGACAAGCAGCTTTAGAATCATCTTACAGGTAATATTATAGTAAATATACAATTTTTCTAATCACTATTTCAGTATGTAATAGTTTATTAAAATTTACAGCACTGAACGGGTTAGATACACATACGTATTTAAAGATACACAACCAGAATTTGTATCAGCATTATCGACAGGCGAAGGAAGTCCTTTAGAACCTTTGTTACACATTGTCATCATTTGGAGAAGAGATGCGAATCATCTGAAGTACGAATGGTTACCTACTGGTTGGATTGAGGCTGCTCAAGATGAGAATCAGTGGAACGAAACACGTCGAAATTTGGAACAAACTATACAGAGATTACTAAGAGCATCTGAAGCTCTGCCATATGCTGCGGTTGTAGGAGAATTAGCAGATGAACATGCACAGGTATTTACTTGTATTTTTTCGAGGTTTAAACTGGATACAGTGCTACCAATTATTGCTATTTCATTATTTCTACAGGGTACAGTAGATAAACTTATTGGCAAGGCATTGTTAGCTGTAGATTATATATCAGATAGTCTTACTAAAGAGCAGATTTTACCTTTGGTATCAGTAATTGCTACTCTAATGTTAATTGGAGCAGCAGGATACGGAATGTCGTATTTAGTGTGAGTAATTTGATATTATAAAAACGTGAACATAAAATAAATTCCTTAATGTCGTATTTCATTGTAGGAAACTAGAAGAAGCGAATGTTCAAGCTGAACGTGCTCAATGTAAGGATAACGGTAAATCGACACCATCACAGCCGCAATTGCGATTACATGAATTACGCGCAGAGAAATATAATGGTTTAGTTCGACTATTGAAACCAGGCTGTAGAACCATTATACTATTAGTTGATGCTCAAAGTAGACTAAAATTATTACCAGCTTTTCATAAAGCTGTGTGGCCTTATAGGTGAGTCAATAAGATTTTATTTTGTAATTCATAATGAAAATACTCATCTTTTATTGCAGAAAAAATAAGACCCTTATGTTTGGGCACATGTCTCTCGAAAGAGGATTAGATTGGTATAAAAAGTTACTATCCCTCACTTTGTCAGAACAAAAGGAGTTAAATATAAATGCCAAAAATTGTGTTGGCACTGTACTATCATTAAACGGGCACCGTAAATATTTTTGTATGTACCATGCCAAACATCCAGAATGTAGTAAAGGAAAAGGTTCTAAGGTATAAACTAAGAATATTTATTTCACTGTTCCTTGTGTATGAGAATTAAAAAATATTGAACGATAGTTATATTCATAGCGAATGGAACGAATGACGAAACAATTAACTCGAAGAGCAGATGATGCTGAAGCTGGTGCATTTATTGGTTTTGATAGTTCTAACGAATCCGATCTTTCTGAAGACGAGGTATTGAATAAATAAAATTCATTAAAAATATTATTGAAATAAAAACGAAGTAAGTCATATGGAATTGTGTTGTTCGCAGAGCGGAAACAATGTATTGTATCAGGATAATCTTTTGGACGGTCTGCCTATGTGGTTAGACAGATTATTCGAAGGTTTAACACATCGTTATTATATAAACTATTGGCCCGAATTCACTGCCAAGTAATTAAACACTGGTATGCATTCTTGTAATGTGTACACTTTTTGCAATAGCGAAAGGGATCCAACTAGTCAACATGCGTCACTTGGAAGTCCAACAATTGAAAAGATACATCTTTACTTTTGTTCAAAGCTAAAACATATTCATTGTATATGAAACATTATTTCTAAAGTTACTCACAATGTTCCGTATACATAGATTTTAGATACTCCATTTACCGCAATTGAGAAAAATTTCATACTATATCATCATAGTCGATAATGTTCTCGTAGAACTAAACATTTTCATTATTTTGAACGATTACATAAGTAACGATAATCTCTGAATTTTTAATACTACCTTAAATAATTCTAGTCGATGCTATTAAAGACATAACAGTATTTATATTACTTGTTTAAATATTAGGCACTGTATATTTATATATTTGTAATATGTCAATAATTTCCATTCATTTCGATTTCTTTTAACATAATGTATGGTACTTGTTCTATAGCGGTATGTTCTAGCATACTTGTAGCTTTCCATATTACATACGAAGTTTGATAAAAAAAATGTTCCTGGACATAGATGTAATTCGATTGATATTTAATCTTTTTCATGCTGATTCATAAGTACTTCAAAATATTCAATTAATTTACAAACTTTCTCATACAAATTCACATCGGTGCGATTCTTTCACTAAATTTGTTATAAATATAATATCATTACCAAATTTCACAATCCTCGCAAAACAATGTAATATAGTCCGAGTATTTTATTATCAAACTTTGTGTACATTACGTTAATATGTAAGAATGTATTTTTGTCTTTCCTATGAACATATATTTATATTATCTTATACATTTTTTGAATCTTGTATTTTTATTTACCGTAGAAACTGGCAACAAACGTATTCCTACATCTATTGATTCGTTCTAAGCGGAAATTCATAACTATAATAATAAAAATAACAATAACAATTAATAATACGTGCTTTATACAAGTCATATGCAGATTAAAAATAATAGATACTTTATAGTTGATCGAAAGAGAATGGTTAATATTCTCATAGAACAATACTTTAATATTAAATAATACAAAAGCTAGTCCCTTTTTCAGCTATACTTAGACGATGTATATCTTTAAATTATATTTTGAATAATTGAAGAAATCAATATCACAGCGTTGCTCATTTGAATATCAAGTCATCACATAAATAATGTCACTTTCATACTTCAGTTAAGTGAAATAAAATGTATAGTATTTGTTCATTATTGATATATTACATACCTGTTTTTATTTGACTATAAATTATATATGAAATGAATGATAATTGAATGTAAATTAAATTATAAATGAATAATATATCGTAATGTATTTTATTTATTGGATAATCTCTTATTTATTGTTTGTTTTAAAGATTGTTATTGTTTTACAAATTATAAGATTATATAGTGATTGATATATAGATTTTAATCTAGAAGAATATAGTTACTCTTTAACCGCATTAAAAAGTAAAATTAAAGAATGTTATATCGCGAAATACAGATTATTATTGATAGATTATCAATTTCTTATATAAATGACAACGCACATGTGATACATTACAAAATCTCTTATTAAGAAAATTCAACCTATAAATGTATATAACACGTATCACGGTAAAAAATGACTTGGCTTATGTGATGACTGAAAATAAATTTACGTTCAGTACATACTTTAATCATACTTTAATCATATTTTACAAAATTATCTTTTTGATCTTTAAATGCATGGAAAAAGAGTGATGTATAAAAGAATTGTTTACATTGTGTATACAGTCTATGAAAATATTTAAAACATGATGAAATAAAGATATGTGAACAAGATTTGTATTCGTTTGATTTTACAAAATGTATAATGTTTGCTAAAAAAAAATGTACAAGGAATACTCGTACATATAGTTCACTGCAATGAATGTTTTAATTCTGTTAATTCTGGAAATACTTCATACATTACAACTTCAAAGATATCCTGCAAAAAAGAATTAAACATTTAACAATCAAATCAGACATTAGAAGCTTTGTTAAAATGTAATAACTTACATAAAATAATTGTTTGTTTAAGTTTACATTCTGCAAGGAATCAAAAATTTTAATTGCACCACGTTGAGCACTTTGGGCACCAACCAAATTAGTTAAAACATCAGGTACATTATTTAGGAATTGTCTTCGTGCTTCGCCACGTGTTTTTAGTTTCTCCTCATCCGTACGAAGAAAATTTCCAGACACCAAATAGCCATTTGGCCACCAAGATTTTGTAAATAATTGTACATAATAATGAAGCATTGGCTCTGAAAACACCCACGCAATGGTGTCCCTGATTTGTCTGAAAAGTGTATATAATTCCGTGTTTATCTTTATTTAAGATAAAAGATTATTAACACATTCGTGGCTGACAAATTTTTCGCTTTTTTAAAAAATTAGAAAATTTGTTTTGTAATATTAGTCTTGTAATGATCTGTTGTGTTCAAAAGTTATATTTGAAAAGACCTGATTCACATCAGCAGCCGCGAATATATTAATTTAACAATTTTAATGATTATTAATTATACCTATTGATTGTTCGACCGTAAGTTATTTGAACAAAAGTAATTAATGAACGCCTCAGCCATCGAAATACCCCTCTTAAATCAAAAATTTCGCCTAAAAGTGTATACAGAGGTTCTGCAATCGCATCTTTATTGGAACTTAAGTATCCATCTGTGACTGATCGTCCACTGTCAGTATCATCCAACAAGAGAGAATAATCATCTTCATCTTCTTTGTCGCGAATTTCACTGGTAGTACTGGATCTAATATAAATGGTTCAAATAGTTAATTTAGAACAAAAGCATAATAATATTAAATCAGACACTTTCATACGTTTTGAATAATGTTGATAAAGAGAACCGAGATTTTTTTGGAGAGGGAGGTGCATATTTCAAGTGTTCTGAACTTGGACTAAGAAAGATGTACAGAGATTCATTCTGATTAAGTTTTTCATCTTCTAGAACAAACTGAAAATAATAATTGTATTAATCAAAAGACGAACATTGAAACTTTCTATTAAATGAAGATAATAATTTAGAAATTTACATTTAAGTATTTTTGAATTTGCATTTTTGCTTTTTCTAAAGTATTTTTATCAGATTTTCCAAAGAATTTCAAAGGTTGCGATGGTAAATCTAAATTTTTTATGTTGGAACAGAGTTGACGAAGTTTTCTGTGTAAATCTTGAAAATCTTGTAATTTTCTCAGCACTACCCAACCACTGCATATACTATCACTATTATTTTCATCTTCGGCCATATGAACAACCAAAACAAACTGTGGAGATTCTCCATTGTCTGGTATCTATTTAACAAGTATTTCTCAAATTAATAATACTTAACTCTATTTATTTATTTTTACTGATTAATATTTTAAGCCTTCCTTACTTCTGCACTTTGTACTTCTACTCTCCAATGGCCTAAATGCTCTGACCACATTTCAGTATGAGTTAAATGAGCTTCTAGTTGCCTTTTCTCGCTTTGCAGCCACTCAACTTCTTTAGCCAAAAAATTCAAAACCTTGCTTTCTGGTTTCAATGAAGTTTTCAATGCTTGTAAAGCTTGCATCTTATTGTTCAATTTTTCTTGTAATTGATCTAATTTACTGCGAGCAAAATTTGAATGTTCTCCAACAAGTAAAGATACATTTTCTGTTAACGTTCCATTTGTTATACGACGATCTTCTACTAAATCTAAAAATTATATACACAATACATAAATTATAGTACATCCGCAATAAAAGAAGTAAATACTAACCATCTGTTCTTTCATTGAGTAACGCTTGTTGCATATTTTTGTATTGTTCACTTACTACAAACGAGGGATAATATTTTTCTTCCAAAGTTTTAACAACACTGTTTTGAACTTCATAAAACACGTTAGGCCCTATATCACCTAATAAAAAACTTTCCATTTTTTTTCTAATAGCTCTGTCAACTTTTATTTCAGCAGTAGGAGATGTAATATAAGTATAAAAAATTTCTGCACCCAATTGATGCCAATGGGATTTATCAGCATTGCGTAATTCTTGTACAGCTGCCCAGTACCCGATCAAGTCTTGACTAGCAACTTGTTCTAAAAATTGTGAAAGATATCTTCGACCTATTATATTATCCAGAATATATTGCAATGGCAATATTCTCTCATCAGTGATTTCTGCTGAATCAGGTATATCATTGGCCTATAAAACACTGTTGTCAAATATAACTCTTAGTAACAAATGATAAAGAAAATTATTTTTGCAACCTGAACAGGATATCCATTCCACCCTAATGATTGCATGTGACATTCGCATGTATCTTTAGCATATGTCAGTTGGCCGATATACCTCTTTAATTTTCTAGCTTGAATAGCATCGGATTTTCCAAATGCATTATTGTCTGGATCTAAACCTTGTGCTCTTTTAACATTCTGTATTGTCGTGGCTTGCATAATTTCAGTAACAATATTATATCTGATATGCTTCAAAACTTCTAAATCCTTGGAACTTTTGATCATACGTATAAAGTCTTCGAACGATTCAGCATACTCATATGTTTTTCTGTGCATTGCTTCTGCGAGTTGTTGCTGATCAATATAAGATAAAATCTTTTGATTGATGTAATCCGGATCAGTTATTAAGTCTATTGCTGGTTTTAGAACTATAAATATACAATAAATTAAATATTTAGTACATAATTCTATAAACGGAAAAGTTTTATATTAAACTTACTTTTACATGCAAGAATTTCCCTCAGCAAATATTTTATTGGTACAAGAGAATAACAACGTGGCAACAAAAGCAAAATATATAATTCGCTGACTCTTCTCAAGTAGTCTAATTCGGATGTAGGTGACATTAAATGTGTTGATAAAATAAATACTGGATCCTCACCTTCAGATCTATTCAAAAATTGAAAAATATGTTACTTTGGTAATTATTATTGTGTAATAATTAAAATAGTTTAGCTGAACATACGAAGCTGCTTGAGCAATCCTAATCTTTTCAAAATGAAAAGTAATCTTATTTACTATATTACAAACGACTAATTTTGTGTGATCCACTTTAGACAAGCGACCATGTAGACTTTGGATTGCACCCCATATATCTTGTTTCATATTGTCTATTATTTGTTCAGAATTAAAAGCCAATTCACTGAGCCAAACACCAATAAAATCTTGAAAAATTAAATCCAATAGGTTCTGTAGGGCTCCATCCACCATGCGAGTAAAGACCAATGGATATTTTGCATATTTTTTGGTGTTTGAAGTTTGAATTGTATATCCTTTCTAAAACCGTTAAAAAATAATTAATAACCATGACTATAAAATTATTTCTATTACTTCTAAATCTACCACAAAATAACCTAACAAAAATTATTAATTTTGAATTTAAAAACACCTAATGCAAAACATTGTGTGAGCATTATAATCAGCTATTCTTAATTTAAATGAACCTAATCTAGCTATAGCAAAAGAATTAAATTAAGGATGTTGAAATGCATTTCATTTTCCATGTAAAAATTAACCACCTATAATCTAATAATAAAATGTTGATATGGCAAGAGATAGATTGGTGTACAATGTTCATTATTTTCCTATAATACCTGTTATCTTATCAACATGTATCAATGAAAAAATGAATAAAATAAAGGTGTTTCAATGTCATTCGTAGAATAAATGTAATTTTATTTATTTGAAAATAATTTAAAATTATTATATAGTCATAAATATCTCTTTAAAAACAGTAAATATAGACAGTTATATATTTTTGATAAATAAAATACAATACAATGTATTAGACTTCTTATTTTATCGTTGATTTAATCAAATTGAAAGTTGGTAAAGAAATTCTATTCACTTAAAACTTATTTTTTATTAGCTTACAAAAATATACTTTTGTGTAAACATACCATTAACAAATTGTGAAAAGCATCCATTTCAGCGACCGTTTTCAATGTGCCTGCCCCAGTTTGGTGTTTCGGAGAAAGTGCGATGTTTATGAACATAACAATTAAACATCCCATAAAGAAACATGATATGGTTAACATTCCAAATATATAGTACCATAATAAGTTATTCCAGTAGAAGAATGAGATAACAATTGGAATACACAGAATACTGATCGATACCATTATTCCTTCTTATTCTAGTCATATGACAATAAATATTACATTTTCAATTTCCTATTTACAAAACGACTTTAATTCAGCCACAAGAGAGCTGACGTAAATGACACTACCATCGCCATCGTTTATCGTAAACTAAAGTTTGAGATGTCACACGAAAGAGGACACTTCTTATCACGTGATTTAATATCGATAAAATTTCATTACTTTTTAAATTCGAATTTTATTTGATTACCAACTAACGTGATTTCTTATTTGTGTACATTAGGAAGCGTAATATTATTTTTCTAAAACTAAATAATTGTAACTTTGAATATAAATAGTAGTTTAAATTTAATATAATTACAAGTTATAATTAGTAGATGGGGGAAACATGATGTTAGTTTTAGGTTTATATTACCAATCAATGATTTATTTTATCAATCAGAAAAATGTCTTTTTATATTCGTTTTATTTCGAAAATAAAAAAAGAATAATACAAAAATATAGAATGCAACTTAGTATTAAATTATTATGAATAAAAACATTGATTCCAAGTTATATCGCTCTGTTTTAATTTTTCACAAATTATAAATCAATTACATTGAATGTGGCAAATTGTAAAGAAAATCCATATCGTTAAATAAGATACAGCAAGCCTGACGATTGTCCTTTAGTAATTCTCGATGGTTAATATGGAACAATGCGTAAAATGATGTAATCGACCTTGTTTCGCGAACAACCACCCTCTATTGCGTATGCAGTTTTCACAATATCTACAGGTCAAACCTGCGTACACGATGTTAGACCTTATTTGTACAAGGTAAAAAAAGCCTTTAAAAAGATTATAAAAGTATGTACTAAGCGAAAAAGATAATGAAACTAAATATAGATAAGAACATTTCTGCGATCAACGACGACGGTTGTGCCTATAGAATAATGAAAATGAAAAGAAGTTAGGGCAATCTATCACGGTAAATTTAAACAAACGCTGAAAACAATTCAAAATTGCCACATTGATACAATAAAAAAAGTATCGTAACAATTCTCGGAGAAGAGCATTGCGATTGCAGTAAAGTCTGCGAGGTGCCTTCTACTTGGCCAGCACAATTTATCAGTTTCTACTGCACTTTCCATTTGCTAAGCAATGCAATGAACACGGTAAAGGTCGAGAACACGGGATAAATGAAACGTACATCACGAGCACCTGCTCAAGCAAGTCGTCTCCTATAAAATACTCACGCTTTTCTCATCGACGATTTGTTTTTAGCATGATGTCGTTGTTACGAGGTCTCGTCGTTTTGCAATTTTTTGTGCCGGCCAGCTATGTCGTCGTTGCGTTTCACAAAGGGAATGGTAATCCAGACGTCGAGCTTACAGCAGTGAGTTACTTCGTTTCTCTTCTCTTAAGGTCGATAACTATTTCTTCCGCTTAAAGTATTTCTACATCATGTTCTCCTTTAATTATGTTTTACAAATATTTTCGTTTTAATAGCCCGCATTGATACGAAAGTACGGTTACCCGGTGGAAGCGCATAACGTGATCACAGAGGACGGCTATATTTTAGAAATTCATCGGATTCCGCATGGACGAAATAATAAGGCGATCTTGGGGAAACCACCGATTTTGCTACAGCATGGTTTGACCGGAAGTTCCGCCGATTGGATCCTCAAAGGACCAAGTAATTCGTTAGGTAATTAAATAGATATGTGTATGGTAAAGTTGATAGTAACGTTATTCTGATTGGATAGAGCGATCAAGACAAGTAAAATAAACGAATATTTCGTTCTGCTCTCCGTTCTTTAAAGACATGTTGTTTACTAACGATACTGAATCCGTACAATAGAATCGAGTAATAATTTTTCAATTTAGTAAGGTCTTTAAGATGGGAAGTAAATTTTTGCTTGAACTTCATTTCTGTCTATTCGATTGTAAGAAAATTAATTTAACTCATTACTAAAATTACATTTTTCAAGTATTGATAATCTTATTAAATTAAAAATAGAACAAGACTACGTACATAGATTTACATTGCAGTTCCTATATTCATACTTTGTCTTTTCTTGTGAAAAGTTAAATTAAACAAAATGGTTGTATACAGGAAGAGAATAGTTTCTGTATAATAACTTTCTAAATCATCGACTTACATGCGTCGAGTAACAATTTTCACGCGACTAATGTAAAACGTGTTAAGCATTTGAAACATCCAAAAAATGCGGAAACTTTAAATAGCGATTTTAGCGCTCCCATGTGAATTTCTGTCGAGAAAGCTGTTTCATGTATGTAAATATATATTTTAAAATCCCACGGAACTTCATTAAAATTCCTCGATATTTCGCTAGTTTCTTAAATATCGCTATACTATAAAAATCTAAACAAAAATCCTTCTGTTACCTTAAAAGGCAGAATTCTTTAGAAAACAGATAAGGGTACCTACTAACGGATACGATAAGATATTCAATGATGACGGACGACTTAACAGTAGGATGTCCTACTATTATATATACGAATACGAATTAAGTTTTATTTACAGATGATCAAATGATCAGCAACTTTTTTATTTTGTTATTTTTAGCGTACATATTGGCCGACGCGGGTTACGATGTGTGGCTAGGGAACAACAGAGGCAACATCTACTCGAAAAACCACACGTCGATTTCATTGACGGATCGGCGTTTCTGGGATTTTAGGTACGCTTGCTCATATAGAAAATCGTTTAACGTTTTTCATCTTGGAGTCGACCCGCTTTTTCAGTTACCATGAGCTTGGCGACCGTGATCTTCCCGCAACGATCGATTACATACTCGACCAAACAAGGTATGAAAGGCTCTCTTACATTGGCCACTCGCAGGGAACGACACAATTTTGGGTGATGATGTCGAAAAGGCCCAATTACAATGGGAAAATAGCTTTAATGATTGGCCTTGCTCCTGTTGCTTTTACCGGGAATATGCGCGGTCCGATTACAAAACTGGCTAAATTAACATACATGGGCGTGGTAAGTTGTACGTGAAATTTTTTCCGATTGCGTAAAACGGTATGCAACGATATCGATTGCATTTTTTTCATCCTAATGATTAAGGCATGTTACGTACCGAAGAAGAAATAATGAAAGTATTCTACAAGTTGTCTGGGGAAAGGGAATGATTTTTAAGTATTCTTTTAATACCTACAATGTTTCAAAATGTTTTACACGCATTTCTCAATCTTCCAATATGAATGAATTTGAATAAATGAAAAATTGTTAACCACGGGTTTCATGCATTTATTCTATACACAGATGTATGAAGTCTAAACAATACGTTTTAATAACATTTTCCATTTATTCTTATTTAATAAAACTTTTAAGGAGAATATTAATTTCAGTTTAATATTTGTCTTTACGAACTGCTAAAAGAATGTACTTTTACACGGAGATCCATGGTCTCCCGAAATACGCACTATTAGAGACAATAGTCTTTCACAATTTTCCAACTGTCTACCGACACGTGAAGCAATGATACTAAACAAGATTATTATCATATAAGCAATCGTAAATTTAACATTCCATTGGATAAAACACTAAAAATGATACGATCCAATTTTTTTTTCTTACAGAATGACAATTATCTGCACAAACGATCGTTGCTTCTATTATTTATTCATTCTTTAACATAGTCTTTTAATAACATCCTGTAATTGTTTCAGCGAATAACTGCACGTATACTTATGCATTTCTAGCATCTCTTAAACCTTGAAATTTTCATTATTTTATATTAATCTCCAAAATTGGAAATTTATACATATCTGTCTGATATAGTAAGTTAGTACATATAACTCTTGGTTTGATTTCACAGAGAATTGGTGAAAAGTTCGGTTATCCAGAAATTCGTGCCCGTTCTGGTTGGGGAAAACTTGTGACGAATTTGTTCTGTAAAAATCAAACCCAACCACTTTTTTGCAACAATTTTCTCTTTTTGATCACTGGTTTTGACCAGTCGGAATTAAGTGGGGTAAGGTTGAGTATTAACCTTTTGCCTTTCAACAACGTGTTAGACCCGTGGTGAAGATTTAAAAGAGAATTTAACAATGATAAATATTATTCAATACTTTTGAATTTAAAGTAAATATTATTCTTCTGTTATCAATAATTATACTTAGACATATATAGAATATGCCTAGAATTTATTTGTTCAATAAATTATTAATGGCAAAGTACTTGCATCGATTATGGTTGTAAATAATAGGGCAAGGGGTTAAACGTATTTTATAATTATTCGAGTAAAAATTCACATAGAAACTTCCAAACAATATTTAGGGCAATCGGTCGGTGATTCTTGGTCACATACCGGCAGGAGCTTCTTGGAAACAAGCGGTTCATTTCGGTCAAGGATTTACACACAAGGGTAAGCGATTATAAACTATAAATTATAATTTACAAATAATAAATAATGAATGATCTCAACATGAAAAAGTGTTTTAGACCACTTCAGAGAGTATGACTACGATAATGAAGAAAAGAATTTTCGGTTGTACAATTCTTTGGAACCACCAGAATACGATTTGAACAAAGTGACTGCACCAGTTGCACTTTTTAGTAGCAATGACGATTTACTGGCGACACCAGAGGTACCAAAAATACATGTGACGTGCGAAAATTATTAGATTCCAGTATTAAAACAAATATAAAAAATTCGGATTTTGTTTTATAAATGACACTTCACTTACAATAATTGATCGCAAAAAAATACATTGAATTAAATTAAGACACATCAAATGTTTTACACGATTTAGTAACAACAAGTAGAAATTACTCAAATAATTACGATAACAGTTCACGATCACTTATAAATCATATTTACAATTGTGCATTGTAATTTATTGATAGTTTTACAAGAAATTAGGAAATTGTGAAATAAAACGTTAAAACTAATAACTTAAACATCTCTGAAAAATAATGTAAACAATGATGAGAGATTTATCGTACAATAAATATTATTTTATTTTTTTAGGACGTTAATCTGCTGAAAAAGAAACTTGCTAACGTGGTATTTCATGATGAATTATCCAATGAAAAGTTTAGTCATTACGACTTTATATGGGGAAAATATTGTGTGACATTGATATTTGAACCTATATTAAAATTATTAGCGGCCGGCAAGTGAAACGGTATTTGAAGAGAGTAAAATGAATTTAATATAAGTTATTCGTGATGGAAATAAATGAAGAGATAAACCAAAATTTATTTGTTAAATAATTATACACGCAAGGGTATTAGATGATAAAATTACCTTATTTGCAGTCTTTAAGAACTCACAAGCTCAATGTTTTTTTTTTGTATTTTATTATAAATAAAACGCACTACACAAAGTTCTGTTTTTGTTTCAATTATACGATTAATTTTTTATTACTAACCGATACGTATTAAATACTATTACGTGAAATTAATAACCACAGTATTGTACAACTTGTTCTCAGCCAGGAAGATATATTAACATGGTGGAAAACTGAGTTTCAAATAACATAGCATAAACTGCTTTAAAATTCTTCTCATATATGTAAATGATAACAAGCATTCTTCTTTTTTTATATTTTGAGCGCTAACAGTAGAATATTTAAATAACATATTTCTCATTTTATAATGTTACTTCATAGTCTTTACTTGCAGCAAAAGCCATTTTCATTAATATATTTTTAAATATACTCTTGGAACTGCCATTTGGAACATACTTTCTGACACACGAAAAGTATTTATGTTTAGTTCACCATAATTGGAAGTATAAATAATTATAGTGAACAAAAATAAGAATAATAAATTCTAAATTTTGTTTTGACACAGTAAAATAATGTTCTCGTTTTCATTGTACTATGTTGTAAAATGATTACAACATTATTATACGTCTGAAATATTAAAAGTTATTATATTGTTTTACACAGAAATGAAATAGAATAAAGTACAATATTCTTCTTGTCTATGTACATGCATAAATATATATACATTTAATATACAGGGCGAGGCACTTAAATAAAATAATATATATATAATCAAAATACCCCGTGTATCCCTTTAATGTTAATTATTTATTATAATAGTAGTAATTCAAAAATTTTATTCTCTTTTAAGTTTCCCTTGATATGTTTTTACTTTTACAAAAATCTATTGAATAAGAATGTAAAAATACATTTTATTTATCAATATCCAAAATAAATAAGATATTTATTTAAAAAAGGATAACATGGGCATTATTATTGACTATGAAAGTATGGTAACCATTATTTTAGTATACTTAAATAATAAAAATGTAAGTACACAATTTTATTTTCTTTTTCCAATATAAAAATTGAAAATAAAATGTTGGTTTTTACTTTACATATGTATGTATGTATTTAATGTAATATAACATATTACAAATAACACCAAAGATTTTAAGATTTTGTTCAATTCAGATGAAATGTCTCACTCTGCATAATGTAGTATACATATCCGGCATGTAACAATTTAAAGAAAATGAGTAACTTTCTATAAAACGGTTTTTTATAATGTGTTTTGGCAATTTTATTTTCGTGTGTGTTCTTAATCTAGATTCCTTCCGAATTACCCTAACTTCATGTCAAATCTTCATAACTCTCTAATTCTTTTATCAAGATTTTTAACAGTTTTCTATATTTATAATAATCACAGGAACGAACAACTGTCAGCAGTAAACAATTTTGATAGGCTGAAACACTTAAAAAATAACATAATACATTGGACGTTTAAAATTGCACAAAATTAAGTGCTTTCACTAATTATTTATGAGATATTATAACTTACTGTATAACATGTAAATCATTATCTTTTAGAATTTCTAATGCATACAAAAAGGCATGGTAGTGGAAGACTTTAATTCTATTTTACTGTAATGTAAATATTTTGTAAAAAAATGATTGAGTATATTTTGTCTTCTTTAATTTAACCTGCAATAAAATTGCATTAAAATGTCGAAGAAAAACATCTTTTTATTTTGTGCAATTTTTATTTTATAGTCATTATTTCGTTTTATTTTAACTTAAATAGGAAAACGTTCTACATCAAAATTGTTTACTGTGTAACTTTCACGTCCTTGAAGCACGTAATTTATGAACAAAAATATTTGAAAAAATTTGTAACGCTATATTGTGATGTGATTAGATTCTTTTTAATATACATCGTGATCAACATTTTTTTCAAGTGTTTAGTAGTGTATATATATATATTATAGATTCAAACTGTCTGTATAAAAAAAAAAGAAAAAGAAATGTAGAAAAAAATTAGTTCTTTTAGAAATATACGTACGTTTTCTGTATTCTTTTTAAAACGTAATTAATCTATAATATACAGTGTTCTTCTTAAATAGATATTAGTTTGTTAGAAATATATTGTTGCTATTGTTTCAATGAATACGTTCATGCAAGCGATATAATAGAATCGTATAATGCTTGTAAATATTTAATAGAACGACTGCATAACGGAATAACATATTATCTACGAGATTAATCGAAGCAGTCAGGTACATTTTCCGTTTTAATTAATTTCTCATCTAAAAATAGCTGAAAATAATACCCATCAAGGTCCATTTATAGAACACCATGCCGTGTCCGTTTCGTGTCCCGATTTTTAATGAATCGATCATCATAGTATTCGATATAACTGTTTATACATCATCCGTACTATATACATTACTATCCGTGGCTCCGACGTACCTCAGTTGTATTCGATAGCCTCCGATATTTTTCCGATTTCTCGGCCGAGCCACAGAAAGGTACTGCTATAGTACGGATGCGTATGAACTTTTGAAAGTGTCCCATCCGTGCTATATTGCAAATTTCATATTTCTCTTACAGTAATAAGTATTATGTGGTATCATTCTAAAATATTCATGAGACTTTTCTTCATGATGTATTAATTGCTTGTATGTATTAAATTTTCCTTTCTCTTTATTCTTATACTACAACGGATAAACACTATATCGTCTTTTCTTTCTCTGTTGTTTTTCTTCTTTTTCGTTTTCTTCAACTATGGGTATTGCTATGATAGTTAACTCTTAAATCTGCTTACGAAACCTGCTCTAACACGAAACGGCCAACAGCACAGTTTTATATAAAACCTCCTTTAATACGCTTGGCTGCAGCACCATGTGAAAGAAGAGTCAACATGATCATATAATACGTGGCGCAAATTAAGTATTTTTTTGTTCCAATACTTAATACAAGAATTCTGTAAACTTCAACATTGTTACAGGTTTTCAAATCTCTTGCAATCTACAAAATTTATATTAACTATTGATTAGAGGCAATCTTGTAATATTAAACAAGCCTTATTTAGCTTAATTTAATGGAAGGCAAAACATTTGCTTCAAGAGTCCTTTCTTTGGACTTTCATCTTCCTCATCATCGTAATTGTGTTGACCATAGTTACTAATGATCTCATTGTTATTGCTAGAGCCGTAAGTAACATCTGTGATACTTAGAGAACTGGAGCATATCGGACTTTCGTATCGGAATGGAAAAGGTGGCGATAACCGATATTCGTTATAATTATTGTCGTTCTCATTCTCTTCGGAGTACGTCATTAAAAAAACGTTGTTGTGATAACCTCGATTTCTTGAGCTGATGTTCAATAGAGGATCAATACGAAGCATCGCAAGTTTGTCTTGTAATTCATACATGTAACACGGCTGCAATTGCTGTTGGTGTTCATTGTGACGTTGCACAATAACGAGCGGTTCTTGTCACACGCAGTCTTCCAGAGACATGAGTAACGGGTTCACATATTCAAAGCCTTCGAATTCACTCTGATCGATCTTGTCAATTACCCTCCTGGAAGACATTTATATCTATCAGTAATATTATATACTTGTAGGTACATATACTAGACGAAAAATTTACAGTTATAAACTTACGGATCATCTGGCGTTAAATGAACGGGTTCATCTGTAAATTCTGGTGGGAAGTTGGCTAAATCACGATCAGAATCTAAACGTGGTTTGTAAGGCGGTGTAACTTGTTTCTGTTCCAACTGTAGGTGAAACGAATAATATAAGAATCATACTGTTCTAACGCTAACATCGTGCGAATTCAATATATTGCAATAATTACCATTTCCCAATCAATTGCTTTAAAGAAAGGATGAGCGACGATATCAAGGAAAGCTGTTGGCCTTTTACCGCAACCTAATCTTTTAGTAGGATCTTTGCAAAGGAAACCTTTAAGAACAGAAGCCGCTTTTACTGATAATGACCTAGGTATACGAATTGTTTTCTCTAAAATAACTTGGAACAGATAATCTTCGGTGTTTTGATCGGGATTCTCTGATGCGCCTGCGATATCAAATGGGCTACGCCCTGCAAGCATTTCGTACAAAAGTACTCCAAGTGCCCACCAATCTACAGAGAAGCTATAATCATCACCCTGTAATATTTCAGGAGCAATATAATTTGGAGTGCCGCAGAATGTGGAAGTTGTGTCACCCTCACGGACACCTTCTTTGCACATTCCATAGTCAGTTAATTTAACGTGCCCTTCGTGATCGAGTAGTACATTATCCAATTTTAAATCTCTGTATATTATACCTGTAGGAAAAAAATTACCATGAATCAATTTCTATTCTTGTAGCAGCAATGAGAGATTAAGAAACAATTTCTTGTTTGAATTTAGTCATATATCATTGTACAGTCATAAACAAGTTATCTCAGCTCGTTGCATATAAAATGACGATTCTATAAAATTTGCGTATAAATTAATGCATTGATGTGTCAATTTTGCTAACACGATACTTTCATATTTGTCTGGAAAAGCGTATTTGTCATAAAATTCTTGAAGCAGTATTCATACTATTTTTCGAATATTTACCCTTTTCGTGTAAAAAGTTTAAGGCGAGGCTAATTTCAGCTGCGTAGAACCGAGCGTGCTCTTCCGGAAGACGACGTTGTCTCTGCATGTGGAACATAAGATCACCGCCCCGTACAAATTCGATCACGAAGAATAATCGCGAGGGGGTCTGAAAGCATGAGTGCAGCCCCACAAGGAATGGATGATTTGAGGCAGTTTCGAAGACGTGTTTCTCTGTTTGAACCCAGTCGATGTCCTCGTCGTCCGTCACCAAGGCTTTCTTGATCACTTTCATCGCGTAAATCCTCTTTGTACGCTTCAGTTCCACCATCAAAACTTTAGCGTAGGAACCACGACCGATTACCTTAATCAGTTCGAAATCATTTAATGAGTATTGCCTCTGCATATCATTCGAGTTATCCGCATCGTTTAGCGTATCCAGCGGCAATTCCTCCCTCTCTTCGCTTCCGGTTCCTACAATCATATACAATCCTGTAATAACCTGACCACTTTAAATCTTTAAAGACTCCCATCTCCTTCTCGTGCAAAGTTAAAACCATATTGACGAACGGCAAATTAGTAGGCATCGAAAATGAGATGAAACAATTCAGTCCATTCAAAACTGAATATAGTCCGTTTAAAACTAAATTTGCAGACTCTACGCCCTCGACGCAAGACGATCAAAGACGCCCTTACGATTTCGTGAATGCTCCTCGATGATGGGCGACTCTGAGATCTCATCTTCGAGATGAGCAACTGGACTGCATTGAACGGAATCAAGCTGTTGTTGATCGCCGTTTCTGTCGATCGTTTGTGCCTCCGTACTCGGCATTTGTTGCTGTTGCTGCGTGCTGAGGCACGACTTCCTCACCACCTTGTGGCATTTCTTGTGGACCAGTAGCTTGCATTGGATGCACTTGAATCCCTGTCGACCTAGTCCCCAAATCCGATCCTGGCAGAACGCGCAAAACGCTCGCTGCGAAAGTTAAACAGAGAGTGCAAGTTATACGGGACCAATCGGCGCCGCTATTCTCACGAAACCCTCAGAACGAGAGTAGTGTAAGTCAAGGAGAGCCGTATATAACTCTAATTACAATTACTGTCTTAATTCTACCCTCTTCTTCCTCTTCTTCTCCTCTTCCTCTCCCGGTGCTCTTTTAATCCGTTACTTCTTTAATTACCCCCAATCCGCCTACGCGAATTTCTGCACGCGTCTCCTTCTCTCCTCTTTTTCTCTCTTTTTCCTCTCTACTCTAACCGAGTATCTTCCCTCCTTCATCGCCCTCAATCTAAACGCAACAACCCCTATCGCTACACTCTTCCTCCCTTGTCCCTCTGCAAACACCCTGGAAACCTCATCCTATATTAACCCTTCCTATTCTCCTGGTTCTTATCCGTCCTCGTCCGAGTGAAATCGACTTACACCGCCCTCATTACCCCGGTGGTTGGAGTGAAAGAAGAGATTGTAGTCGGGTACCGGGACCCGTTAAAACACAGAATAATTCCCGGGGACCACTAGCCAGCAAGTTCCTTTTATCAGGAATTAAATCTATCCGAGACCCAAGAAGATTCCTTCTAGAAAACGTCGGTTGTGTAACAAGGTAGCGGTGTGCGTCTTCGTGCCACAATGGAAAAAGATGGTGTGAAATTATATTCGAGAGCAGCGAGAAGCGTGGGCGGGCGGAGAGGGTCGGTAAGGGTTAGATGGGTGAGAGGGAGCAGATAGAAGGTGTGGAGAAGGCGAGTGGAGGTTAGTAATTGAATGAGAATATGATGCTTACCCGATTGAAACGTTTCGCCTGAAATATATGACCATTCACTCGGTACAGCTTCCTCCATCTACGTGCGCCGCGTCTGTAGATGCTTCCTTTGGAAAATGAAAAAACATAAATATCACAGACGGACATGGAATAATCCTGTCTTCAATGTCCGCGGACACGGTCTTCTTCGTTCTGGATTATACAAGATGAATCACCTGACTCAACTGACTTGAATCGCTTGCGCACTGTTTGTCACGTAAAAAACAATTCCAAACAAAAGTTGCGTGTGGCATCAAAGAGAGCGTGAGTCTTTTTTGTAGAAATACGAGTGTCGTCTTGAGTTTCCGAAGTAACGTGGAAAAATAAAAGAGCTGTTAAAGTGTATGTTTTAAAAAATTAGTAATGTACCCATGTATTCTTGAGTGAAACGGAGATTCTTAGAGTCGCTTACATTAAATATCGTCTAAAAAATGTCTAGTTGTTGAATAGTCGTTTACTTAGTGTTCGATACTCTTATCTAAATGTTAATAGGTTTATAACATTGAACGCATCTCAATGAAAGAGCAAAATAAAAACAAAATTGATTCATATATTGTACACATTTTGATATCACACAACATTCGTTTCCAACATTTTTTCATACGATAAACAGTTCACGAGGAGTCCAAGACGGTAGGGTTTGGTGACTCATCCTGTATTAGCTGACCGCGACACTTCGGTTCCTATCGAATTATTCTACGATGAATCAAGCACGAAAGGCGACGGTAACACGCCCCGAAATCATTCGCGAAAATTTGCATGCCTAGACGATCCTGCTAATTACAATCTCTCGTCGCGACGGTGATCTGAAGAACGCGCCTCTCGTGATACTCTAAGTCAAGGACGGACCCGTGGGAATACCGCACCGAAAGATCCGCAACAGAACTGCGTATCGCCTGAGCCTCTCCATAGCGTGGCCCGTCAAAACTATCAGGCGATCTTTCACAAAGGGCGAAACGATCAAATCGCGAAATTTGTAAACACGGATAGAAAAATCCCGACCCTCGCGTGCAGACCCGCGAATATTCGAACCGAAGATCGAACGACGAACGCCATCGGACGCGATCCATCACCGATGCTTTCAGCTGAATCATACGTACATGATGAAATAAAACGGGAATAAAAAAGAAATGTATCGAAACCATTATGAGACATTGATCGGAATGAAATCCCTTGATGCAGCGATAATACATCAAAAGGAAAGAGACAAGCGTCGATCAACGAAAAAACGAAAAAAAAAAAAAGAAAAAGAGAAAAACGATACGCCAGAGACAAAGTCCTCGCAGTAGTCGTACACGTGAATCGATCAGCCAGGCTATTCATAAAACACTTCCCATGATAAACAGAAGAAAACTTATTCGCTAATCGTATATAACTCGCTGGCTAGTATTATTCGTGTTCGGAGAATGCTGAGCGGATGCCGTTATGCGTGTTAGAGAACTTGCGACTATTTATTGCGACGAAAAACTCACTGTCTTCTCCTTGACAGGGCATTCCAGGTGCGGGCGGGACGTTAGGAAAAACTGGAACAGAAACGGACGATTTTCTTAAATCGAGGATCGCTTTTTTGGCGTGTTAATGTGCTGTCGAACGATGGAATTCGTTCGAGCAAAACTGAAAAATAGATTGTTTCTTGAGAAATGTCGACGAACAGTCTTTTGCGATTCGTCGTTCACACACAAGACCGATACCTGGATCATAATTGTAAAGCTGTAGATTTTATATGTTCATACTATTTTTATAAACGAAACACACGATACTGTTGTGAAAATCTATGCTATAATAAAAATAAACACTGTTATCTTATTTCAATTTAGTATGATGTTTAATTGTTGAAGTGAATCTTTTTTTAATCTTGATTTTTTTCATGCAATCTATAAAAAAATGGAGATTCGTACAACGAACCGCAGTAATTAGTAATTAGTACTTACACACACAGATCATAGTCATGTTTTCAGTGTTTTAAGTTATACACGCGAACTCATTGCAATTTCGCAATTAAATTGTAATTATTTTGTAATTTGCGCATATGCACACAGTATACATAAATATTCTTGTATAAAATACCAATAAATATGCAAATATTCGTGTGTTATAAAATATAATATTATATTCTATTATAGGATCAAATCCTATAATAAATTGTTTCTTCTATATTTTATTGGTTCAAGTAAATTGTACATTTGTATATAATTTGCTAACCCTTTAACAGCGATAGTTCATGAGCGCCTTTTTGGTATATCATCGCTGACAAGAGTAAAAGATGGACGCCTGTATAACTTAGTATTTGTTTCGGTTTTATAGCGATGTAACACGAGAAATATTTAACAAATCGTTTTTATCTTATATTATTTAATTACAATTTTAATTATATTCAATTACTGTGAACAAAAAAAAATGTAACTCGACCACTGCCCGTCGCTAACAGTGCCAGCGGACATCACAGTTGTCTTTTCATTACGCGTTCGTCGTCAAGGGGTTAATGGCATATCTAATTTGATAGCAGTTCACTCGGGTTGATCGAAAACTCGGGTTTCGAGGCACGAAAAGAATATCTTATGAATATTCAATCATGCAAAGCGGGCACCTTGGCGGTAATAATTAGTCCGGGCTCCAATTTTTTCCTCGGCGGTGTTGCTACAACTAATTTTCTCATCCCTTCTCATAGACATTCTCGGAATCGTATACTTCGAACGCTGTTCGAACATCCGCCACCGTGTACCGTGTATATTGCCCGTGTTCACATGTTCCACGTGATCAAACTTCATAATTCGAAACGCAATCGAGTCGATCTGCGTACATTGAATATAAATTTCTCGGGGGATGGATGACGAATATTAGAGAAAAAAAATATATATATCGCCGAATACTAACGGAAATCGTGTATCAAGTCTAACGTTATCATAACGTCTTGGTATCCTTGTCAGCACAATATAGACAATGGTCGGCAACTATCGAAGGTGGAACGCCTCTGCACACCGCGAAACGCGTTTAATACTCACGACAGTCCACCGAATTTCTTGCGAATAACGGTTTCGATTGTATTATCGTGTTTCTTTTTTCTCTTTCTCTCTTTTCCTTACATATCTTAGTTAGTTCGCCGCTAGTACATAGGAAAATCTTCTACTGTCACCGTTGTTCACAGCGACATGCTCATTAAACGCCGCCCGATAACGAATAACATTGAATTGAATCGATGCGATCGCGTTATCGCTTATCGGCGAGAAGCGAGAACCATACACGGATAGGTGCAACGTTGTTTTCAACCTACGCCTTTACATTTCACTCGCGGCCGAATAATCGATCGTTCGAAACTATTGGCGGGGCTCGCCACGAAATTAAAGGAACCGTCCTGCTCTGTTCGACGACCGAGTATCTTATCGGCATTGCCGAGTTTTTGGTATAATCAATTCGTCGGAGCTTAGAAAATACTTTGTCCGACTGAACGAGGCAACGTGTCGTTCGATTGATTATCCGAGTGATTCTTCGGTTCGTAGACTTTCTTTCCGTTTGTAGTTTTTCATTCCTTTCAACAAATTTGAAAAGAAACTATTCAGACAGAAATACCTGTAGGCTCAAATCCCAGTACGATTAAGGGGAAAGAAGCGTACACGTTTATAAACGATCCGCATGTAACACCTCGCAAAACGATTTCACCGCGGCGAGCATCACTGCAGATATTGTTTGTAGAGAATGAATACAACAGTGGAGCGTTAATTATGCCCATTATCCAGTGAACGCAATGATCAAACGGGGTCAAACAAAAACTCTTATTTCGTGGTGCGGTGGCAGCTTATTGTGCCACTTCGCGCGGCTCTCCTTTTTCACCTCTTATGCCGTTGTTCGTTAATTTTGTCCATAGAAAACCCATCTCGCGGTCATGTCACTAAATCTGTATCACCGTAACAATTTCGACTATATTCACGGAATCGTAACCAACTAATTTCTATCGCGTTTCTCGTTATAATAGTAAAAAAAGTCATGGAAAGCATGGGGAAAGAAAAACACAAACTTTCGGATACAAAAGCGTGTCAACGTTTGGAATCGGTTCAGTTCGAAACGGAACGATACTCGTGAACAGCACGAATCGCTCTGAAACCATAAAATATGGGGCAGCCAGAGATGATTAGATAAGCGCACATGTTAGCACACCATCTCGAAAACACACACTATTCTTCGCGATCAATATTTTGCAATTCCATCCAAGCCGTCGGCTTTAGATCGAGATTACGTTTATTCGGCTAGGTAAACCGTGCCAGTTTACAGCCGACGACAAGCGACGTACAGCGTACCGAGATATTAACGGAAACAAATGCCGCGAACGGAAGGGAACGCAGGGCGGTCGATGCACCGCGCGCTTCGTTACGAATCAATCGACCAGGTTAATGAAGCACAGGGGAAAGGGTACCGAGAACCTACCCCAGGTGATGTCGTTGAACCAAAATTGCGAGGATCCGGTGGTATCGTCGATCAGCGAAGATGCGGGATCCGGTGGTTGACTACATGGCCCGTGTACACGACACGTATTAGTCCCTATGGCTCGATTGCTGGTCGCGTACATCATCTCCGTGGCGATCACGTCATCGAGATCTACCTCCGAGGTGTCGTCGACACCTTTCTCGCAGAGCAGCTTCATCCTGGAGCTGGATGAGCCGGGTTGCACGAATATATCGTCACGGGGACTGTTATTGGGCGAGCACTCGCTCCGGATTCCCACGATCGGTTGCTCATATTCGGCGGAATCACTGCTGGGCGAGGGTGGATACGTGCTGGTGCTTGACTTAATCGGCCGTTCACGCGGTAGAACTTGAATCCCGGTGGATGAGGTGGATGGGCCCTCGACGGCGGCCGGAATTTTTCGACTAGCGGCAGCTGCTGTCGCAGCAGCCAGTGCCGCGGAATAAGAATAGAAGGAACCACCCTGTATCATCATACTGCAGGGTGGTTCCTCCACTGCGGCACCAGCACCGCCGGGCCCGGAAGAGGTACCGACACCGAGCTCGCCCTGTACTTGCTGTACACCGTACAACCCCGTAATCCCCGTCTCGCCCTGATGAAACTGTTGCTGTTGCTGTTGTTGCTGATGCAACCCCTGAGATTGTTGTTTATCCTTCTCACGGCGGGGTGACCGACCTCTATCGCTGACTGACGTTGCGCTCCAATAACCCCACGCCATTTCGTCGACGAATTTACCCCGTTATTTATCTCTCCGCAAACTTCCTCTATCCCGGTTGTCTGATATCGTCCGCCAACAACCGTACACCACTGGCCCCCGTCTTTTGCTCAGTATCACCCTCTAACTCCCACCCCCAAACGGTTTTCCCTACTTTCCTTCCCAGCAGTACGTGCGCACGCTCTCTCGGTCCCTCTCTTTCTGGTCCGTTGTCTTTCCCTTCCTCTCCTTCTTTCGCCCCGTACTCCTCTGTCCTCGTCTCCTCTACCGTACGGCCGACCTCTTGCAGGAGCCCGGCTGAGAATGCGACGAGTCAGCGCGATCGATGCTGGTTTATCGCCACTTTTGCAACCTCTCCAGTGACAACAGCGATTGTTAAAGATACACCGTCACAACCTCTTGACACGAGTTCCCGAGGACTCGCTGGAAACGATCCCTAGGCCTGACCGCTCGCTCGCGCGCGCGTGAGGGTGCTCTTCAAGCTAACTCCGTTACCTGACCGCGGGCCGGACACCTCGGAGAATGATCAACCGCCTTCGACCCTTCCACGATCCCACCCTTTTTCCTTTCCCCGAAGAGCCGAGATCTCCGGCTGGGACCCGAACGACCGCGCGCGCGTTCTCGCCTCCCTTAACTGCCTCTCCGGCGGATTTCCACGAGGAAACGCGCCAGGTAATCTGTCCGCGTAAGAATATCGACTACCACCGCGGTATTCATTGACTGCTGCCGCCACCGCCCGACCAATTTTACTCAACGAAATGCGCAAACGCTGGGATAAAGTCACGCCGAAAACAGAACTGTTTTCGCTTTAACGAACCGACTAACTCGTTTTCCTTTCCGTTTCCCCGTTTCGCTACTTCCTGTCTTTTTCTCTACTTACATACATCCCCACCCCACGTACCGCTTCCGCCTCCGCTCCTCCCACACCCCGTGGCTCACCCCTGTTCGCTCCAATTCTTCTTCTTCGATATTTTCATCCGTTATCCCCTTTCTGTGTTAACGTTCCTTCTTTCCCCTACCCTACTTCAACCCTTCCTCTCGTAATCTCTCACACCCCCTTCACGTACATTCTGCTTAACTACGTTCTTGTGCCTTCCGACCCTCGGCTCTTTTCCTTCTTGGTTTTAAGAGTCTCTTTTATTATTTTCTACTCGCGTGTTTGCCTTCTTTTCTGATGGAGTTTGTTAAACTCCATGTAATCGCTGTCCTCGAATGCTGTCACGCGCAAATGGGACGACTAGTTAGAGGACGCGTTTAATTTTTAATAGTTATCGACGACTGTGCATCGTGAATCGGATGCAGTTGCTCGAGTTGCAATTACTTAATTACTGGATAGTTTATGTCGCGATAAGCCATGTTAGGATGATTGATGAAATGATCTTTATACATTATATCTGAATTATTTAATGCTCTTGTTTAACTTGATTTATTGTTAAAGGGTAAAATGAAAGGATTGTAATTAGTAACATTATGTAACTATTACAAATGAAATGAGTAATAATATATTGAATATTAAAGGGTCTCGAACACGTAAATAAAGTGGATATGTGTTGAAGTAAGGATAATAGAACAAACAAATTGATTGCATATTAAATGACACTTAATTAATTGTATTTAAATACGATTATCTTACTTTCAATAATTATTCATACTTTTATAATAGTAATAATTAAATTGTGAATTAAAATAACAAACTTGTCCAAGATTGTAATATGTTCAGAATAAAGTAAAAGCTTTATTAAATAGTAAGGATTGAATAAATATTACCACGAAATAGCTAACGAATACAAATAATGTACATGGAATACAAATAAACTGTTAGGAAATATTACTACTTACCATGTATAGTTATCTCAGTGTCCTTCTCCAGTTCATAAAGACGCATTGCTTCATCTAGTTCTTGTTGAGAAGCAATTCTGCATGGATCCCCCTCCTCGTCAACCCACTTCATTGTAAATTGATCTTGACCTGCTGCACCAAATCCACATATTGTACGCATTTCCTCTCGCAATGTATCTACCGAAATTCCAGGAGTAATGTATGTAATCTGCACTTCCCTAGTGCAAAATAAACAATTATGATTTCTTTTATTAATTAAAAATTGTTCTTATCTTATAAGTAAACAAACAAATTGAAAATTATAAAGAATATATCTACATTATATGTTATGTAGGTACATTTTAATATTTCTTTGAAGGAATCTTGTACACATCAAAAAATGATAAATTACATTAAAGTCCAAATAATATATTAATAGTATAAATTTGGTTTACATTGTTAAGTTAAATAAATTCCAACTTATGAAAAATCATAGATCATTATATATTGAAAATGATATATTTATGCAGGTAATATATGAAGATCAATATTTTGTTTCTTAACTTTATTATTTCTGTTCCTTTCATTATTATTTCCATAAAAATACATATTATTACAAAGAAATTGTATATTACCCATTATAAACAATTTTCACTCGAATATCGTCATTCTCTGTCGTTTGTGTAGGCATTTTTAAAATGTGTATTGACCTCTTCTTTCTAAAATATAAGAATAATTTAAAATTATTATAAAATTATATTTTTATTTATGAAATTATAATATTTATATTATACAAAAAAGTATTAGTAAAAGATCACAGAACTTTTACAATTAGAATTTTTTATTTTAATAAAGAACATGATACAAGAGTACAGTTTATAATAAGCTAATAGAATTTTGAAGTTTTGTTAAATAAAACGTAATTAATAACGAAGTTGTTATGATTAACATAAATTTAGATTTCTTTATTTAAGAAAAAAATTCTGTAATACCTGTTACACTGTATCGACAATAAATTAAACAAGTTGACACTCTTTAATTCAGTAATTTGTCAAAACTAAAAGAATTATAAATAATCATTAAACTTGAAACTACCTTAGTTTATAACTATCTCAATTTTGTTACATGTATGTGATTTCTGACTCACCACGATTTTTTGTCAAAAGTGATCTAACTGTTAAGCTAGATAAAATACTCTTGGCATATGTCTTTAGTAGAATAACTTATCGTCGTTTTAAAACTATTAATTCGAAATAGGTATATAATAAACAAAATTGAAAAGTACTTAACACAGCAAAACGCGTTGTCACTTGGCAGTCGCCATGTTTATTAGGCACATATCTTCATTAGATATTTGACATAGTATGACGCATACGTATTATTTCCGAATGAAATACTGAAGAAATTAAACTAAATTACTGTTATACTAACTAATTCATACAACTAAAATATAAAAAATAAACATTGAATTAAATAAGTATCGAAATCATTATTTCTTATATGTTATCCACAATAACATGATTGTCCCTATGTAGTTTCGGATACAATATTAATGCGGATTTAAATTTAAGTTAATTGTAATGAAAGTCTGTCTATTCAGAATTATTTTTGCAAAGTATATTTGATCACTGTAATAAAAGTTTACTTAAATAAATTGAAATTTGGAAATTTACCTTCTACTTGTACCTCATTGTAATTTGTACTCCACACTCTTGTTTAATTAAATATAAATTAAAATGTACAATTTTATAAGTTAATAATATCCACCATCAATAAATGATGTGTACTACATAATTATTAAGTATAACAGTGTATATTAACACTGTTCTTAGTTACGTTCATGAATTCTTATCGTCTTGAACGTGCTTCTATACGACGTACAACTATAAATGTCACTTCTGTTTTATGTAGTTAAACAGTTTATACGATATTTGTAATTCATTGGATTCAATACCTAATAATAAGTAGTGAAATTTCAAACTTTAAACATTAATTTTTACAGCTAAGTCTTTAGTATCCAAGATAACCAGTTATGATTAACAATTTAAGGTTATTTTATATTGGAAATTAAGCAAACATTTTCGTTGGATATTAACATATTCAACAAATAAGGTAAGCAATATTATTTCACTTCTTGTTACGTAAAATTAATATTTATTAATAAAAATTCAAGTTCGCATAACATTTTTAAGCAAAGTAGAGGTTAGAAAATACGTATTAATAGAAACACAGTATTTTTATTGTAGTTAATTCTTAACACAAATTTGAAATTTCTGTTTTTCAATTTTAGTACAAAATGAAAAGATCACATTCTAAAAGTGATAGGGATGATTACGATCGAAGGCATCGTTCACGAGATCGTCATTACCACAATGATAGAAACAGTAGGAGATACGATGATCACAAAAGAAAATATGATTATGAAGAATCATACACAGAGGAACGATCACATAGACGACGTGATGTAAAAGGATCAAGAGATCATGAAAAAGAAAATAAAAGGAAAGAAGAAAAAGATAAAGGATCAGATAAAAACATGGAGAAAAGACAAGGAAAGAGTGCTTCTTCTGAGGTAACCGAGAGACAAAACCGCACAGTTGATTTATTAACATCAAGAACTGGCGGTGCATATATTCCACCTGCAAAATTACGCATGATGCAAGCAGAAATCACGGATAAATCAGGTGCTGCATACCAACGCATCGCATGGGAAGCCTTAAAGAAATCCATTCATGGTCATATTAATAAAGTTAATGTTAGTAATATAGGACTTATAACTCGAGAACTTTTAAAAGAAAACATTGTTAGAGGTAGAGGTTTGCTCGCTCGATCTATAATTCAAGCACAAGCAGCGTCCCCAACCTTTACTGCTGTTTATGCTGCTCTTACTGCAATCATTAATTCTAAATTTCCTAATATTGGAGAATTAATTTTAAAACGTCTTGTAATACAGTTTAAACGTGGTTTTCGAAGAAATGATAAACCTCTTTGTATTTCTGCTGGAACATTTATAGCACATTTAGTAAATCAAAGAGTAGCTCATGAAATATTAGCTTTAGAAATATTGACATTATTAGTAGAAACACCGACAGATGATTCCATTGAAGTAGCCATTGCATTTTTAAAAGAATGTGGTATGAAATTGACTGAAGTTTCTAGAAAGGGTATTGAAGCTATATTTGAAATGTTAAGAAACATATTACATGAAGGTCAATTAGATAAAAGAGTTCAGTACATGATTGAAGTTATGTTTCAAGTTCGAAAAGATGGATTTAAAGATCATGAAGCAGTTCCAGATGAACTTGATCTTGTTGAAGAGGAAAATCAGTTTACTCATCTAGTAACATTAGATGAAGCAACTGATTCTCAGGACATATTAAATGTTTTCAAATTTGATGCAGAATATGTCAATAATGAAGATAAATATAAACAATTAAGTAAAGAAATATTAGGTTCAGATGTTAGTGGATCAGAAAGTGAAGAAGATGACGAAGAAGAAAGTTCAGATGAAGATAGCAGCACTGCTGTAATGGAAGGAAAAGAAGATGTAATTGTAGATAATACTGAAACAAATTTAACAGCTCTTAGAAGAACAATATATTTAACCATTCATTCGTCGCTTGACTTCGAAGAATGTGCACATAAGTTAATGAAGATGCAATTAAAACCTGGACAGGAAACAGAACTTTGTCATATGTTCCTAGATTGCTGTGCAGAAATGAGAACATACGAGAAATTTTTTGGACTATTAGCAGGTCGATTTTGTGCTATTAATAAGATGTATGTTACACCATTTGAACAAATTTTTCGGGATTCGTATCATACAATACACCGTTTAGATACAAATAAATTACGTAATGTATCGAAATTTTTTGCTCATTTATTGTTCACTGACTCTATTTCATGGGAGGTATTATCTTGTATAAAATTGACAGAAGATGACACAACAAGTTCTAACAGAATATTTATCAAAATTTTATTTCAAGAACTTTCAGAATATATGGGACTATCTAAACTTAATCAACGAGTTAAAGATGTCACATTACAGGAAGCATTCGAAGGACTATTCCCCAGAGATGATCCAAAAAATACACGATTTGCTATAAATTTCTTTACATCAATTGGTTTGGGAGGACTTACAGATGATTTGAGGGAACATTTAAAAGCACATCCAAAGCCAGCAGTAGTGCCTGTAATAGAACAAAAACCTGAAAGTGCATCCAATGAATCCTCTCCTTCCAGTTCAAGTACATCGTCTTCATCGTCGTCTTCATCTTCTTCATCCAGTAGTTCAAGTTCAGATGATTCTGATTTTTCCTCAGAAGAAGAAGTGATTAAAAGAAAGAAAAGAACGAAGAAAGACAAAAGGAAAAAACAGACTGCAAGAGAAATGAAGAAGAAACATAAGAAAAAAGATAAGAAAAAAATAAAAAAGCCTAAGTAAAATATGCGTACAACAATTTTGTTTTTCATTCTTTATTGATATTATTCTTTTTTGAATAATACATTTCAAAAACATGTATACCAGCATATTGTAAATTAAAACATTTGTACACTTTGTGATACAAATGTATACACATTATTTATAGGAACTTAAAATTCTTAGAATATTGCTAATTTTTAATAAATATATTTTCATCAGTAACAATTGTCTATGTGTTTGATTATTATTCCATATATTTAATCCGCATTACCAAAACGAACCATATTAAAAAGCGAAAGTAAAAAAATGGGAAAAATTATTTAACAGCTTGCTTTGCTTTCAGTTATCATTTTTGATAAGGCATATCAAAATAACCGTGATATCGTAATTACGTGTAAATTTATGAATTAATACCTGAGTAAGTCTGTAAGATGTTAAGATATCTTCAGACAAGACGATTAAAATAACACTTTTCAGATAATGCTAAAAAAAAGGAAAAGAAAAAACTTCACTTTCTTCAGAGAAAATTCAAATAAATGTCACCGTCTCAACAACAGCCCGACATGTATGATGCGAATCCCTTGCCCTGGCAATGAACGTGGAATAGGTGCGCTTCTGTCAATGTGGGTGTAGAGAATGTAGGCTGTTTTGACGGGGAGATCACGTGATTAAGTACAGTATTTCCTTCGTTATAAACTTGCGGTTCGTTACCGGTGACGAGCTTATAAAGAGGTAGCCGCCAGTGGCGGTTCGTTTTTGTTTTCCAACGCACAAGAGCGAGAGAAAACGAAAGCACAAGAGAAACGGTCTGAGGCTGCCTATAGGCCCAAGCTGAACTGGTAGGGACGGCAACGAGCTTACAGCGTGAAGGACAAATCGAACTTATAGTGAGAAAATATTGTATTCATGTCAGCCGTTGCCACCACCACCACCACCAGCAGTGCTGTCGTCGCTGACCGGACCGACACTATGCCATGATCCGTAGATACGCAGACTCAACCATTCCTACATCTTTCGGAAGCGAGCGTGGTTACGCGAGATCTGTAACGTGCATGTACACGTACGCACGAGTGTGTGCGTGTCGCCACACTGGTTTAATAGATACGAGAATACGATAGAGACAAAAGCTGCTAAAGTAGTAGACAGAGAAGCACGGTAGGAGGCCAGGCGTAATGTTGGCTCAGTGGACGTTACGGTGTTAAAAACGGGTATAGTGAACTTCGATCGACGACGTGATACCCGTGAAAGAAATCGAAGACGCGTAAAACTCGCGGCAGTTCTCTGCCAACCGAGCCAGAGACATGAACGGGAAAGGCGGTTCCATGTGTACACACGCGTACAGAAAATCGCCTGCAATTAAGAATGTGATGCTCCGCGCGTTTCCAAAAGTATACAATGATACGCGGCCCCTTTAAGGACCTTGTGTTATCTCATTGTGTTTACATACCCGTACTATCATAAGTGTACGTGTGCGTGCGCGCGTGTGTATGTGTGCGTGCGAAAAAAAGCAAGGTGGAGTATTTGTACCAGAAAAAAGACACTGGAGGAGGGTGAGAGGAAGGGGGCGGGAGGGAGGGAGGGAAAGAGAATACATGCATGCAATCGACAAAACGTCTCTTTGCCATAAGAACGCATTAGTGTTTTGGTTGTGTGTTAATATCACGTATTAACGTTGGATGATCGAGCCGTGGATAATTCGCTCGGGTCGGCGTTGCCTTTGGCTGACAGCGGTGCGGCACGATCAAAAATATGCGTATCTTTCCGAGCGGTTCTTCCTTTCCGAGTTCGTCGTGCGCGATCGATACGTCAGTTCGTCGCGATGTGTTAAGTCAATCCATTGTCTGACAATGCCATTCATAATGTTCGTTGGTCGAACATGTCATCGGTTTCATGATTACTTTAATAAATAGTATAATTAGTTATTTATTTGTCTCGTCATCGTCGCGGTGAATGACGATAGTGTCGGTGGTGTCGGGTGGTAGTGACAGTGACGACGACTACGACGACGACGGCGGCGGCGGCGGAGGCGGCAGCGGCGGTGACGACGACGACGAAGACGACGGCGGCGGCAGCGACAGTGGTGGTAGAAATAGCTGTGGCGACGGCGGTGGCGGCGGTGGCGGCAGCGGCGGTGGTGGCGGTCGAATGGCGGTCGCGGTGGCGATCATGATAGTGACGGTAGCGACGGTAGTAACGATAATATCGAAAGCAGCGACGATAGAAACAACGGCAGTGATAACGAAGATCGCGAAACAATGGATACGCTTATAATCAGAGGGATTTCGTCCGCTAAAATAAAACGATAGATGGAAAAATATGCAAGCGAAATCAACAAGAAGCAAAAAGAGAAGAACTGATTACGAATAAAAAAAGAGAAAAAGGAAGGATTCGCGAGCAAATAAAGTGGATAAATGTAAAATCGAAACGGATATAAAACAGTCTCGACAGTGGTAGGTTCGTTTACAGTGGCGGGTATATGGTCTTTTTTAAATACATCTGTATACACACTCGTTCTGCAAGTACAAATTATCATGTGCATGGAAGCGACGTTGCGATGGACAATAGACTGTGGATAATAGATAGTCGCATCTTTGTGTTGAACATAATATTACGGCAAGGGGAACAGACTTAGAGAAAGACATATGAACGGGTTAAGCGTGTACTCGTCTCGCGTGCCAAAGGAGAAGCGACTGGATGTAACAGTGCATCATCTGAAATGAATACATCGTATGGTTGCTTGCTAATGCTATTTATCCCCCGTGATCGTGAATGTGGACTATATAAATGACACAAGTGTTGGATTAAGCAGTGCGAAGTGAACGCGTGTAGGTTTTGTATATTGTAGGTGTAAATACGCCTATGTTACGACTCGTACGAAAAAGCGTGGTATGTCACGGGCTGTCTCGAAGATTTCATGCAACGAACGAGCTCGCTGTCTTATTGAATATTTTCACGCACGAAACGAATAATGGAGACGCTATTGCCTGGCAATACAAACAGTCAATCGTATAGTCCGCAATTAAAAACCGTCTTAAAGACATATCAGCTATCCGCTGTGAAAAGCTTACAGGGTCCGAGCTCGGCCCTGCTTGGTATGGACTGCAAGAGCCTATTACAAGATCAGGCACCTTGTTACTCCCCTTCGAGCCGATCGAGTAATTGTGTCATTGATTCAGCATCAGAACAGGTCTCTACGAAAGATATTGAAAAAGATAATAATCTGTCGGTCACACCTCTTGTGCCGTGTAAAGTTCGCAGGACGGATCAACCGCTTGAAGACTCCGATGAAGATCCTCAATTGGAGCGGTCGAAAAATGTTTGTGAGAAGAGGGAATTGGAATTTCAAATCCCAATTTTAACCGCTCCCGACCAAAGTTGTTCTGAGAGATGCGAAACAGTTTTAGAGGGTGAAAGGATATCCTGTTTTGTGGTAGGAGGTGAAAGGAGGTTATGTTTACCACAGATTTTAAATACAGTGCTGCAAGATTTCTCCCTTCAACAGATTAATCAAGTTTGCGATGAATTGCAAATTTATTGCTCACGATGTACGAGAGATCAGTTAGAAGAACTAAAACATTCAGGAATTCTGCCGCGCAATGCTCCTTCCTGTGGCCTTATTACACAAACAGATGCCGAAAGGCTTGTCAGTGCTTTGCTCTTAAGGACAGAATCGTGCGACCCATCTAAAGTTGGTCAAAACGAAGATAATACTGAAAAGAAAGTGTCTAATAAAATTGATAGCGACAAAGAAGCCATTGTCAAATTTAAAGTGTATCATGAGTGCTTTGGGAAATGTAAAGGCATTTTTGATGCAAGTTTATTTGAATCTGATGATTCAGTATGTATAGAATGCATTGAATGTGGCTGCCAATTTTCACCTCAATGTTTTGTTAGACATGCCCATAGATCTCTTGAAAATCGTACTTGTCATTGGGGCTTTGATTCTGCAAACTGGAGATCATATCTGTTACTTTCACGGGAACAAGAAAATTATAATAAATCACTCAACGTATTTCGAGAATTAAAAGAAAAACATCTAATACTGGGTTCCAAACGAAAATCAGAGGTATTATACTTCATGTATTATTTCTTTAGAGTATTTATATTTGATAAAATCTTTTAATTTTACAATTTAATTAATATTAATTCTATATTGAAACACAAATAGAGAAGGAAAATAAAGAATCCTTTTCCAGTTTCGTCATGATTCAGAAAAATGGACTAAACGAATTAGAAGAGATGTTGTAGCAAGGGATGAGTGTCCAGGAATATATAATGGAAGTGGCTTAGGCTTATATCATCCTGTATCTCAGGTAGCTAATGCAACTGATCCATATTTACAAATGCAATGGGCAGTTTTTGAATTAGCGGCTAGAGGAGCATCAGCTTTTAGACCTTGGAATACCACAAGTACTTGCAAGCACAAAGATAGGTAAGGATAGTATTGAACATAATAAAGAATTTAAAATAAGAAAATAATAAGTTTTACAATAAATACGATTCTCTCTGTGAACAGTTCATCGCTGGTGCCTGCATATTTAAGTCGAGGTCCACCTGTACTGCAACATCCAGAACATGTGGTTCCTCTTTCTGAATGTAAACGTTTTGAACCACATTTTCAACCAAATGTAGCCTTAGCACCTATACCTGCACCATCAGTGCCTGTAGTACTTCCACCTTCTGCTCATCATCAGCGTCGACATCATCACGAACATAAACGTTATAATCATCATTTATCAAGCCCTAATGAAAAAAAAGAGCCTCCATCGGACAGTGTGAAACTTGAAAAAACTTCTCTTAGTTCTGGATCTAGTGTTGGCACTTATTCTGTATTCCCATCATACACACCTGAAAGCAATCAGAAAGAATTGCCACAGAAAACTAAGAATGAAGTTGGTGAAGAGGAAGAGAGTAGTACTGCGGTAACATCTTCTACAGTAAACATAGAACCACCTTCAGCTGAGATTGGTACTTCTGCACTGGAAAGCGATTCTGATTCAGAAGGAACAACAGCAATAGATTTAGAAGATAGATTATTAGCTTTAGAAGTACCGCAAGATGTCCTGGAACTAGCACGACGTATAGTTTCAGAGAATGCACAGTTACGACGTCATCGACGTTCGGATGCACGCGAAATATCTCGATTGCGCAATCAATTGCAAATGCAACAGCAACTACAATCATCTAACAGTGGTGATAAAAAGGAGGAACCAGCAAATGCAAGTGCAGCAGACAGTACAGAAGATAGTGAAGAAACGGAAGCTGTAATACCTTCAAATAATAAAGAGTCTGAACCTGTTGTTCTAGCAGTTAGTAAAGAATAAAATCAATGATTAGTGTTTTTTAAATTATTTAATACAAAACTGCTCAGCAATTTTTTGCATCGCTTATCTTTTGGCCAGATAGGCGTGCATTAAATTTAGTATTAGCTCTACTAATAATGATAAAATTCTAAATGAATAAAAAACTGTTTAGGTTTATGTGATACATAGAAAGCCTTCAACATTGTAACATTTAATTTGAAATTTTTATTGTAATCATATTTTATTGTATCGATTTTTAATTAAAATCGACTGTAGATATTGTAATATATGGAAGAGCAACATAAGTTAACCAGAATTTACCATGCCATTTAATAGTTATACTTAAACGATCATTAAATAAGTTTTTCATGCATATTAAATATGCACACCACAAAGATTTTTATGATCATACATTTAATTGAACAATTAAATGGTGATCAGAAAATAAGAGATTAGATTGCTTTCCATTTACTTTTTATAGTCATGATCGCATAATGTAAATACATTCAAGTATCATAGGTGTATGTTTATATTAATAGCATTATCATGCAAAATATTGCTAAAGTACAAAAAACCTTTAGGTGCTATATTGTTATATTAGGAATGTTCTAAGCATAAATCTAGGTGTATTTCAGCAGTTCATACTATACCATAATATCAAACACCTTAATTATGTTTCGTTTTTATCTTTATAGTATCAAAAACAAATGAAATGTCATTTTCTGCTATGAACTCAATTTGGACGATTATTTGCAAATAAAATAAGTTAATTATTTAAACCTCTAAAAATATACAAGTGATATTACAGGGAATCGCGAAAATTTAATTTATGTATACAAAATTACTAATTTTTTGTATATTGAATAATTCTTATATTATTTTATAACAAATAGCTAATTTCAATTTCTTGCAATTAAATTTATTGCATTGTGAATAATTGGATTAAGAAAGGGATAAACGTTATTTTATTAAAAACGTAAAGAATCGCGATGTGCATAGTTTTTTGTTTTTCTTTATGTAATATTGTATAACATCCACAAGTAAGAACTATTTTATTAATGATTATTAATTTTTAGCAAAAATACTGTAGTATATAAAATTGCTATAACAAATGGTTACATAGAATTATTATTCTTTTTGGTATTAATATTTATTTGAGACATTGTACCTACATATCATTTTAGTTGTATTTAAAATTTGGAAAATATTTAACCTTGTGGGTCGTGAAATTTTAAATGTGATTTATTAAAAATAATTTTACGTGATCGGAAATTAAGTTTTATAATGTAATTTATACTTCTAGGGGATTATGGAGCAAAATTATAAGCACAATTTTATGGTTTATTGACTACTATTCTTCTTTCTGCTCATTATTATGGTGTGTACATGCAATAATAGGAAAAATACATTTTTTGAAATATTTATGATAAACCAACACTGATTTAGAGATATACCTAGATACGCACTAGATGTTTAAGAGTAAGACAACATGAATACAGAAATATAAAGATATATATAAATATTTATATTATACATATATAATATATATATTTGTATATATCTTAAACATACATTTTTTAACTTCCATTCTTTTTTTGTAATATCATGTACTCTTTTATTTTGTTAAATTTGTTGTCATTGTTTCACTTGTTTTATCTTGCAATATGTGAAATTACTATAATCTAAACATGAATTCCTTCTACTTGACTGCAATTTTTGATAAATTGTACTTCAGATATCATGATCTTGTTTTTGAAAATATAATTAAAAATTCCAAGTACATAAAGTATTTAAAAGATTCAAAGTATATTGAAAAGGTTGTTTTATAAGCTTCAAAAGCTTTTTGTATTGGATACATACTAGAAATATGATATAAATCCTACACATATTTACATACTATAGTGAAACCAGTTAGTTATACATTTGTGTATTTAAAACATACATACACATATATTTCGAGACTGCTTCGAAGATCTCTTATCATATACATTTTTCTAATGTAACAAGAGTGCCAGTAATTCTTGTATCACATCAAAGCACAAGGCATAAGAAGTTTCCATTTTCAATTTTATTACTCGCAACACTAGCTTTTTGAATAAAAGTGAATGATAAATTTTCAAAGCAATCTGTTAGAAAAGGAAATTGAAGGTGTATGATATAATGGATTATATAGGATAAATGCATTCACTATTATACTTCATATAACATTTGGTCAATACATATGACATATATACGTTACATCATAATGTTGTAATATTATAAGCATCCCACCTACGGTTAAGAATGTAATAATTTATGATTTTCATACACTCTCAGTTTATCATAGATATCTAGAATATGTCGTAAAATAGTAACATATATGAATTGCATAAAACTCGGTTTTTCAATATATTTGAGATCTGCATATGAAGTTTCAATGAATCATGTAACTGCCATGACTAAAGATGTATCTTAATTTTGAATGGGTGATGTATTAAGTTAAAATGGGAAATTACAAATAAATACATAATATGCGACGTCTGATTTTATTAACATATGTCACGATACGCGACGTCTTGATGTGGATTTCGTTCGTTCGAATAAATAACAATTTGCTAATTGGCTTTTACTTGATTAAAATGATTCATAAAAACAATATTACCGAGTGTTTCATAAATAAGAAGAAATCGTTATTGTTATAATATATTTATTTAACTTTGAGAAAAGAAAAAAAGAGTTGTGAGCAGTAGCTAATGTAACTATTGCATTCGTTATTATGAATGTACATTTCATATTTGAAGCGCATTCGATATGCGTATAATTAACATATTAATATTTAAGAACTCGTTCGATTTTCATTTCGAGTAGTAGGCTATAATAGGTTTCTTTGTTCGTGTTGCAAGTAGAAGTATGAAATACTAATCGAACGAGTTTCGAGGTCTTGTTTTCTCTATCGCGTTCATAGATCGAAATTCAAGAAAATAAACTATTGAATGAAAAATAAGTAGTTTATTACTCAATAAAGGATCGTTCGATGCAAATGGTTTCATATAATTGGGTGATTTCAATGCTGTTGCTTCGTGTATGAATTTATGTATGAATAATTAGGGTATCTATTGGTCTCGTTATAGTTGTTAAGTAGTAGGAATTCTTTCGAATACGAGTTCGAGATTTTTGTTTCAGTTATCGTAAATTTAATTCAGCGAAGAGATGAATAATAAACAATTTATCGGGGATGTGGTACCGTATATTTTGATTAGTCAAATGTGTCTAGAGAGTCGGTTTAATATCCTCTCAAGTACACTGTCAATAGTTTATTTTCTTAATCATAAACACATTTATCCTACAATTAAAGGCATAATAGATTTAGAATACAAGTGTTTCATAATAAACATAGAAATATTTTTAAGGAATAAAGCGTGTCATTAAATATATAAAACAAGTGCAATATGAAAGTACAAAATTTAACCTTTCATTTGAACTTTGTATGTTTTACAAAAAAAAAACAAGAAAGAAAAGGATATATGGGACAACTTCTCCGGTATTCTAAATTCTAGTTATAAGAATTTCGAAAATATTTTACCACTAGAGTTTCAAAAACCTGTAAGACCATGTCCCTAATAACGTACTTATATAGCGTTGAACTTTTGAATATTCTCTAACAATAAACAAAGGAGCGGTTTAGAACAATTTAATAATAAACCATTTTCTAATCGCTTGAACGTTATCCTGAATTTTGTAAAGATCGAATATTTATATTCGAACGACGAATTCCATATTATTTATGGATCGATATATATAACAATGGATATTAAGTAGTTCCAGTAGCGATCTGATTGATCTTTGGTATAATTGTAGAGTAAATGTACATATAATTATTTTCCAAAAAAATACTCATTGTTAAATGTATATGACGGAAACTGTTATAGATAAGGCTATTATCGTCATTTATATTAATTGAGATAATAAACGACATTTCGATTAAATAAGATTTTACCATATTATTGTATCAATTTTAGACATTAGTGTATATTTAAAAAAAAAATGTTGTTTATATATTGTACATATGTGACATACTTTTTATTTTTCTTTCTCGCAAATGTCTTACTTTCGCTGAATAAAAGCGCGACACAGTTTCATACATTTCACTTATACATAAATTATAAAATTTGACTATACAGTGTTACATTTATTGAATATTATTTAAAATTATATTATCAACTTTTACTATACCAATCCATTTTGGGATTAAAGAATTCTGTATTAAATATTGTTTAATTTCGATATTTTTATGTTTTTGAAAGTTGTTACTTTGCAGTGTTATCAATTAAAATCAGAATATTCCATTTTAAAGAAGAATACTATCAAATAATTAACGATGATCGCATATTGAGGATGATATGCCGCCACACACGTGCAATCACATAAGCTACTACCTGCAATACGTTCGTGTATCGTTGCGCCGTCTACCTGTTGCATTCACCACTATAAGTACCTGAATTTCAGTTTCATCCAAAATCCTTTAGGAGAACGAAAGACTAATTAGGTTTCTGGTTCGAGACTTTACCGTTATACTCTTAGTATATTTATTCGTATTTCTCAGTGTAAAATACCTTAAATATTTTTACTTGGGCTTTATTGCTTTTCCGCAGAAGACTTGTATAACAGTTACTGACAAGTTTAATATGTGTACCTCTCTTATATTGTGTCTGATCCCAGTGATTTTTTGACATTTAACGATTCATGTTTTGGAAGTGTAATTTTGAGGTAACTTTGAGAGAACAGAATGGCTTTTTTATGCCCAGTTCGTATACGACGAGGAAAGAAAAAGAAACGTGAGTAAAATAATCATCGCATTACGTTTTTAAAAACTTTGTTTCATAAGAACTTGAAGAGTTGCATATTCTTCCTTTTTTTCGTAACAGTACATGTACTCAGTGATTTATGTTTTTACTGGCATTAAAACAAATGAGACCAAAATTTGAAAGTATAAATAAAATACATAAATTATTCGCAGAATAATACATTCAAAGCAGATCGTCCGAACAACTTTCGTGTTTTGGAAGAAGAAAGAAATGTTAAATAAAAGATTCTTTCGCTTCCAGGTGAAAGTTATGAAACCACATTAAGATTATAGTCATGTTTTTAGAAAAATTTCGTTCTTTTATACCTATTAGATATAACACTTCTTCCTGCTTCTAGGTATTTCATACATCTTTTAAATTCTACATCCCCAAGAAAAACATTCATATGGTTTTCTTCACTTCAAAACTTCATATAAAGAGAAATAAAAATAATGCAACCATGTAATTTAAATAATTTTTTATGATACAGCTGGAGTACATAATTTTAATTTGGAAAAAGATTGTGTTGGAGGAGGAGGTACAGGTTTGGGTTTAGGAACCAAAGTACCATTGCCACCTGGCCGAATAACAGGAAGTGCTAGTATTGAAACTTTAGTTAGAGTAGGTATTGAAAAAGAAAATGGACTTTCACCAGATAGTAAAATGGTCATAGTCCATGATTTTACGCCTTGTGTTGACGATGAACTTCAAGTAAAACGTGGCCAGGTCAGCAGTTTCTTATTTTGTATTGCACTAGGAAAATGTAAATAATTCCTTGTATTTTTGTTTTTATTGTACCATCTTGTATGTGCTTTATATTTCATAAAAGTATATCTAACTTTATTTTGTTTAATATTCAGTGTAAAATGCACTTTTTGATGGTGTTGTTTTCTGCATGTTCTAGGTTGTAAATGTTTTGTATAGAGAGAATGATTGGGTATATGTAATAGCAGCTGACACTAGAATGGAAGGCTTTGTGCCACATTCATATTGTGCACCTTACACATCTCAGCTTGCTGAATTAACACTTGCTACTCTTATGAACAATGTGAAAAAGAAACTACCAAGATCTAATGAAACTGATTGTGATTTTACTGGTACAGGTCGTTCACAAACAGTAGATACACAACAAACTGACACAGGATCTGCATCAGACTGTGAAAGTTATGCTCGTAATGTTACTACTGCCGATGCAAATGTTAATAGATCTAATATCACACAATCTCAAAATTCTATTCAAACTATATCTTCTCAGCCAGATGTACATCCTTTCTTTAAGGTAAATATCCAAATATTTTAATGTAAATGCATTAAACAAATAAAAATTTGATATACAAATTGTAGGATCCATCAGCTGGAAGATACATTGTTCTTTATACTTTTGTGGCTAGAGATGAAAATGATGTTAGCGTTGAAAGGGGAGAATTTGTGACTGTACTTAATCGAGACGATCCTGACTGGTTTTGGGTACTTAGGCATTGTGATGGCAATGAAGGATTTGTACCATCTGGATTTGTGTACCCAGGACATGTTCTTCATTCTTATGCAACAACAACTACCACAACTACCACTACTACTACTGCAGCTACAGCATCTGCAGAGACGCATAGTTTAGGTAAATTTGATTTTTTAAAAATCAAACGAAGAACCAATTGAAAATGTGAAGTTGAAAAATTAATTTAAACAATATTTGATGTATAGGAAAAGGTAATAGTACTATATCAGGAAATGAATCATTGCAACAAAAAGGTTTACGAGATTTTCGAGATGAAACTAATGGAACAGAATTAGTTGTACTTTATGATTATAAGGCGCAGGCGCCAGATGATTTATCAGTGAGAAGAGCTGATTGGATTTATGCAGATTTGGGAAATCAAACTGTAGATGGTTGGTTGTGGGCATATGCACCCAAGACTCGCAAATATGGTTTTATTCCAAAAGCATATGCCCGTCCTCCTGCTATGACAAGCTTATGATACAAACTATAATCTTATGTATCTTGCATTTTATGCATATATTCAACTAATAAAGTACTTTTACATAATACTGCATTTTAAACAATACTCAGCCATGTGGATACATAAGAATTATGTCTTTGTAAGTATTTTTGTTAACACTATTAGCGAATGTTTTAATAATTTTATTATTTATATTTTTTCATAATATAGTTAATGTACAGTAACATTAACATTGAGCATAGCACAATCGGATGTAACGTGATTAAGGAGACCTTCATGCAGAACTATACAATCACCTGTTAAAAAAATATCTCGAGGACATTGGGCTGTTCTTAATGAATTTATTGGACCTGTATAGGTCAAGGAACGTAAGCCTTCGGTATCAAGCTTATCCACAGCCTATTGTGGAAATAGCATATTTTTATTATATTCATAACAAATATTATGTATATAGATATAACCATATGTCTAACTGAATATTTTTATTGAATATACCTGAATACTACACAGAAGTTTCTCTGTAGTGTTTCCAATATCTAATCCAGCGACCCAGGCAATAATTATGTTTTTGTTGCAGTAATTAATTTTATTACATTGATCTGTGCAATTCAATCGAGCAGCTAATACTGATAATGGTAATCGGTTCCGAAATTTTTGATTAATTTGACTACCGTTGAACAGTCTTGCGACAGGATCTCTTATTATGAAGATATGTTTAAGGAATAGATACGAAGTTAAATTGTACCTTGTTTTAGTAAAAGTATATCCTATACTCACGAGAGTTTACCAGAAACTAAAAGAAGGGCAAGACATCGGCTAGAGTGTAAAGATAAAGCATTGAAACTGACGATAAGCGTGCTTTTAATGCCTGGTTCCACATTCAAAATGGGTACTTCCGGGTGATCAAAAATAAAATGATGCGTTAATGCTGAAAAAGCAACATTTATCGCACAATCAATTCGTGGACATCGGATAGGTCTGCGAGAACATTCTGCTGTAATTTGCCCATTAATTTTAGTTTCAGATGCATGCATATCCAGATTTCCTCTTTTATATAGATTACAGTGACTGTGTTGTTTTTGTTTACTATCACCTTTATCTATATTGCTTTGATCTTCAACATGATCGCAATCAGTGCTTTCTTCAGAATCATTGGCAGTATAGCATCCCCATGTATTCTTTTCTATGTTCGTTACTGGTGTTGAATAATTTTGATTCCTAGACTTAACATGCAACTGCTGAGGTTGATGATGCCTAATAAAAGACTCTGGTTGTTGAAGCAATACTTGCATTTTTCTTGGACGAATATATATGGAATTTAAACTGGTATTGCTCTCTTGAGACAAACTTAAATTTAAGAATTGAAATTGGGCTTGGCAAAGAATGCAACATAGATCTGTAAAATGTAATTGTAATCTAGAAACTGCTATGTTTTGTTTGTATAAGTCTGTTTAGATTAATTTAGTCAATTTAAATTTCTTACATATGTATATGCATTAGAAATAGTATTAATTCAATAAAAAACATCATATTAATAATAATTACAATAGGTTATGCTAAAGTCTACTTTAAACCACCTGATGGAATAATAAATTGTTGAATACAATGATTGCACAAAATATGCTCTTCAGAACAAGGTTGATGAAAAGTAGAATTCATATTTTCTGCAGTAAGATGACAAATAGCACAAACTCCCAACATTCTATTTAGTTGCTGTGAACCTTTTCCTTCATCACCTTTTTTCTCATTTCGTTTTTTTTCATCGTCAGTTATTCTAATTCTACATTCTCTTTCCTCTTGCAGCCTCCTTTCATCATTTAATTGTTTTAATTCTGCATGCTAAAAAAATTCTAACGATTTATTTTTGTGTTCAAATTATTTTTTATAATTTTTTCTCTAATATTATTTATGTAATTAGTTGAATTACAAAATATATTATTATTCAACATTAAATCACGTGTCTTTGGAATACTCAATCACGTGCCTCGTTCTGATTCTGTATCGGGTTGCAGTATACTTTATTAACTCGATAACTTTCGTTCTCCATTTCTTTGTCTCGATTCTCGGGTCAACTCTTATGTCTTTTTAAATGATAACCTTCAACGATCGTTTATCTTCTTTCGTTAGTATGATATTATTGCTGCAAAATGTAGACATTGTAGTCTACCTATTGTTACCATAACTTGGACAGTTCTGGTAGAAATTATGACTGTATATTTAAATACATAATACATTATACAGATTTTTTATCACTTTCATTAAAAAAACTAAATGGTTATTTGAGAATTATATAAGAATAAATAATATGTAAGAAAAAAACGTAATTTTCTTTAAAAAGATTTAATATGAAGTCGTAATGGCATGTTACTAACAAAGAGAAACAGATTGATTAATAAACGAGTAATTATTAAAATTATTAGTATTACCAAATATAATATCAATGTCAAACACTCACAAGTTATTTTTATCAACGTTCTTGAACATTCCGTATTCCAGTAGCTTTATGAATAATTTTCAGTGTAATATTTGAAGCAAAATTTTTTAATGGGTACTATAAATGTGTATATAAATAAATTGATTTGATAATTTTATTAACAAAAATTGTTATATTTTCAGTTTGCTATAATTTATTTAACAATGTTTTTTGTTCATCACAAGATAAACTTCGATACGTCCGATTTGTCAATTACAATTGAGGAACCATTTTGACATCTGCATTTTTGTCATTTTTTGATACCTTCAAATATTTGAGAACGTATCAAAAACTATAGATTTAGAATTCCCATATAATAATATTACCATTTTTTTTTATATTCTTTGCAACTCTTCATATAGTTCTTCGAATGTAAATTTTAGGTTCGTGTTAATGTTCTCGTAAACTGGCGAAAAGAATAATTTAACAACTTTAAAAAACCTTTATCGTAAAAATGAATAGTACTTACTAATCAGTACATACTTTCATATTAATTTACACAGAAAGTTACACTATTTGAGAATTGCGATATTAATCAAATTCTGTGTGCATATATAGCACAATGCATTATGGTAGGAACAATTTTTTTTTGAAAATCTCTTTGAAGACATGAAATCAACTTTCCAAATTTTCGATTTCTGCATGTTTTGAACATAAAACTGTAATAGTATAACATAACTTTAAATATGAGTAAAAGAATAAGAAATTGTTCTTTTTTATATTTCTGTCGACTGTCTCAGACAGTTTTTATAAACTGTCTAGTTTAAATAGTTAACTTTTTTCCATAACACTATTTCTATTTCTCATTATTATTTATCAGTAGAATAAAAAATTTATTTGTTTAAAAAAAATGTCGAGCCATGGATAAATTTTTTATAGTAAAAAGAAAGAATTGATTTCATTTTTTCAAAATTATTTTCGACCAAGAAAAGTCTTCTTTATAAATTTCATTGTGCTTTATAAAGTATAAGAAAAGATTTCAAAAAGTTTATAAAACGCTGCAGCAGAAAGATTAATTTTTTGTATTCTCACTTAAACTATAATACAGTAGCATTAAATGGAAAATAGTTCATAATACAAATTACTTGTTAATAACAACATTTTGGTAATACAATATCGATGTAAAAAGCTCTAACAATGTAATAGGCCTCGCCAAAGCATAATATTTTATGTGCACGTATAAGTAATGACAGGCGATTGGCAAGATCTAAAGTCAACATAATATTTAAAAAAAATTATATTAATGCTTTACTTCGACATTATAAGAAACGTTGCAAAAACATTTGATGTTTATACAAAATTTGGCATTCTTCATCTTTTCAGAAAAATTATTTTACATAACTTTTTGTGGTATGTACTCTATACATAAAAGTATGCAAAATTATAAATACAATTCAACCTAATAAGAAACAAACTGTAAGTTTACAACACTTTTATAACATGATTTTTAAATAATTGTATTTTTTGATTAGTTTACTTTATGATATTGCTGTAAAATTTATATCTATTTGGCAGGAAACGTTTGCGAAATTAATACTACTTAGTCCTTACATCACTGAAAAAAGAATGGCATGAACCACGTTTATGAAATTAAGATAATATACATCCATGGTAACATATAAATTAAAAAAAAATGATGTATTAAGTTCATCGTATAAATTATCACATTTCTTTCGTATTTGATTGTAATTTTTTAATTCTTATTGAGAAATTTCGGAACATAAATTATCTTTCAAGTTTGTAAATCGTTCTGTACTTAGAGTTTTTATGTTATGTAAATGTAAATCATCTAATAATGTAAAAGTTTGTTTGTCGTTTAAATTAATCATACTATAACTTTTACATTTATTATCCGTGAAAGAATGTTTCTTGTCAAGCAATACTAATAATGGTAATTCCTTAACATTTAGTGCTTTCTTTGCCATTTTTTCAAGAGTAGAATGATCATTAGAATTATTTGTTATCTGTTTTACTTTTATTGAAGATGAACTGGCACTATGAGATAAACATTGCAAAGAATTAGACCTAAACAATTTCTTTGTAGATATTACTTCTTCCTCTAATTGTGAGTTTATTTTTTTGTGAGTATTCAATTGTACACTACTTTTCGTAGTATGCAGGTCATGCGTATAAGTCTCTGTACCTTTTAAATTTGAGGTTTGTTTATCTAATTCAAGATTATCAGTCTTATTATCTAAACTATGATCCATGCTCTGATATTTTCCTATGGAACTGCTATTAAGATTTAAAGGTAAATTAATATCGCTATTGCTTTGAAGTTTGTTATTAAAGCCAAATTTGAAAGTTTTATTTGGCACATACTTTATTGTACTTTCTACTTCTTCAACGGACGTTGACCCTAACCTAATTAGGTTCATTTTTAAAGGACTGTTACTTAACGACTTCGATATACTATTTTTAAAATTAAATTTACGTTTGTTTAATACCGCAAAGTTAGTAGTTTGACCTTTAGTTGTATTTGATCCTTCACTAGATGACGGTAAAGACATATTTGCCAGTGGATTTTTTAAAGCCTGGAGATTCTTTAACAATTTTTGAAACTGATTTAAGCTATGTATAGACAGTTCTCTAGTCTGTGAAAAATTACAATTTAATTCTGACGTAAAATTATTTGATTTTGTACTATCCTGATTATAAAATTGCAATTTCTTACTGTCAGTATCATGAGAACTTTCAAGAGATAAATTGCTCAGATTTGTTATATTAGTTTGTAATTCTAATTCCCACTGAGAAGATATTGCTTCACTTCCATCAACTGATCTCTTCTCAAGTTTTTCATTATCTTCTTGCAACTGATGAACATTCTGTAACACAGTAAATGTTATTCACTTCCTTGAAAAGCAGATTAAAATTGAAACCGAAATTATTGATTATTTTACTCACGTATTCTTGAATACTATCACATTTATTATGTTGATGATTTGTAATATCTTTCATTCTATTGTCATTTATTTGATTAAATTCTATATCGTAGTTTAACGTCTTTTGTGGACTAACTAATTCTGCACCAACGCCTGGTTCTCTAGGTCCAATAGCTATAAAATCTAAAAGTAATAAAAACAAAAAATTAAATAATCCATCTGTCAGTTACTATTGATTCAATTACCATTAATAACAATACCATTATCTCGTCGTTGTTGATGTATTTGATTACTAATTTCTTCTAATCTATGAAGACTGGTAGCATAATTAGTTTTTGCAACTTGTATTGCTTTCTGCAAACATTCAACTCTTTCTTTTTGTGTTGCCAACATTTGATCACATTGCGCTTTAACCTCAAAGTATGGTCGTGCTTTAATTATAGAACGACGATGTTTTTCCTCTAATTCTAATAATCTTTTCTCAGCATCGTGAAATAGTATTGCTCGTCTATAATGCTCCCTGCCACACTCTGCTTTCTGATTCTCTGCATCCATTACCTGAATAAGAATGTATTAAATGAAAATAAAACACAAAATAAAGATTCTTTATTTTATATTTAACTTACTTTAATAGTTGCATGATTTAACATATCCTGCCATGCCTGATCAAAATTCCATTCATGCTGATGCGACATAAATCTGCTTTCAGCTAAAGCTACAGTTTCCTTTGCTGCTGCATGAATTTCACTTGCTCTTTGAAATAATTGAGCTTGTTGTTGACATTGTACCTTTAGAAATCATTTTATACAATTAGTTTCTGCATTCTCAAATATTCTTTAAATATTCTCTCACCTGAGCTTGACGAGCAACTTCAAGTGCATCATAATAACATCTTGCTTTTTCAACACAGCTATTTCCTACTTTATTTATAATTTCTTTTAATCTCTTCGTGGTCTCAGATAATAATTGTCTAAATGCAGTATGTGCTTCCTAAATAAAACAAATTATTTTACATTAATTTTAGAAATGAAAAAAAAATGACACAAACAACTTTTTCTAATAACGTAACTTACATCTAATTCAGTTTCAAGTTTATTTATGTCATCTGTTGCATCGTTTAAATTCTCCAACTCAATCTAAAATGTATTCATATATTATTTACAAACTGAGTAAATTGTAATAAATAACTCTCTGAAAAATTTTATTTAACAAGGATATTAATTTAATCTCTATGATTTTTTTTTAATTTTAGATTATTCAGTTATTAATGGATTTTCTTCATAAAACAGAAATTTTCGATGAATAAGAAGTGAAAGCAAAGTGGAACATGGTACCAGGCTGTGTTAGGCTTCACCATCATAATTAGTAAATATATTTTTTTACATGTGTAATTAATCATAACTACGCTATTATGAAAAGCAGACTTGTAAATATAATAAACGTATGAAGAGAAGAAGTGTCATTAAAGATAATTACCTGTATGCGAGGATCTAAAGATCCATCGGCGTTGTCCGTAACATCCATGCTTTAATATTTGACATCTAATTGAACTTGACGTATAATCGTGAACGTCAATTCATTGTGAGTTTGCATATGTATATGATCGTTCCAAATCATGAGAAATGTATAATTCTCACCGCATAAAATTATTTACTATCGTTTACATTTCGAAAACGTATGATGACAAACAATTAGACTTAACATTGGCGTCGACACTTACGTACTACGAAGTACTGCGAAGCTAAACTATTGTTGGCAGGAATACTACAGCGTACAACGTAGTATGTGTATAGCAACGTACCCCCACCATAGAAAATAAGGAGAATTCATATTTATATATCATATATTTATAACAATAAAATGACAATAATATATTAACCTAAAACAATATTCCTTTGTAAACATTTAGTTACTTTTATTTTTCTCGTTATGGGTGTACAACAGTTGATAAAAAGTATAATGCATCCTTTGATCTTGAAAAATGTTGCTTTTGAGAGATTATTTATGTTATAATGACTACTTTGATTGTATTTTCTTTAAAAAGTACGTTCAGCAATTTTCCGTGATTTTTACTAAAACCGTATTTCTAACAATTTCTACTAGAAAGGTTAGAAATTGTTCTAGGCTAATAAATTCTAATCTTTCCAGTAGAAATTGTTAGAGACTTTATCCTAGTAACAATAGAAAGGATAATCACAGTATAAGCATGCCATAGAAATCATACAAATTGAAAACAAAGGCAAATCGTGATTAATAATTTATTTTGGTCTCTCTAACTGTATATATGTGGCAACTCTCTGAAAGCTTATTTATTACAATTCAAATGTTATTAATTACTTGTACTTCAGAGATTTATTAAGTGTAAGAAAAGAAGTATTAAATAAAAAAAAAAAATTATGTAGTTATTTTTATTAAATGTATACAGTCTGTAGAGAATTCTTAATAATAATTGAATTAGATAGTCTACTTTTATTTAATAGTTTAATAAATTGTTTTGTATTTTTAAAGACAGAAGAATACTGAAGTAAAAATCTATAAATCTAAATGTAAATATATGTTGTAATTACATTTATTTGCAGGTAATTTAACTTGACCAAAAGCGAAATTTAATGTATTAATAATAATATCATAGTGTGTAAAGTGTATTAAGTCTAATATAGATACTTACATATTTAATTGTTCACATAGAAATATCGCAAAAATATTCGATCGGTTCTGTTCTTGATTAAAAACACTGTCGTTATCTTGATAAAATGGTTATTTGTTTCAATATTTTGAAAATTGTTATATTTATATGATTTATTTGAGGAGAAGGAAAAATAAGTAAAGCCTTATTCAATGAATATTTATTATTCAGTGTTTAATAAAACAGAAACATTACTCGACTGATTTTAATATTAAAAACATACGCAATTACTACTACGAAATTTACAGCACATTATATAATGATTTCTCTATCCATATTAGAACCTCAGTTTTGTATGCTAAAATAAACATTGAATTGCGTTTTATGAAATACATTGACGAAATCGTAAGAATGCATCCGGTTGTAGTATTGTTTTTTATGCGATAATATTGTAAAAATTTATATGGTAATAATTTTATTACTTCATTAATTACATTTTACAATTAAAGAATTTTATAATCAAATTCCAAATCTTATGTTGTAAATGTTATTATACTGAATGTATAATTAGGTTTATTATTTGAAATAGTAATATAGGTACAGATAATGATAACAAAATAAGTTTCATCGAAATGACAGTCCTGAAACATAAATTTAAAAAAAGTGTTATTTAACAATATAATTAAATTAAATTATACTTTACATCAAGAAATAAAAATCTTTTATTAGATATTTAGAGGAAGTACAAAAATATAAAGTCAAATAAAAGTGTAATATAAATGTTTTCACATGGACATATGAAATCGCTTAATTAATAGAAATAATATTAACATAGGTACGTGTTCAGAGTTTTCTGAGAAATTGTATGATTCAACAACAATAAATTATATAAATAGTGATGCCATCGTTAAATCTAAACAATCCATGTTATTCTCTACCAAGTAACTAGGATATATAATACGACTTGCTAAAAATCTTTAAAATCGTTCTTGTTAGTAATGTTCAGCTCGTATAAAATATTGTAATAAATAATTTTATATCCATAGATTAAATTTTTATTTACAGTCAATTCAAGAATTTTAAATTTTATATAATGAATTAAATTTTTATATGCTGTTAGTTAATAATTTATTAATTACTTTAAATTATTATTAATTTAAGATTAAGTTAAAATTTAGTTTATTTACTAGAGATTTTAGCTTAGTAAATAATACACATCATTGAAAAATTATCTAGAACTCTTTTTCGTACACATTGGTGACATTGGTAGTACTGAATACACAGGAAGTGTCTTTCTAGTTGACCACGTGACGTCTTTTCCTTTAAAATCGTGCTGTTAAGAGGTACGTATGGCCTGGCCCGTAACAGTTTTTGAATCTACCTGCATCTGCGATTTTACGTCAATAATCGTGGCAATACCACGAGATTCTTCAACATGTGATTCAAAACTGTTGTTTTATTGGAAAAAGGGTGAATTCGTTACTTCATAAATAATGATTGATGAGACTGAAAATCGCGTGACGGCAGGTCGGTCCGCGACATTTAGGTCGGTGAGTGCTGATGTGAGAAAAATTGTTAGCGAAATTTCTGTGATTCCAGAACGCAATGGGACGTTACTCTCACGAACCGGTTAATGCGACTAAGTCGTGCAGAGCACGCGGCTCCAATTTGCGAGTACACTTTAAGGTAAATAAACTGTACATCAATAGATCTAACCTTTAAGTTACAGTGTAGTGTGTTTACAAAACGTGTTATAACGATACGCTTTGTTGAATGTGTATTTATGTTCTGTTACAGAATACCCATGAAACAGCACGTGCTATTAAAAATATGCCTCTACGGAGAGCACAAAAATATTTGAAAAATGTGATTGAACATAAGGAATGTGTACCATTCCGTAGATTCAATGGTGGTGTTGGCAGGTGTACTCAAGCTAAACAGTTTGGCACTACACAAGGTACGTTTCAACAAATAAAGGTCGTTTTCTCAAAAGTATCTTTTCACTGATTTATTATTTTTTTATTTCAAATTTATAGCTATTAATAAACACTTCTTGTCTTAGGTCGTTGGCCCAAAAAGTCAGCTGAATTCCTACTGCAACTATTGAAAAATGCAGAAAGTAATGCTGATGTTAGAGGATTAGAGATTGACCGGCTTGTGATTAATCACATTCAAGTGAACCATGCTCCTTTCTTGCGAAGAAGAACATACAGAGCTCATGGTCGCATAAACCGTTAGTATCTACAGTTAATTTATTTTGAAAGGATTGTATTAGTAACTGGTTTTTAATTTAATTAACTTTGTCTGTTTCCATAGCTTATATGAGTTCTCCTTGTCACATTGAAGTAATTTTGACGGAGAAAGAAGATTTTGTTGTCAAAAGCCCAGAAGAAGAGCCTTCCAAAAAGAAACTGAGTAAGAAGAAACTTGCCAGGCAAAAGGAAAAGATGATGAGGGAGTAATTTTATATTCTAATTGGATATTAAATGTATCGTGGAAGATTAAGATTACACTGTTCTCTACTTTTTTCTGTGTTATTTATCACTGTTCCTTTATTCCTTTTTAGAAGTTAAGGGAGACAGTGGATGGAATATCCTATAGTATGTTCCTTCTTAATGAATATGTTTGGATGTCATGATTAGAGCTCCTATTAAATTTATTATTTCTCGAATTTTTATTCAAAAGCGAATATGATTATAATATCTGAATATTTAAATAAGTTACTTGAGAATCAGTATTTGAACCTAAGTTTTCAAATTCACAAATATTCGAGTATTCGTAGATCCGAGAAATAGTAAGAGGTTTAATGAGAAACTTTTAATTACAGTAATCTACAGATGTCCAAGCAAATTATCATTTCGTCAAATCATGTTCCAAATTCTATAACAAAAGGAAAATTCAGTTGATTGGTTCGAGGGTTTATCAAATAGAAAATAAAATGAAGCAGTTAATTTATCTGTGTTTAAGTGTTTGTTTTATTATGTTTCACATAAGACGAAAGTAGAGGGATAATATTAATTACAGGAAGTTGCGTGAGTATTTTTCAGAAATACTAAACTTTATTGTTACATATTTTTTTATATTTCAAATTCTTGCAACCGTTACATATTAAATTAGAAATACATAGGAGTACACAATGTACAACGGTAATTGACGCGAATGAACGATGAAACATACAAAAGTACGTAGTAAAATATTACCGAAATATGAATTCTACTTATAAGTGCTGTATCTACATTCCACGTTTAGTATCAGTACATAAAATCCACACGCCCTGAACTTTGAATATTTTGTCAAGTGTTTAATACTTCGATAATACATAGAAATACTTTGAACACTTTACTGTCTTATAATGAAAGCATCGTAAGACATCGAACTCGCATTTTAACACCATTCTTTTTTAAATTATGTAGCCTGCTATAATGATATCTATCCACTAAAACTTCTATTTTATCACCTAGGTACTTATGTAAATACCTGGTTTCATTACTTGGTATGTAAAACAGGAATGTGTGGTTCGATTATAGCAATACTGGTGTTTGTAATGATCATTCATAAACTAAATGCGTGTAGATACATGAGCGTGGGCGCGCCGATTTAACACGTTTAAAATTTTTTTTCAAAGATGTATACATGACTGTACATTGAATTAGTTTCAATAGAATTCTCCACTGGTGTCAAGAAAGTGGTTCACGAGTTGTGTTTGGTAAGAATAAGCACAGTAATCCTCCACCTGAAAATTAGAAACAAATCATACTGTATTTTGATCTGAAAATATAGACGAGGATTTTTAAGACTTAGTTAAAGCCCTCATAATCTGTATAGTTTCTTTTTAATTTACTTGACAGTTCAGACATATGCTTTCTCAAAAATATAAATAGAATATAAATGAATATAAAGAAATAATAGAAAGAATATAAAGAAAAGAATATAAATGTATTCATTTTAGCGATACAAATACTTGAACAGGTATTCGCAACTCTTTCCTTAAAAGAACCAAGTTAATTAATAAACATAGGATTGAATATTATCAAGTAGATTTAAAAACGTCTTATTTGATGTAACAATGTTGAATAATTGATTTAATTGTACCCCAGAAAACATTTAAAATCATTTTTAACATCATTTTTAAACGTTTTCATTTTTATAGAAGAAGCAGTATTCAAGAATTCCAATCGCAATTGTTGCGTTCGTAGGGTGATTAAATGATCGATCAATAATTGTGCGGGTTAGTTCGCGAATTCTGCTTATCGTAGATTTTTTTTTCATCAAAGAACCAACCAATTAGAAGAGCAGCAACGATGAAGGTCGGCGCTGGACAGTACATGTCCAGGAGTTGAGCTATTACGATGTTCCCGATAATACCACCGAGACGTGCCGCGACCATGGAAATAGCAATTCCGGTCGCACGTAGATGGGTAGGGAAAACTTCGGTTATTAGACAGTCCAGAGCTGCATTTCCACAGCTTATCACACCGCTGAAGAAGGCTGACACGATCAAATTGTGGTGCTTGTTGTACACAAAGTACAATCCAATCGAGCACAACCCTGACGAAAGTGTACTGAACACTGCGGGAAGGGTATCGTAAGTGTGTCAGCATTCAAGAATCTTTATTCTTTTCCTCTTTGTCTTCTGTTCTTCAACTATTAGCTTGATGCATATGAAACTACCGTCATGAATGAGAAGGCTTGAACGAAAATAATTTACTTTACATATACATGCTAAATACTTGATAAAATTCATATAGAAGTAAAATAAGTATAAAAGAATATATAGAAGTAAAATAAGCATGAAAGTATCTATAGAAGTAAAATAAGTAATTATGATAATAATTATTCATTTATGGATAATAATATCATAATCATTTATGGATTTGCAGTCAATTTTAGTATACCTTGATAAAAGTTTCTTTTTTTTGTATAAACTTTGAATATTATTGCTCAAACTTCAGATTAAATAAAAATGTGTTAAAGAAGATGAAGTGAATATGAAGGGTAGAATAAAAGTGTATACAATGAAGAGATCCTTAGTACTGCACACACAATTCGTGTTTGAAAGAATCGTTACACATCTGCGAATTGCAATTTTATATGCATCGAGTTAATAAAATTGTGTTGAAGTTCAATAGAAGATTTTAATCGAGAAAAAGAATGACAATCATTTGAAATATTGAAATATATGGAAATAGATTTGATATTATATTACTTACCGAGGAAAAATTTGCGACCGAGTCGGTCCATTCCCAAAACAGCGATGATATTTGCAGGAATTGCGGAGGCAACAGTGATCAGCGACTCCAAGAAAACGGAGGCGCCGATTTTATCCGAGCAAAGGTTCTCGATATTATGAGAGCCTTTTTGAACCACGTAATCGGTCACTTGGCATATTGATGCGATCTCACCGGGATGATCGCGATGGAACTCGTCGAAACGGTTGAACAGCTCGGGGAACCACATCATTAGGCCGTAGTAACCGATGTGAAAGGTAAAGTTGATGATGATGGAGATTATGGTGAAGCGAAGAATCGGCGAGATGAATAGCTGTTTGCTGTTATCTACGATGTCACTGAGCATTGTCTTGCATTTATTCTTTTCGACACCGACTTTCGTCGGTTCCGGCTCTTGGTAGTCATCGAGGATTAGTTCTTTCACCTGCCGAAACCAGAATACTGATCCTCATCACCTTTATTCTCGATAAATTAAAGTCTATTTTTAGGAGTTTGCATAAAGATATAGGCAATAGAAAAAATGCTTTATTGAGAAGTTAGAAAAAAATGTAAGAAGTGTTAAAAGATTTCAGAGAAGGTTGGTAAAAGTGAAGTGTAACTGTGTGTTGCTATTAATTCAATTTGAACGTTTGCTAATAGTTGATACATACTTACCGTGTAACTTTCACGTGATTTGCCAGTGTTAATGGCATAGATTCCGCGGAAGATGTCGAGCGCTTCCTCGTATCTTCCGCAGGACAAGAGGTATTTAGGGGATTCAGGGAGCAGCAGGAGCAGCCCCGCGACGATAAACGACGGAGCAGCGCAGATCAGCAGGAAGATTCGCCAAGAATTATATGTGAATGTCGAACTCGCAATGCCAATTTGATTAGGGATGATCAACCATGCTAGGCCTGAAGAAATTTAGAATTTACCACTTTTTTAATAGACGTATCTAAAAGTTGCAATGAAAAGACTATTACTTCTATTGATTGATTGAAGTAGAAAGAACATATTAACCTTTAGATATTGCAAATAATTCGTAATTTATATCATACATCGATTTGAAATTTATAATTTCATACATTTAAAGTTAGTTTATCAAATATTTTGGTGCAACAATATGAGTTCTGCTTACCAGCGACAAAAAGGTTTCCAAGCGTCCAGAATGCTGCCATAAAAGACAACATCGAGCCTCTCTTAGACTTCGGCTGGAACTCTGCGAAATATGACCAGATGACAGGTCCACTACCTCCGAGGCTAAAAAGGCGAACAATTCATAAAATATCGTAGTTACGAAGTTTGCAACTGAACAAATATTTTCTACAAGTATTGAATTGAACAGAAAGTGGCTACCACCCTCTAGGCATTCTGTATAATGACATTTTATAGATTGACCGAAACTTGTTACGGGCACTTTACACAATGTCTTTTCAAACGGCCATTCTACACAATGCCCACGTTGAACACATTGCCCGTAACATACAGATGATTCCGTCACTTACGCAGCGCCGTTAAGGAAACGGAAGAACATGAAGAGTTCATAAGACTGGCTGAAGCTGGAGGCCACGATGCAAAGTGCGTTCGCGAACGAGATGGCGATGAGAACCTTTCGACGACCCAGGGCATCCGCGACGGAGCCCCAGGCGTAAGCGCCGGCCATCATGCCGATGAAAATGATCGAATTCAACCATCCCTTGGCTTGCGTGTCGAGTTTTAGATCACATTGTGCACTCGGCAGTATGAAGGACATGGAGATCACGTCCATCTCCTCGCTGGTGCTGACGAAGCCGCATACCGTGAGGAGAAAGTAGTGGAACTTGCCATAGTCTGAAGGAACACCAAGTGGAACCAATAAATGATAAAAAAGTTTCCCTATTTCCGAAATATCGGGTTTTACATGAAACTCCCGCCAAACTGGTGTGCAATTTATCTTTTGTTCGTGATAGGAATATATTGGGATTGGAGGGAAAGTCCGGTAGACAGAGGCGAATCGAATGGATTACAGGGTGAATCGAATAAAAATAAGAATTTAATCTACATTTTTCATATCGTGTGTTATATTTCTCACTTCTTGTTTCTTATTTGCCAAAGGAAGATTTAGAGGTTCTTCACTTTTTATTATAATGCGTCAGTGTTTTTATTCCTTTATTGTCAAAGAGAAGACCATTCGATTCGTCTCGGTCTACCTTAACATTTTGAATGCCATGGGGGTCACCGGTGATCCCCGACCAAATCGAATTACTATAGTTCACTCAATTAAACGATGATTATATGAAAACATTTCTATACTATAAATAATGCCACCTAATACGGCGACATACAGCTAGTTCAATGTGTAATAATCATAATGCAATTCAATCAAACGATTTAGTATTATATTTTTTCTATTGTGTGTATTTTGCTTTATAAAATCGTGCGCCGTTCAACGTGTTAATTTCTTTTTCTATGTACGTGAAATTGATGATTTTTTGAGAATAATGCAGTGAGTAGACACGTTACCGGTAAGTTCGATAGCTTTCTCGAAATCTGCTTTATCGTAGGATCCTTTCTCTGGATCTAGGGTCTTGCCCTTTGTTCCAATACCTGCACAAAAAGGAAAATTAACAAAATTCAAGAGTTCGTCGAAAGAATGATTAATTTCGACTAATTTCTACTTACGGGCAAGTTCGAGATCCTTGGAGCCACAGCCGTTTAGCCGCTCGTCTTTTACATCACACTCTGAAACAGGAAAGTTCAATAGTCGCGTATAAATTTTAAACACTGCTCGAATTAACACCTGAACTTGCAACGCGTCAACTAATCATTAACTTATCGGTTCGCGTTTAAGGAAACTATTAACCTTCTCTCGTGAATTTTGAGGGTTCGTTAACTATAACAGACGTTCTTCGGGTCAAAGCACTGTGATTCTGTCGAGTTGCGAATGAGGATTAGTTTAGAATTGGCTTAGCAAGAAAAAGGCGGTTGCACTCATTAAAAATTTGTCAATCGATGATCAGGCCTCTGTGAGACTGGAATCATCGAAATCACTCCCTGTTTTGTTGATTCTCTTTGTTATTTTAGACAAAGAGTTCATAGGACTTTGCTGACACCAGGAAATTTTCTTTTAGGCCCTTTTCATGTGACAGGAGCTTTTAAACGAGTGTGTATCTAATTTGTCACTTCCGAAATATAGTTTATTTGTACTAGTTTAGTTCTACTATTTTTCTTCTTGTAAATAATTATTTGAAATGAAGTTGAAGTTTTCTGCCTTAAAGGGAGAACGGACATATTAGGACCTTCTTCGCATGGAGAACCTTTTCTTCAGAATCCACAGTGTACGAATCGCCAAAACTACTTTATTTAACTTCAGTTCTTATAGTTGAACGATGAAATTATAAGATACAAAACTCCAATAGTCGAGTAACGTATTTTTCGCTTGAATTGATAAGAATCTTTAAGAAACTGATCAACCGAGTAGAATAATATCTCAGTATTAATATAGAGCGTGATATAAGAGTTCGGATGTTAAATATTCGAATGTTACAGTAAAACATCTGCAGTTTAGTGAGCAGGTATGGTGAACGTTACTTTTGTTTCATTTGTTCTATTGAAGTCATCATTCTTCATTCTCTTCGTTTTTCTTTGTTTTCGATAACAATTGGGAAATACGTACTATAATTGTGCTTAGAGCCAGGTTCACTCTCTACCATTCTACGATATCGGCGCAGTTGGGTGAATCTGGCGTGGTGATAGGGTCAGCTAAGAAACCTTCGTTCTCGATGATGGGCTTCGATCGATATTAAATTGCTCTCGTTCTCGCGGTTTGCTGGATCTCGGCGAATTCTTCCTGCTGAATCTGCGCTGATCTGCTGCTGCTCGTCGGCGGGGCTAGGTTCTGCGCTCACTTGCGAGCTGAAACATGGCGCAAAATGAGATCTATCGTTACATAACTGAAAAAGTGACGCTTATGCTGGCGGTTGCTCATGGTCAGTCGGATTACAAAATTTTCGCGAAGACATTGAATGCTATACAATTCATTAAAATTGTGTGATCCCGTAAAAATACACCAGCGACCAGGCAAATGGAAAATTATGGTACGATGTTCAATTCGTTTTATAATAGAGACATTCTTGCATTCAATACTGTTCATTCAATGCTGTTCATTCAATACTGTTCATTCAATATTAACTGGTTAGCATTAATGTCTTGTATATGTGTTGAGACAACCAAACATAAAGGTGGTACATTTGATACTATCATTGTCTTGTATAAAATTCTTGTATAAAATCATTGTCTTGTTGCTCTTCAGCACTAAATTAAAAAATGACACTTATGTTTTAGTATTTATATATCTATTGAAAATAATGTTTAAAAGTTCATAATATTTAGAAGATTTCGATGTACAGAAAATGTTTCTGTTAGTAGTACAAAAGTATGACAAACTTAGGATTGCCTGAAGGAATTTTTCTATTTTATATGATGTCTCGAGGCTTGCAATTAGTCTTTCTAGGGTCCAAACTGACGTTACTGAAAAATAGATAACTACGTTCCCTTATGAATTTCACAGGAATTACTGAAACGATGATTAAAAATTAAGAAAAACAACTAACGAGTTTTACTAGTAATTCCTCAACATTAGGAAATTAGAAATCAACGAATGACCGATATCTATGGTTGCCATTTTCAATAAGAAATATAGTAAAGAGCTTTTCATAGTGCCTAGGATAGTAAACTAGCTTTAAGGGGGGAAATACCTTTAGACGGATGAAAACGAGCTGATCTTCATGAATTTTTTTGTAAAGGAAAGAATTGTTTTACATTTTTGAAACTTTGGTTATCATTTATTATATTCTTTCTCTATTACAACGTATTTTTTGTTTTTCAAAATATTTAAAAATGGCGGAGTTATGTCCCTGTTTTTCGGGAAGGTTGTGGTGCAACTTATTAAATGGTGTAAGCTCTAGCATTGGCTACACTGATTTGAAACAAACCAGCAAGACATATTTCGATAACTAACACTTACAGTTTGTAGATGAACCTAAAGAAAGTGAAAAATATTGAAAATTGAAAAAATGGCACGCTTTTAAACAGAAACTTTGAATTTTACATGAAATTTTCTCTATATTTTGCAATAAAAAGGTACTTTTATTTACCATTTATTTCATATCTCTAGGTTCATATAGAAGACAATATTGTTATAGATATGTGTGCAAAATTTCAGCAAGTTGATTGAGTAGTTTTTGAGTTATTGATTCCACCGATTTCGAAAATGTAATTTTGAGATAAACACGTTCAAAGTTTCGATAAGTGATAACTCAATAATTTCAATGACTTATCAGCTAGTCTGCGATTCCTGCGCCATACAATGTTCCTTCTGTTTCCTCATAGAGCTGATTTTCCTCCATACGTTGCTCTCTTCTTGCTTTTCGAGCCTCTTTGGTAGTTAATGAGGTGCGTCGCTTCTGTCGAATTACTCTCTGTTCGTCAATTTTGTCGGCGTATGTTTTTGCTTGTTTTCCAATTACAATATTCAAAGCACTCATAGTTCTTAAAACTGAAGTATATCCTTCGTTAAATAAGCCAGCTGCCAAATATGCTGCAATTTCAATAATTTTTATTCCTGAGTGCAGGTGCTTTGGAGCGAAGCGCCAAACAGTTGAGTTGAAACTCTCGTTATTGTTCTGAGTGTGTCCGCCCAAGCACCTCTCAAGTAGATTCTCTTCAGATAAATATTCGTAAATGGGTAGGATGTGCTCCTGCACGTCTGGATGTAGTGGTGCAGGATGTTCTATAAGGTCCAAATTTGCTCCTGTAACTAGAGCTTTCTGCCACTTGCACCAGCTGTAATTTCCTACCGGGCAGTATTCGTGCCTTGGATTTTCTTTGGTGGAGCATAAGTGATAATACGAGGCCATTATAGCTTTCTTCATATTTTCCACACTATGAATATTTCTTCATATGGCTAAGCCATAGTATGCGGTGAGTTTCCTGATAAGCGCATCAGTCAGCTTGCCTTTTCCACCGAGGTTTTTTGTTTTTTTTAATATTTCGAAGCCGGCTGTATGATACTTTTTCTTGTATAACGCAAACAATGTAAAGTAACATGTTTACAATGATTGAAACGAGGGAATTATGAAAGGCGGATCCTCCGCTTCGAGCGCGTGAATATATACCTGCGGTGGGCTACCGCCTATGAGTCCCGATTATGGGGTATAGCATCAGAAGGGCTCCGAATTTCGCTTTAAAACTTTGGCACCATACTCTTAAGATGTTATACTAACATCCTATAGAAAAAAAAATATTGTGATTTTTTAAGGTTCTAAAGGTATTTCCCCCCTTAAATACTCATGTTCGTATTTCTTTGAAATATATCCAGCAAGAAAAACCATTAAACTTTGGAAACTTGTTCGACGCAGGTTCTAAGACTCGTTTCTCTTGTAATTCCATATTTTCTGCTATTCACCATGTCCATTTTTATCGACTAAAAATTACTTTGGACTCGAAGGCATAAATAATCGATCGCGAATAGACGTTGATCTTGGATCGAGGAAGATTAAGAGTCGCGTTTATTTGCTTTTACATCGAAACGCATGATCCTACGACTGGACGAGATCACGTGCTAGAAATCAATATCGGCGGGTTAAGTAGGGCTAATTTGTAATTGCACTGATAATGGGCGTGGGTCGTAACGGTCTGAAAGGCAACGATTTGGTAGTTTCCCGACGTCGAAGATGACAATAGAGTCTGTTTACAAAGCGACTACCGAGCGAGACGTGATTCGCATCGACGAGAATTTTATCATTCTCCATGGGCTAATAGGATTGTTATTGCAACACAGTGACACGGAGGGAATTAAGCCTCGAAAAAACATGTCGAAATTTTAAAATAAAGAATTTTGAACCTATTGTTTACTCAACTATACTGTTCATTTCTGTTTAAAAAACAATCACAGTAATGAATTTCATAGTCCATTCCTTGTTTGAATAAATTCATTAATTAAGGTGTTAATAAATTCTTTTTGTGAATTGATGTTTTTGATATAAAAAGCGGATTCATGTTTTCTTTTTAACTTTTAAGGAAAGTTAATTAATTGTATTGAAACAATAGTGATAATTTATTCCTAGTTTCTTGGCCCATTTTGAACATTTACAATAAACGAGTTATGATTTACCATTTTTTGTCGAATACGAAACAAAGACCAAATGTTATTTTAATTTTTTGTCTTGGACACTATTGTACAAATCACTTCACACTACTTGCAACTTGAAACAGTCGCAAATATTTATCACGTAAAGGAATGATGACTGTCTTTTTCTTTGCTTAGTGGTTTCATGTCCAGCAAAAACTTGTTACGTGCTATAATTGTCAACTACGATTATTAATTACTAAATTACCATGCGTATGTAATTTACACTTTTAGCGGGACGTGCGAAATTGTAAATACTGCATGAAGCTATTATTTCTCAAAATACTCCATACGTTATTAGTAATCCTTATAAAGTAATTGAAATTATTACTTATTATCACATTTTTATATGTCATTATATTTTTCACGAAAAACCAGAATATTATTTAGGGTATTTTGTAACGAGTGTTTCAAACAGCAGAAGTTTACTATTAAGTTAAATATTCATTATGATATACGATTTTTTACTTGGGCGTCATTCATTTTGTAATTTAGAAGAGAAACAAGACACGTAAATTCGTCCAGTTTCTTAAGAACTTATTAGGGAAGACTGAATCTATTACGCAGCAATCAGATCGTATTTTTCAACGTGACATCGCCCAGATACATTCAGTATCTCTACAGTGAAAGAATAGTTCTTGATAAACGCATTGAAGTCTTTCCGCGATTAATGTTATCTCTTCATGTAAATATTACGAAGAGTTTTTGAAATGAATCTATGATATTTGGGAATGATGTGAAAATGATCTCAGTTTCATTATGGGATATCGAATAATCATATTTGCACTCTTTGTATAATTCGTTTCTTGAGATGAATTTTTGAAGTTATAAAAATCAAAGGTAAACGTACTGAATATTGATCAATAAAAATTTTATGTTACATATACAGTACAGTATCAGCTATTTTTGTAAACTGAGACTAGTTGATGTTGGATGATCAGTAATTTTTCCCCGATGCTTTATTTTGACTAGATATTAGATGTTTGTATAAAACTTAATGAATTCAATATAAGTAAATGATTTATATCTTTCTATAATACTTTTGTGATAATTACAAGTTTTTAAGGAAATGACTAAATTGAAACGGTACGGTTTAATTTAGTACCGTTTTGTGGATGCTCCTAATGTAATTGGGCTATGATAGACTGTACCGGAATGAAATAAAAATTTGTTCTTGCATGAAATCACGAAGTCCCGACCTTGATTCACAGATGACTGCACCCGTTTAACACATAAATAGAATACGCTGCGATCGCTTTAATTATTACGTGTTCCCACAATTCTATTATGTTCGATGTAATGATCCGATGCACGTAACCGACTATGTGCGCCACCGTGTTTCATATTTTTCGTTACCATGTATCGAACAAAATTGCGTGAACCTTGAAGAACGCATTGCCATGGACGACTAATCGAATCATACGTGATTTGTTAAACGATTTACAATGGAATTTTAAGTACCGTTGGAAAGTAAAACACATTTAAAACATATTATTAAATGATGAAACTTTGAAGATTTTTTAAATACCCTTGATACGTTCAGAAATGTCGAAGCGTTATTTTTACAACAAAATTATACCGTGAAAACATGAAAGTTAATTAGTCAATAGAATATTTTCTTAAGTTATATAAAGAGAACAAAATAATTGTTAAAAATACTGTGAAATATTGCTTGTAGATGAGACTATTACATATATTATCTGGTTAATAATTGATTAAGAATTAATGATAAAAAAAATAAAATAATTGATCTTTTTTATAGAAGATGGAATGGGAAATATGTAGAAGATTTAAAATAAAATGGAAAAGAGAAAAAAAAGAACTCATCGACCGTGACAGGACTCGAACCTGCAATCTTCGGATCCGAAGTCCGACGCCTTATCCGTTAGGCCACACGGTCGTTGAAGGGTAGTTTTCTGAAATTAGTATTTGAATACGGCAAAATCTATTGCCCCTGCTATCTTTTCAATATTAAATAAACTCAATGTGCAAAAGTTTAAACAAATCGTTCACAATATTACTTCGCAGAAATTATTTATTATACAGATCCTATTGTAATAATGAATTTGGAACACGTTATTCGTTAAAATAAAAATGATTTCATATTCGATGGTCGTTTTAAATAATTTAAAGATTATTGTTATTATTTTAGCATAAATATTTTCATTCTTAACAATTGTTAAATATGCATAGAACTCAAGTGAAAATTGTTATGAAACTTATCGTCATGTCACTTGTCAAACTTATCAATGAACGATTTTGTAAAATTATTTATTGAAATTAGTAAAGCGAAAAGGTGAGTTTCTCATTGTAAATGTCTTTAGATTTAAAATTATAATTTTAGTTTTGAATATGAGAGCAATTTGAATATTAGAAACACTTTTGAAGTGAATGTTTAGGGGACGCACTAAATAATATTTTATTTTACAATATAATGTCACGTATATCTTAAGGACTCGGTGGAGTTTCTAAGTTTTATGCAAGGATTTACAGATGGCGACACAAATTCCAGAAAAATATCAATTCAATACCTTGGCCAGTTACATTACAGACCCTGAAGTCTCAACGATATAATTGACAGGGAGGCGTGTCGTAGCTTAATGCCGTTCTAGAAAACGACTGAATATTAGCAGACATTGACGGACATCCTGTACCAAATACTCGCTAAGGAGGCGATATCACGCGCGTCTCTTTGAAACTTTCCGCGAACTATGCGGATCACGATCATCTGAATTATCTTTGGTACAATTATGCGGAAGCGGAGCTGGGCAAATTTGAAATTCGCATAAAAACCATTTAACAATGATGAATAGCCTCTTTAATCGCTTATTTTTCATTCAACGTAAATGCTAATTAGAAGAATGCGAAAATTATTAATATTAGTAGCTTCCACTTTGAAAATTGTCATGGATAACAAAAGCAGAATCGCTAAATTTATTATTAACACGAATGCCACATGATTTCATAGAAAAAAATATACAAAATGGATAAAATAAAATATTAAATCATTCGATTGAATTCGATTACTATCATTGCACGTTCATCTAATTGAATGTCACCGCATTGGGTAGCATTATTTATAATATAGAAATGTTTGCCAATAATCATCGTTTAATTGATTGAATTATAGTAATTCGATTTGCTTGAGGGTCACCGTTAACCCTCATGGGATTTAACGTGTTAAAACAGTTTCGAATAATAATAAAAATTCTATTTGTTTTTAGTAAACTTAAACAAATACTAACCATGAATTAAAATATTTTTTCATAAGTGAAAGATGGTTCATCTCGGCAGCCACTATAAATGTTAGAAATGCACATGTAGAAAGAACGTATTCAGCATGTTATGTTGTATAGTTTTCAAAGTTAATTTTAATGCATATATTAAATTACACGGTTTCAAAACGGAAATGATGTAACTGTAACGTTGAAGATTATACTTAAATTACGTGGATAACTTATGAACATATGCAGAATAACGAATAAATTATTAATGAGTTACTGACAGTTTAAGTAATATTGAAATACTCAAAGTTGTATTTTCTAATAAGGAGATTAAAAAATTAATTTCGAAGCTAAATTAAATTTATTCTAGAATTCACGTTGCCTAATGTTCATTTTTATCTGATATACGAACCAGAAAACTGTATTACTCGCAGAATGACCCAATATGTTCTGACGCGATGCGGATTCTTCCGCCTGGCACTAACGCGGATTCTTCTGCTTAATGCTAAAGTGATGCGGACTCTTCCGTTCATTCCCACGCATGACTCTGTACTATAGTGAGTTACTCGCAATGACCATAGCTGATTTTTAGATGATTAGCACATGTGTCCACCTCAATCCCCACTATTTTCTATTCTCCAATTTTTCACGTTCGAAGGTCTACATACCTGGAATTCTCAGATAGGTATTCAAATTTTGTCAATTATTGTCTGGAGTAAATGTGAAATTCTCAGATAGGCAAATTTTTTAAATTGTTGTGTCAGATAACAACTTGTTACATCTGCAATTGCGCAGAAATATTGTGTAACATTCGTTACCAGTGTTCTTGTCAATAATAATTAAAAATAACTTTAATGATAATTTAATATAATAGTAAACTAAACTCAGCACGATATTCACTAAACTAGACATACTAAACAATGATAATTACAAAATGTTTAGAACGTGCAAATTAACTATATTTTTAAAAAAGTGCTTTTATCACGACCGTGAAGATAAAACATCGAAATAATTAAATTTTCTGCTTATTATAATTCTCTGGTGAAGCTATATTATAATAATTTAAGTAAGTATCGATTTTACTGATTATCATAGATATTTACTTATATTTTTATAAATGGAAGACATTAACATTAAGAAATTCTATTTATTTCTATGGCAAAACAATTTAAAATAAAACAATTAAAACGCTATTTTCATTAATACAAAATTCCCAAAGTAAATTTCATAGAACTTCGTTGATTTCTTAATAAAGAAAATATTCGTTGATTGCGTTCAATAATATCCATAAATATTCGTTTCAAATTCAAATATTTACTTTCAACTTTTTTAACGATACTTACTTTAATTTACATGCGATTAAAGTTCAATAGACTAACCACTGAGAAATCTAATATCTCATGTGCACTGACCCAGTAATTTTCTTCGAGATTATTAGACCTTTACTGGTGGTATCTGTTTCTAACGTTATCCCATGAATGCATTATTTTGTTAAAGCAATTATGGGTTCAATATTATGCAAAAAAGAAGAATAGAACTATCAACCAGAAATAATATCTGGTAGATTAGTTAATGGCAGTAGGAAACGCGTTCGAACGAAACTTGTTCCCTTTGCAGAATGCGTGCACGCGTTGCACCTGCGGTACGCATCATTGGCGATAGCAATTACATTGACCGGATCATTCAACTCAATTTCGCAACGGATAATTGACAATTTAACTCATGTAGTTAATTACACCGGCGTGCATCGACCTCAATGCGGAGTCGCGAACCCTTTATACCTCTAAAAGGTGCTGGAATTGTACGTATTGTTGTCTCGCCTCGATTGATTTTGGGTGTGTTACCGAAAACATTCTAAACTTGTCTTGCGTAACAAGGCCAATTCGATTTTTGTAAATATATTCCCCTAAAATATGCAAGTGATGTTCCGACACAACGCTGATACCGAGCAAATCGAATACTTTAGAAAATTATCATTCAATCTTAATTAAATATAATATAAATATAATATAATCTCCGTTAGATTAATGCTAAGGTGACAATCATTGCAAGTATTATGAGTTTTAGAAAATGCTTGACAAAATATCAATATTATTGGGAAATAATTATTCCTTAATAATTAAATTAATATTTAATAAGTACAGTGGTGACACTAATAATTGATATTTCCGATTATTTTATTAAGACTCTTGACGATTGAGAGATTCAAAGGATATATTCCTTAAGAGCAGACACTGAGAGTGATTACTGGCGATTAGGTGTATCGAATGATAATTAAATGACGCTTATTGACAGATTATGTCGCGAGGAAAATTGATTGATAGTAATGATAAACAGTAATGATAAAATCATGAGTTAATCGATAAGACATCTTCATCGGCGATAATGCTAAACTCGAAATTTTAATTGATAAGATTTTGAAAGAGGAAGGACGTGTGCCGATTTTCTCAATCGCTCACTGTAAAGAAGACGTCTCAGATAAGGTGAAATCCAATTGGGAAATAATCAAATAGGTAGTTAGGGTTTCATGTTTCAATGGTAAGGGTTTACAACTATATTGCTCCACGAGGTAGCGGTAGAAAATGCTAGGTATGAGGACCCGACTCTACAATATCCTCGAATACAGTTTCTTATTGACGAGCAAATATTTAATAGATGTTTAACAAGGCAAGCTTGCCAGATGTTAAATTAGTTTTGACACAATAATGTTTGGAAATTATAAAACGCGATCTTTTAAGAGAGGCTGTTTTTGTACCCAGAGGTTTATCAAATCATTGCACATGCTGTTTGAATAATTAAACTCTGGTATATTAACGTATATTATTTTTCTTACGGATTTTAACATTCATTAACTTCAAAATTTTTTTAGAAAAGCATTGTATATGATACCAAAAATTCCAGTAACTATGAAATGAATTTTAAATTTTCTTAATTTAATTTTGTACTAGTTCTCAACTAGCAATAATTTTTATTTATTAGAAGAAAATTATTATTAATCACATTTAATACTCTATGTCCCCTACAGGTTATTTTTAATCCTTGCATCATGAATTTTTCATTTTTTCCAGATTTCGGTAATGAGGTTTTAATGAAATATTTTAGATTGTACGTAAAAATTTAATGAATCACACGCAGCGGGAAAAACAGATACAAGAAGTATGATTGACCTACATATTAACTACTTTGAAACCAGAGTAATGATACTGGGCAGTGTTTCAAACGACGTTGTTTTTTATTGCTCGTAAAAAAGTCATCAAGTTCAAGTCTAGTTGCACGGACAATGAATGTACCAGTCTTCACAGTAGAACACGAATGGGACAAATTTATTTATTGCTCGCGAAGATGAAAATACTGTTACAAATATTGGTTGAAAAATTACCATTTAACCATTATTATACCAATTAAAGTCACTCAAAGACCGTGAAAGTTATCTTCTTCATTATCAATGGCAATTCCTTATATTCTAAAGCAGAAATCACAGACAAACAAATAATTTTATCCAACAAAATCTCACAATCTTTAGTAGTGCATTCATCAAATTCGATAAAAATATGAAAATAACAAAAAAATACTATAAAAACAACCGTAACACTAGAACTATCGAGCGTTTTTCATGATTAATATATAATCCTTATAAAAACCTATTTATTTTTTAAATCATTTCAGTTATTTAACACTTTTAACATGTCAATAATTGCGAAATAATAAAACCAAAATCCGTCGTGTTGGCAGTGGCGGTAATTCTAGGGTTAACTCTTTGCGGACGAAGGCTTTTTAAACCTTCAAAAACTCTTTCCATAAAAAATTTGATTACGAATCGAAATCTTATATGCCAGAAAAGAAGTAAAATCACGTATCACTCTCTCATTATTCGATTAATTAAATTATTCATTTGCAATTTCCGATTTCAGATATGAAAGCTCGAAGTTGTCGTTACGGCGACATTCGATTGTAAAGGGTTAAGATCCCTAAGGAGCCCGGACTAACAAAGAACGTCAATCTTCGAGTGTCCTTTTTAGACGCCGATATTTACCCCCTTAACCTATGGTTTCTTTCTCAACTCTGATCGATACGGCCACTTTGTCATTAAGAATTTATTGGAAAAAGAGAAAAATTCTAAGCATATGTTATGCCTATATTTCCTTTTAAGTACAATAGTCGATTACAGAGGAATAATATTTACTTCGAATTCAAATGAACTGAGTAATATATATATATATATTTGTTGAATCATATTGAAAATCTTCACCACGAGTCTTACTCGTTGTTGTAGGACAATGGGTTAAAGGTCGTTTTTAACTCTTAACGGTCGACATTTTTCTGTTAACTATTTACGAATGAGACTGTCTTAAACTTCTAATATTTCTTTTCATAAGAAACTGAATTACGCATCAAAGTCTTAAATGAGAAAAACCACATGCCTCTCGTTAGTTGAATAATTAAATTATTCATTTGCAGTCTTTGATTGTACATATTAAATCACGAAGTCCCCATTACCGCGACATTCGACCGCAAAGGGTTAATATCGCGAAACTTCGGTGATTTGGCGGTGATCCAGGTTGAAAAGGTGATAAGAGTGAAGGAGGTTGGTCGGGTCGCGCGGACGCGAGGATCTCGCGGGATGAATCAGCGAAACGTTTGTCGAAAACGCGTCAATTAGCCGAAGTGCCCGTGGTGCGAACCGATCTTAACGAGTGTGATGACACCGCTTTTCAGCACCGTTGCCCGCCCTCCCTCAGGCCTCCCCGGTAAATTTGTCGGCAACGAGACTGATTATTATGTCCTTGCGAGACTGACGATAATTACAAACCGCCTTACTTTCAGTGCCACACGCTTGACACGTTGATTAGAGCTTTCGAGAGCAGGTTGACCTCGTTTCCTCTGTTGCACCGTTCGATCCGCGATCACGAATAGATACTCGTGGTCCGACAGAAATCGGCGACAGTAGATCTTATTTCGTTGATAAATCAAAATCGGACGAGATAAGGTTAAATCGCTGCAGTAATATTTTTATCTTTTCGATGTTCTTTGCTTTTCACCCTTAATCCTTTGCGACCCGAAACTATCTTTTTGAAAATGTTTAGAGAAGGTTTGGAATATTGCAATAAGGCATAATGAATATGTATTTCTACCGATTTAATTCATTCTTTGGCTGGAAACAATAACGGAACTATCTCTCATAATCGAAGCGTGTGCGCAGATTGAAATCACATTGTAAATTTGAGAAATAATAGAAAAATCAGATGTTTGCATGCTGCAAACACTTCGTTGCGAAGAGTTGAAGTACCTTCACAGTGATAAAATGGTAATTAGCTAATTTTAGCAATTTGAATTTTATTAGAATCTTAGAAAAAAAATTGATAAGTAAATTCTATATTAATAATACATTTTAGTAAAGACTCACATTGAATTACGACTGGAATATTGAGAACTGTCCGTTTACAATTTCGTTTACTATAATGAAGCTCGTAATAAATTTTACTGTAACACTATAATTACTCTGAGCATTAAACATTGATGATAGAAAAATGACACTGCATTTTAACAATAACAAAATTAACAATACGCATGCTTAGTATATCGAGGTTGAAACCTTCATCACGAGCCCCACTCGATGACACAAGGCGAGGGGTTATGAAGGACTGAGAAATTGAGATTTACAAGTATAATCATGTTGATTCTATCTTTCTTTTTAGTCCTCCTCTTTCAATTGCCTTTTATGAGGGATTCGTGAGTACAACGGACACGTTTCGGAATCCCCACTACTTATTCCCATGACCAATGTTTGCATCGGCATCACAGATCTGAGTCAAAACAATCTGAGTCAGTTTAAACATAGGCTGATCCAACAATTTATAGACTCGTGTAAAGGCAAAACACAGCTTGGAGCAATTGATTTTAATAGGGCAATATCACGAATAATATTATAAAGGAATATTCCATCGGTGGAATATACATAACAGTACCAACTGACAATCATGTCTGCTAACGGGATTAGCAATATGGCTACGCTACCCTGCAATAAACCAGTATTTCAATACACGACCTTTCGTCGTGCTAGGACATCTGGGACCCTAAAATTTACAGCTGAAAAACACGTGGTTAATTTTAAATAACTGACGATTAACCGAAATTTAAGAAAAATGATTTAAAGCATTTTTTAAAAATATGGATATACAATAAGCTTTATACACGATGGAAAATTAATTTCTGTTTATGATAAAATTTATTCACAATGGTAGAGGAAAGTATTTATAAACGGATGCACTGTTAAGTACTGATTTCGTTTGACAATACCCTATATTATATCAACGAAAGAAATTGATATGTCTGTATACGTTAGCTTATAGTTCTAAACAAAATTTGTCTTTCATTTCTATTATGGATAGTACGTTATAATTATTAATAATAAGGATACGTATTGGGATCCTTGAATTATCGCACTTTGCATGCTATAAATAAAAAAAAGACATGTTAATACTTGAAAATATTGTCTTTAGACTAGGTTAGAGGTAATATGTAGGCTGCGTATAGCAGCGAACGCAAAGCTCATTCACCTGAAATGAACACGAATCGTGAACAGTGTATTACAACACTATTATGTAAAAGGTTGTTTGGCAATTAAAATTTGCAGCATGTTAATGTTTCTTGTCTAATCTAGAAATTAGCGGCCGTCAAGGAGAAATTTACAATATAAGAATTCGTTTATAATTGCTAATTTAAAAAATGAATTTTGAAAGAAAGTGGAAGTTATTTTAATAACCCAGATCCTCTAGATTGAAAGTGAGAAAAAGGAATTCAGCGCAATTGGGGACTTTCCGAAATAAAAATTTACAAGTAGATCCCGTTTTCATGGAGATAAGCAAACACTGCAAGGGGCAGAAATATGTATTTCATAAACGGGTTCAAAATATGCGAAATTTTTACTTAAACCTTCCATGGATTTTACATGCAACACATATTTCTGTTTGTCAAAAATCTGTGACATCGAGAATAAAAAACAATCCATTGACGTGTAGCGATTCCTATTTATACAATTGTGTCGTTTTGATTCGGTTATCTTTAATGTATTCCGTGTGATGTCAAAGATACAAGAATCTTCCGTTAAATAAGAAAACGTTTGTAACACGCACCTTATTTTTTCACCTACACATTGATCTCAATTTATTGTATAATACTATCTACGATTATTTTTTGTTCACTTTTATGTTCAAATTTATACGAAACCAATTTGTAGATATTTAAGATTGTTACTAGACACTTAAGTAATCTATATTGCTCATCCGAGTATTGTGGTAGAATGAAATGCTTGAATCTGTAAAATTTCAATAAAACAATTACTGTCACTGGCCATTAAAGAATGTACCATTAATATTAACATACTTTTATAAAACACCCGTTCAACGCAATTAAACGAAATTTCATTCTGTGTGCACAGTCGTTCATAAATATTGGAACAGCTACTGATTTTATAAAGGAAGATAATATCTGATCAATACCACGTTATCTATGCAGCCTTTCGATATTATACAAGGAAAAACATATATTCAAGTCCACGTCAGTACCATTTACATAATTATTCTGCTCATGTATTTTGTACATATATGTATGTACATATGCTGAAAACATGCGTAGTCCGTGGTATAACGTATCTACGATATGGGGAGTTTCCGTAGACATATTTCTTGAATTCGCCGAGTTGTCATTGCTTTAATGTGGATCTGTATTACGTTACGTTAAAATTGGTTACATCAGTTACACGTTCAGTATATAGCTAACAAGATTTGATTGTATTGTATATAACATACTCAATGTCATTATAATTTTATTATAAGATTTTATTATATTGTATAAGTTGCAGAATTTATGTAATACAATACATACGTTTTTAAATAAAACTTTTGCAAGTGTACAGTTATTTTCTAATAATTTTTTCTAATTCTCTGTACCTGTCGTAATTATTCTAATACAGTGCAATCTATATGAAAATGTTCTCATTTAAATTCCCTCCGTTGGAAAAAATCAAGATTCACGTAAGTATTTTTACAAAATAATATTATTTCTATTCACTGATCAAAAAAAAGACTTGGTATCTAAAACATAACCAGTTGCACAGAAACTTTTCCTCGACCAAATGATTTATCTAAGTACACGTGTACTTTCGGGTTGTTGTGTCTTTCTAACTTTAAGCCTTTGTACTCGACAATATTTTTTATTACAAACATTCATTATTTTCTAACGAAATATTAACAATATTATTTGCAGCTTACATAAAGAAACATCTTGTACAAATTATGGGACAGAATTGTTTTATTTCTACGTTCCATGTGTTAATACCTTATTCAACATTTTATACTGAATTTTTCATTCTATAATTTTGTTGCGTCCAATCAAATGGTGACTTAGAACCGCCTCTCGAGTGCAAAGGGTTAAATAATCCTTTACAATATCAATGGTACAAAAATAAAATGGCTATGAAAAAAACATTAGACAGTGTTTTGATTTTCTCAGGTTGGAACTTTTACAAAATCAATATCTAATAACATATTTAATTTTGTAACAAATTTCTTATGGATAAAAGCAAGAATCTCAATGAAGGAATTCGTTCGTTCGTTGATTTTTTCGCGTACTGCGTTATTACTACAAAAAGACGTGAGAACTGTTTTGATTTTCAAATGAAGTTAATTCGGAAGTATGCCAAGAATCTGGATAACCTTATTGGGTTCAGTAAACATTCGTTTACAGCGCGATAACGTAATATATAAACTTAGTTCAATGAATTTCAACGGATAAGTGGAGCATTGATAAATAAGACATAACCTGATGCTGATGAATAGTGTATACATTCGTGGGTAACCGGTAATTAATTATGCTCCAACTGCATTCCGGTGTCTTATTTTTTTTTTTCTCTCGGCGTGAACCGCGAGCGGACAAGAAGCAAAGTAAAGTGGGGGATCATAATAACTTTGCAATTCAGCAAATAAAATAATGCGAACGAGTGACCGATCCGATAAAAAGAAATTTTTCCTCTTTCAGAATACAACTGTCGTGGAAAGTCACCTATCTTGTAAATCCAGATTTCAAGGAAACAATGATGGCGAAACATTGCGAGGAAAGAATTTTTTCGGTGGAGTATCGTTCTGACAATATGAAAACAGCTCTCAGGTTTTCGTTTTTCTAAATTTCCTTCGTTCTGCGAATATAATTTTGAAAAGTTTAATCAATGGAAATTATTTAAATCTTTAAAATAGATATTAAATGGTTAATAGATATTATTATATACCATTATATAACAATTTCTTGTTCTCAAATTATCGAAGTATAATAAATGGTAATTCTTTAGTATCTTGTGTGATACGAACGATTACTCAGATATTTACATTTGTGCTCAGTAATTCATTCCGTTTGTGTTTATTAATGCAGAGAAACTGTTTTCCTATGCATAAGATTAATAAATATCTAAAGATGAATGATTCATGTATTAACGCCTTGCGCCACTTCGCACTGTTATAATTTTGCGTTCAAAGAACGAAAAAATATGCATACGTTAAGGGTTGATTTTAACGTTTCAACACAAATTTTCATTTTGCTTTTTATTTGAAATAAGATTTCGATCACTGAATTATACAAAAATGTCGGAATAATAGTGCTCTTAAATTTGTATATAAGTCCTTTAAATTAATTTTAATAATAATTTATTGAGAAACCATTTCGAATATAGAACCATAATATTATAGAATGTTCATCGCAATTAAATAAAAATCTTGGATACCATTTCAGAGACTATACCGAAATATAATTCGTTAAAAAACATACTTCAGACATGCATAATTCAACCACGTTAAAACGAATTCAATGAAGCTTGAATGACAAATGAATGATAGCAAAGCATACGTTTAATTGGAATTTATGGTCCGCAATCATTGTCAGTTGTTGATTTATACCCAATGATGACATCTATTTCACTTTCAGATCAGATATACCAAAGTTAATTCAATGGAACTAGAATAAACAATAATAAAATTGAAAATTGAAAATATATAAATTGAAAGTGGTCAACTAGTAAATAATAACGAGTAATTACAATACAGTCGTCTAATACAACAATAAAAGAGCGCAGTGTAATAAAAACATTCACAATTTCATCATAACTAACTTTCTGTAATAAATTGATACCCTTTTCATTTATGATTACAAAATTATCATTCTCTAAGATAGTTAGCGATAAAAATACTTTCGCCTCTATAAATCATTTCAACAAGTTAAATACAAAATAAAATTAAACCGAATAATGCAGTTTTTCTTTCAACAATTCATACAGGTCTTTAAAATTTATAAGTCCAATTAAAATATACGATCTATTTACGACTCACTCTACTATCACCTGCTCAGCCAAACTGATCATATACGAAACACGTTGGTCTGATCTAAACGATCCCATTCTACTTTCCACGAAGGTTACCTCAAAGTTGACCCATAATCAGCAAGTCAGCCATTACACACGGAGCTTGTTAAAATTGATGAGCGTATGAATGTACAAGGCAAAAAGCGATGCACGTGAAATCGTGTTTCAGTTTGTTTGTTTACTTACATCTGGTTTACGTGACAGATCGTCAGGACTTTCTGCGCTTGGATGCGTCGTCGTTCGCACTTTGGAAACGCGGCGAGATCGTGAATGTCATAGAGCCAGCACGTACTTGACACCAGCGCGGCAAAATACCTTTAGACTTATCACTGAAGGCGATTGTTTCAACGTAATCGCATTTTCAAAGCAGGAACGATCTGTTTGTCAACGACGGTCAAGAAAAACACCGCGAGGACAACGTTTTCGATAAGAACGCGCGTCGCTTTAAAAATATTCCGGCTGAAATTCCAGATCCTTTTATCCTTCTATCGGTCGCTCGATGAAAACAAACCGATAAATCGTTCGGGAACGAAGAGAACATCCGTCATGGAAGAAATAGAAACCCGTAAGCGATCCAGGAACACTTCAACCCTCGAGTATCTTCGATCCTCCAAAATTGAACATAAACTGCTGCACTTTCAATATAGTCTGAATTAGGGGTTTGCGTTAGGTTTTTCGAATAATCTGAAGAATCTTCGAAGAGAATACTCAACAGACTTCACAGGGAAATCAGAATCTCCGATGTTGAGAACATGTATATCCACTTGCGAGTAGAAATTTGTGTACAAACACCAGTTTCGATGAACCTTCGATCTTCTTTTTCTTTTGGTCTTTGTTTTATAAGTGAAATTTCTCGAAGTAAACTGGCAGTGGCGTTGCAGATTGTAAGTGTATCCTCGCCCGAGTGGAAACTTCCGCGCACGATTCCTTTCCAAATCGTCGACGTTCGTTCTTCGTGTTTCTTTGCGGATTTGGCTTTGGGTTCTTGACTTCCTTGCTTGAAGAGGGGGCTGTTTACAAACCGACGGTGGAACGTGTCTGAGATGATACTAAAATAATTGGCCGGCAGCGTCAATTGTCCAGCGGAAGCTGATCTTCGGTGGCCACACTGATTTCGTTTTGCGCGCGATTCTCGTTGAAATCGTTTTGGCGTACGTTGCGAGTCAACATTTAATAGCTTGATCCGCGAGAGACGGTGCGTGGAAATGAAATGAGTGTCGGAGCATTGAAGCGCTAAAAGCTACCTGCCACCTCCCACTAACTGTCATGATGGTTGCCTGTCGAGTAGAAACGTTCCCGTACGTTTCCTAGTCGATCGGCTGACATGCTGTTGACAACCGTGAAGGGGGATGTCCTCGTTAGTTACCCCTAATTTCTAAAGACACTTGATTCTTTAAGATCGCTGTCCGAATTGACAAATTGGGCGAATATCGTTATAAATTGAGGATAAAGGAAGTAATATTTCATAGGATTCGTTATCGGAATTGTTTGTTTGGTGTTGTCTCGGGGATATTTTTGAAAGGGTTGTTTTAAATTTGAATAATTTCAGGCGTGACTTAATGTCGTGATTAACCCTTCGCACTCGAGAGGCGACTCTCAGTCGTCATTCGCGTTAATATTGCAAAAATTATAAAATCAAAAATTCGATATTCAATTTTGAACAGTGTATCATTATATGAAACGTAGAAATAAAATAGCTCTGACTCTTAAGTGATGCAATATTCTTCTTTGTGTAAATTGCAAATGGTATTACCGAAATTTCATCAGAAAGTAATAAATATTTATAATGAAAAAAATATCGAGTGGAAACTGTTAAACAAAGGGTTAAACAAATGATTTGAAGTTATTTTCTGTTTTATTTTGCAATGGATTAGTTTTTCAAATATTATTGACGGCGATTGTTGGTACGTTCACTAAGAATGATGAATTATTTATGATAACCTGTCATTTTTAAATAGGAAAACCATTAACTTCAGAAAGGAATCGAAGGTGATCATTTAAATGCTAAGAATCTGTACTAATGCTAATGTCTGAACTGAATGCAAAGAAGTAAAAAAGAATGAATTATGCGAGCGTGGAATTTAGCATTTATAACATTTATCACATTCTAATTTATGTTTTCATGTTGACAAGTATATCATTAGTCAGATAATAGATCCTTTGACTATGAATAAAATAAGGAAATAATAGATAGTCATTGAGATAAAATGATTTAGTAGCTTTGGTAAATGTTTAATAACATAACAGACTTTCCTACTGTTGTAACATCAAATAATTGTATTACCTTCTACACATTTATTCGTATAATCGAAATATCAGTGTTCGTCGGTTTTAAGTATATTATGAAATTAATTAATCGTACATTCCCAACGAAAGATCTGCACTTGAGTAATCCAATTCCGATCTCTTTTCCAACTTTTCGCATTCTTCGAGAATTTGTAGAATAAGTAGAAGAGTCAGACAACTTTTTCTACTGTGTTTTCGTTCCATAACGAGTAAATACTTTTTAAATACTCTTTAACCCTTTACAATCAGAATTCCAGCTGTACTGTCGTACTAAATTTCGGTTTTTAGAAATATCACACCATAACACATTATGAAGTATAAATATATGTGCATACTAAACTCTAGTCAAAGAAGCGTAATCTAGTACTGTTTGGCCACAGTAAACAAACAGCCTTAACCCTCTATTGTATTCCATTCCCGAACGGAAACTTAATTTCCAATCATTTATAGTTTAATAAACGCTTCTTTTTTATTTGGTACCTGTATACATTTGAAGTTCCCATATGGGAACACTCATAAAATGCAATAAATAGCATTGTTTACTAATGTTTCCTTATTTACTTCATTACCACTTCAACATTTAAATAGAATAACAGCCATGTATACATTTTAACTCATAAAAATTCCTACAATATAGGGTTAAATTTGATTTGACAAAACGCGTTTACAGTAATCGATCTATTGCAAGCAAACAAAAAATTTTTGCCAAATGCAGAGATTTAATGAATAATATTCAGACTAATAACTTCTTTCTTCCGTTTTCTTGTTACACTCTTTCCCCCTGTTTCACCTTCCGATATCCCTTTCTTCCTCCCCCGTTTCGAAGAAAAGCGATATGCAGATCGCGGAACGTGAAATCAGCTGTTTTTCTCACAAATATTTTTCAACGTGAAACATTATGTCGCGCGAGCAAGTATATCGGAAAAGAAAAAAAAAAGAAAAATTCATTAGAGTATCCCGCGGCGCCTAACAATTGGCGATTTCTATTTTATAGTCCCGATTACGGGGAACAATTAAATGTTTACCAGACGAAGACAGCTGAAGAAATACCGGCACTCCTTTGCGCACAGATGGAATGAGCCTTGCCCCAGTGACGCCGAGGTCGGCATATATATTTCCATTTTTCATACTACCTTACCCGAGAAATCAGTTTCGCGTCGCCGCTCGCGTCCCGGCTTTTGTATCTTAAATTAATGGGTCGACAGATGACGCGTTCGCTACGGACTAACCGCCATAATATTTTCGATGATTTCAAACACGCGACGGGTCTGTGCAAAATAATAGGTTGATGCAAAAGTTTTGACGTTCTCTTATAAGAAATAAAAAGAAGAGTTCTCAACCGTTCGCTGGTTAAATCAAGACTGAATAAAAACGAAAAAATATGTGTCCCCTATACACGTTACGACAGTTTGGAAATAAATGTTATTCGTTCCGGAAGAAAAACTTTGTTTGTTGATTATGTATAGAAAACGGCGAAAGTTCTGATAATATCATCTCGAGTTTCCAAAGAAGAGTCTGTAGGAATGGAATCCACAAATTACCATCACGCTGGGAAGGGGTCATTAGTAAAGACGGAAATTATATTGCTCGATAAAGATTAATAACTGTATTGAAAATGTATTATTTTTTTTTAATTAAAAGACGCACAGAAATTTTTGGTACGAAATTTCAACAACGAAAACACTCGAACAATGAAGGGGGGAGAGAATAACACAGTTTTTTGGTTTTAACAATGACTTCAGAATCCTTGAATTATACGGAATTAATTTCTCATCGTCACTGAAACTGTTGAGGGCATTTTCGAGATGGAAAAATATATTATAATTGAAGAAAGCTTTTTACTTGTGAATATAATGAAGGCTGGACATTTTTTAAATGTTGGTGTTTCTAAAAATCTTTGATTGAAGAAACACTTGCACTATTTTGAGTTTTATAAGTATTGTAAATTTTATTTTTTGTTCTACTGTAGTGTAGTTTTAAGAAAATTATTTATGAAAATAGGAATATATGAAATTTATTTACGTATATTATGGTTCTTGAAGAAATGTTTAATTTACGTTCTTTATACCCATCAATAGAGATATCTAAGGTGTGATAATGATTATGTATGATGAAAGTGAAAAATATATGTTGCTTAACATTTTGGGATCTGTTTAATTTATAAAACAAAGTATTTTTGATCAGAATTGTTTGTTCTTCAATGGCAAAAAGAACTCAGGAAACAGTTTTTTAAAATAGGAATTTATTCATTGATCAGTAAAAACTGAATATTGTTAAAATGAAATTGAATATCTATAATGAAATACGTATGCGGGACTGGATCAGAATATAAATAATTTATGCAATATCAAGGAAAATGCGTATTTCATCCGCCACTCTGAAAAACTGTTTTCACCATTGAATGTGGATATTAGCAGCTATAAGAAGATACATGTATTCTTAGAAGAACTTTTGTCTATCTTTTTGCTAAATTCCATAAAAGTTAACATATCACACTCGACTGGTGTCCTTCGTTAGTTTTTACAACTCCCACGCTGTGCAACGCACCTTGAAAAACGTGTATAATAAATTACTATGCCATTACACATATAAAATAAAAGTACAACATCAACAAAAATGTAAAACAATAAAACTGAAACAGTTAAAACTTTCAATGTTGTACAAATATTGTGCATATCTCTCATTTTACAATCACTATCATAGCTTTTGTACAATACTAGATAAAATAATTAGATGATATTATGCATCCCTTAGTAAATTCATCATTAACCCCTGGATATCGAATGCTCTTTTTATAGATCATATGATAGAATTTCTATTAAGCATAGATATTGAAAAAGAATTTTAAATAATAATTTATGAATATTTTTAATTGCATATAGTACACTTATATGTGTACATAAATTTGTCTTATTTATTAAATAATAAAATTTATAATCATATTTTTCTTATTTATAAAATAAGACAATCTATAAATACAATGACGATTCCTACTGGGTTAGAATACTTCTGCATTCATCATTCGAAAGTTAAATAGAGAAAGGTTCATTTTGGAAATTCATTATAGAAGAATGTAAGTTTTTTGAATGATTTCCTATGTGTCAACCGAGTATACCATTGTGTACTTATATGATAAAATCTTAGAGGTGCAATATTGAAGCAGTATGCCAAGAATGTACCCTTGCTTATAAGTGGTTGCCCTTCTACGATCGTGTACGATTGTCTTTCACAGTACAAAGAAACAGCTTCTAAATAAAACTTTCGGTCCTACCGGATAATTTACATAGGAGCTATTTTCATCAGTCAGTAAACTAAAATTAATAAAACAATCCCATATACAATAAAATACTCTTCATTTACTCGAAACTCGTACTAAAACAATTTCTTATGCTTTGTTTTTAATTCGAGGAAAACAAGGAAAGAGATGATTAAATGTAAAATAAACATGGATTAAAATATAGTTAAAATACTAAAAACGTCTCTGTGTCATACAAGACCTAAAATAGTTCTTAAAAAAATTGAACAATACTAAAATTAGTATCTCGATATCTTCTACTTGTTAATTTCTTCTATTTGAGTGTGAAACTTTCAGGTAAAGAATTAGAAACTTAATCTGAACAACAATTTCAATGATAGAATTTCTCACTGGAAACTGATGATTGATGTCTCCTTTTGCAGTGCAGAAGAATCAATAATCAGTAAAACGAAACACAATGAATCAACAGATTTATTCGATTATATTAACACGTTCGCGGACAGTGCAAATTGTAATGAGCCGCAAAAATAGGAGAAATGCAAATGCCGCACTCCGAGGGTTAAAGTGCATAATAAGTCCAAAAAATTAAGGCTATATAGAATTAAATTCATACAACAATGTGGCTTATAAATTTCAATGTTACAGCATTCATGTAATTTTGCATCACAATGAAAATGAATGCTATAGCGTTCACGTCCGCGAACGTGTTAAATGGCAAATAACGTAACATTACAAGTAATCCTAAAATGAAGACTGAACATTTTAAACCGTCCTTTGTGATCTTGGTACGATATCCCACGATATATTTCATTGTATACGCTTGTAATCACTCGAACGAATTATCCCTGGTTGATTGTAACCCTGCCGTAACACGTGTTCAACGTCAAGACCTTTAAAAGTGGTTTTAACCGGTTACGTTCCGAGAATAATACAATGCTCTAGATCTTTCCGATGTCCACGCGCCACAATCCTGGATCTTTAATTACTTCAAATTCACGCGGACCACTTGCCCGATACACGGAAAGGTTCCCTGCCACCTATATACACAGTGTCCGGGAACGATGAATGAAACGCGAGAAGTTCCTATTCGACGCTAATCTCATCGTAAATAACTCTTCCCCAAATATTGGGGCTTACGTCACTCAATAACCGTACGGGTCGAATGGCGCGGGATGAATTGCTAAATTTCACATTAAGTGACTTTAACCACTTCTATTAAGATGTGACAGAAAACACTGCATATTCGAAACTTCGGCTCAGAACAATTTTAATCGTTAATGCGCGCCCCGTTTTGATTCGTGCCCATCAGTCATCGTTGTGCGCGTGATTCTATATCTCCAGGATATTTTGATGTTTGGTACTGCTAAGTGTGTGTTAGGAATATTACTTTTCTGTATTTTAACACAGCAATAATCATATTTATTTCCAATAAAGTTAGACGATAGAGAAAATTGTACTATTTTTTAAATTCAATTTTTGAGCTTGAATTCGTGTTCAATATCTTATAAGTATGGTTCGGTTCGCGTAACGCGCTTATAGAGAACAGTGAGCTCCATTTTGCAAGTATCTCATTGGCTAACGGGTTTCGATTACTTTACCGACAGAGGAGAACAGCAATGTCGGTGACTCCATTGGGAATGTTACACATTTCTCACACGTTTAATTGTATGAAATACATTTCGAATTGGTTATTATATATTGCTCCAGTAAAAAAAAATGAAGAAAATATACGATTCTCGATTAATATGGTACAAAAAGACGAAAATCCTTTAATGCAATCAAGATGGCGACGCCATTATAATCATATCAACGTTGTAGAGAGACAGTTCTGTATTGTTTACTATTGTGGTAGAAATATGTGTGTGTTAATTAGGTGTATATAGTTTTGGCGTTTGTAGTTTTCTGGTTGACACAGTGTGAAGAAATAAAGAATCCTCGTACTTTCAAAATTTGTAATAGATTGCAAGTGTTTAGGCAAAAGTAAAGAATGCAACGAAGAAGTTATCGTTGTTTATTGAAATTTTTGTTTCATTGTATTTTACACATTCACTGTTAATTGTGCAAAATAGAATAGAACTTACAATTCTGTCTACTAATAAATCTTAATTGTCTAGTCTATTAATAAATCTTACATTTAACCGTATCATGGTATCTGCGATGATATAAACTACATCACATTCGCGTTGATTATGACAGAATCTTCGTAAATTGATTTCATATGTCTTTGACTGTATCTACAAGTAAGGAGCACAACTGAACCAATAACCAGACGTTTCACAGAAATCATTATCTAATCTTCGTAAATGATGTACAATGAATAAAATAAATTTCAAGAATATATTAGTACTGTTTACAATACTCTCGAACCGTTTATTCGCTGATATGCAATGATCAAACTTGAAGGCCGCAATTAAATGTTAATTGTTATTGAAGATTCATACAGTTTATTAATCAGTTAAGCCACTTGCTCATATTATTACACGTGAAATCACGTCTCTTCTGCAGAATCATTTGTCAACCAGTTAGATTTTTTAATATTTACGCAAGGAACATGGTAAATATGTATTAAACTGTTCTCGGTGAGTATTCAAAAGTGTTAACAAGTCTGAATGAATAAAGGATCGTCGACTATATCGTAATTGCTGAAGCATCGAGTGCGAGAATGGCTGCTGACTATTTAAAACGTGTTACATCACTAACATTATTAAACTAACGAAAATGGAAAAGAACATTAGGTTTAAAACAGCGACATTAATACCACCATAAAAAGGAAAATCATATCTTTACGTAAAAACTTTGCACAATTCAGAAACATTCCGATTCTTCACTTAAACAGACAAAATGTTATTCGTCTTAACAAAGTATGTGCAACGAAACCATAATGCAATACGATTTTCTACAGTATCATTACACCATAAATTCTAAAACAATTTTATTAACAATTACACTTTATTCGAACGACCACATATTAAACACCCTTTGCCCAGTTCTCAGTTAAAACACTCAACAAACTGTTAAACAATCTCGCCAAAATATTGAAATTCGTTATTCGACAAATTCGATTCAACAAATGCAATCCGTTAATGCGAAACATTCGAATATTCACAGAAACTAACATTCATCGGGTACCATGGTTCACGATCAGCGAGCACTCGAAACGGTCCAATCGCTCGTACAAAACAACTTGTCTATGATGTGTAAAGGGAGTAAGTAAAACTAAAACTAAAAGAAAAAAAAAACGGAAGAAAAGCAAAGATCATGCGTGTGACTTACGGAGTGCGGCTTGCCAAGTCTCGGAGAAGTTGCCCGAATTGGGAAACAACCGAGCGGCAATGGGTGAGCACAAACCTTATATAGGGGAGGCCACGAGCCACCGATCTCCCCCACTTCCACACGAAGGAACCAATGCAAGTCTGGGTTCGAACGGCGCGAGACGCGGAGGAATCATCGACGGAGCCCCGACGACGCCGCGGGTTCCTCCGGTTCACGCGTCTTCGGGGACGCTTCCGGTTCTTGGCATTCGAACACGAGGGAAGACACGTGTCCCCGTATAAACAGAGAATAAACGCGACTACCCACGGCCGGTTATGTAATTCCGCGGAGACACCACGGCACGAGAGGAACGGCGGACCGAAGTCGGCCGACAGACGCCAACCGGGAAACGTTTAGCCTAAATGCACACGAGCGGTTTGCGGGAAAATGTCGCGATTGTGATTGCATTGGAGGAATGGAGATACAAAGTTTTTATTGCTTCATGGAAAGGTTTTTATTGCTTCATGAGAGAAGTTTATATTTTGAAAGTCAAAATGTTAGAAATGAGCAAAATGTTTGAGGTATAATGATGGAGCTGTGATTGTATTGGAAGAACGGAGATAGAAGGTTTTGTTGTTTCATGGAAAAGATGAGAGAAGTTTGGAAGCTATATTTTGAAAGTCAAAATATCAAAAAGTAGGCAAAATGTTTGAAGTATAAGATGAAGTTGTGATGGTATTGGAAGAATAGAGACACAAAGTTCTCTTGTCCTTGTTTTTGTGAGACGAAAGAACATCATCCCTACTTTCCAAAACAATCGCTGCTGTAACATTCTATTGTAAATATTTTGGCATTTGTGACATTTTGGACTTAAGAATGGAGATACAAAATTCTCTAACCCTTCTTTTTGTGAGGCAAAAGAACTTTGTGCCTTTATATTCTCAAAACAATCGCAATTGTGACATTTTGGCCATTTCTAACATTTTCGCCTTAGCTCATACACACGAACTGTAAATAGAAAAACAATAAAAGCGTAAAATTCACTTATCCATGCTCTCGTGAAAGAAAGAACTTATCCCTGATACTTCAAAACAATCGCTACTGCGACATTTTTCGGCAAACCGCTCGTGTGCACTTGGCCTCAGACTTCCTACGGCCCGCGAGATTCAATCCAGGTAAGTAATTTCAAAAGCATTTCTGCGGGGAGCAACAAATTCCACGGTGTCATCGCTTCGCTGTCGTACAATCATAAATCTAGACAAACAGACGGACTGATTTATTATATCCCCGGCGAACTTGCGTCCACATTGGCGCCACGACGTTACTTGTTTTCTTGATGCTGTTCGACTTGTTTTAAACTTCCGAAACTTCGTTTTTTCAAATTTGAAACTAGAGCTATTGGACAATTTGGAAATCTTCAGGGTTTTTGTTTTAGGATCACTGACATTGCGAAAGTGAATCAATGAGAAGGTTTTCAATAAGTTCATGCGTGTTCGTATTATGATAAAAATAGTATTATTTTTTAAAAAATCTACACTTGCAATTTTATAAAGAAGAGGAACGATTCCTTTTCACTGCCTAGTGAAACTTTTAATGTTAATGCGATTTTGTGAATCTGTATGTATTTTTCTATTCGTTATCGGTAGCATTTTGTGGAGTAAAATTTCGTGCGTTGAAAATAATTACTTTTCAGTTGAATAAGCCAAGAACATTTCGAAGTCAGCATAATTTCTTTAAATAAAATGTTTTTTCTTTTTCAAAGAGTAAAAATGGATTCTGCGACAATCTTAATGTAATATGACACAAAAACATTCAAACTTATAAAATAAATAGTGTATTTTATAACGCTTTTGTTTTTCATAACTGGTCGTAAAATTGTTTGCCATGCGATATATTTAAACTGACAATTTCAAGAATTCTGTGTTCGTAACTCATGGTCGAAATGTTTAGCATTTATTACAAGAAATGAGAATGTAAGATGTGTTTCACAAAACAATTAATGCATCCTTCCTGAAGCTTGACTAATTGTAGATGACTTTATCTCATACTTTGCTTAAACACTTGTAATATTTATCTTTATCCTAGATTACATCGACTATATTATATAGATTGAATTTAACATATCTACTCACAGGTCTGCATCATCATTGTACGAACCCTCTCTGCTTCCACTACACATATCTGTGATCGTAAAACAAAAGGACATCGTGTTATTTTCAAAATATTCTATTTCGTGCCTTAATCGACATAAACGAACTAAAACGTGTGTACTCGTGAAAGCGAAGTATGGTTAAATAAATTATTTATTTCCAAAATACAAATATAAGCGTACTTAAATTTATAATTATTATTGGTATTTAAATTTCATTTCATTTCCTTGTATATAAAAGTTGAAAATCCTGCTAGTTACTGCATTTTTATTTTATCTAATTTTGTTGTTTTCTACCGACATTTTATTACATATGTAGATTTTAAAAGAAGATAATTATTGACAAATTAATATAACAAATTTCGATTATTATTCGGATCGATTTGATGGAACTGTTAACAGTTCTATATAAAGAATTCTGATTTTTCTGAAAAAGTTAAAATCCCCTGTAACACAGAACTTTCTTATCTAAAATTATTTCTACATTTTATCCAATATCCAGGTCGATGGAAAACATTCTATCGGGACTGTTTGTGCCATCTGTCAACGAGGAACGCGATATAATTTAATGTTAGAGACTCGCAGACGCCCAGAAGTGATTATGAAATATTTATTTCGGTTTGGTGTGTTCGCAGAAGCAGATTGATAAACATTGAACATCCATAGCAGCGGCTCGATGAATCATTGAGTTGATTGAAGGCGACGAGGCTTTTCGAAAAATGAACAAGTATATGTTGCAAATTTCGTAGTCGTCAATTATGTAGATTTCTTTGGTTCCCGACAGAGTTTCAATGAAACGATTAAAATTACCAATTAGTCATGAAATAACTGTCATTTTGTGGTTATTATTTTTCTGTTCTAAGAAAACAATTACATTTTTCTGTAAATAAGAAACTTTTGCTTTCTTGAAAGTAAAAACAGGTTCTGACCAAACAAAAATAATTATTCTGAAAAATGTTAGATGTTAATAGACAATTCTCCTAGAGGTGTGGAGTTGATAGAACCACAGTTCAACGATGCTAATTAAAAAAACATTTTTAATTTACACATTACAACCTTCAGAACTTTCTCTAGAATTCTTATTTTTTTAAAAACTATTTTCGTTCTTTAAGAACTCCAAAACTTTTATTAATCAAACATAAAATAACTATTGAAACTGAACTTTTACAACAGAGTTAAGGCATTAGTGTATCTGCAAAATGAACTCAAAACAGAAAAGAAATGGCTTAAAAGTTAAAAGACTAATAATAACTTTTATTTATAGAAGTTAACGGTTTCATTCGGCCGCTGATTTTAAAAGATGCGTGTATTTGTATGCGTGGACCTGATAATGGAGAGAGTGTTTGCGGTAACTCTTAAGGTGTCTTAACAAGCGTCAAAGTGGAACCAGATTTTTGTCGTTGTACAATCTCGCGCCACTAACCTAGGAAATTCCGCAAGAAACACTCATAAATTAGGTGTTCGCGATAATAACCATTGCTTCGTTTTATACGTCATGCGCAAGGACGTTTCACCACCTCCATTTGTCCAGATGTTTCTTTTTCTGCCAATTACTGCATACCTAAATATCGCAAATTGCGAATGTCTGTACAAATTTGAAAGGTTAAAGGGAAATTTATTTTCTGTGTTAACACTAGATTTCCGGAATTCCACGTTTCCACGGATTTCTGATTTCTTGGGTATAGTTACAGAAATAATCAATATTTTGTAATAATTGTAAATATTTAGGACGTATAGATCTAGCTTCGAAATTTAGTAAATAATGCATGGTTGGTTTTTTCGTTTTTATTGATTATTCATGAAAATTTATGGAGGCAGAAAAATTCTTTCTGCCTTTTATTATTCTTTTGTTATTGAATTTCATTCATTATATTGTAAATAATTGTTCACGCTTGTATTCATTTTACCTTTAACTTCTAAAACGACAATAAAATACAAATTAAACGCTTTTGATTAGATTCTTGTTACAATTAAAATAAAGTAAAAGTTTCACTCAAATTTTTGTTTCGTTATTATCATTGTATATAATAAACTTCAATTATTAGATAAAATATGTTTATTTATTGATAATTCATTCAATTATCAATATTATTATATTGATAATTCCCAACAAAATAATCTTGAGAAAAATACTACACTGTATTATATTCTTTTTGCAACTCATTTTACAGTAACATAAATTCAAAGTGAACTACCTATACTTTTACATACCTACACTGTAATATGTGACACAAATTATATAATACGTAAACGATAAATGATTACGCAAAAGCACATTTTTACATTGTTTCACTTCGAAAGATTCAAATATGTAGACTAGATAATTATTTGAACACACTGTGTATTTAAAAGTTGTTTTACAAATGTTTAGCTCGCAAGTTTTGGGTGCGTAGTTGCAAAATTTTTGCACATTCCTCGGTCACGAAAGGGAAAAAGATCTTTCCTGGAGAACCTTCTTGATAAAGATTTTCAATCAACATTCAGAAAACTACAATCCTTTTCTGATCTTTTAATCATCAGTTATTAAAAGCTTTGTTTCTTGACTTTGCATTCTGAAAACGAGAAGAAGTCTGTATAATTTGACATTTTTCGAATATTACTTTCCTTTTTAATAACAATTTCATTAAATTACTTATTCAAGAAAAAGAAATTCATTTTGTGTAGAACAAAATATCGAGAAATTCCTTTTCTAATATTTGAGTTACCGAGTGTTTCGTCTAAACCATTTGACCGTGCGAAATAATGTTTTTCTTTTACTTTATCTTTTGTGTTTATTTAATTTTTTGCTGCTTTAGCTATATTGTACACGCGATTGTAATTCATCCATAATAACTATATTATAGATATTTATGCAAAATGGTAATTGTTCTAAATGATTCCATGAAAAGTGTTCAAAATTCAAAAGTACATTAACTCATTACTTTTTCCGTGAGACATACGTTGCAATTTGCAATATTCACCAGCTGATTGTTATAATATTTGTATTTCTATTAGTTCTTGAGAAATTTAATCCTTACAAATATAAAATCTGCAAGTTAAATTATTTTTGTTATGATTATTGCTTATACAATACTGTATGGAACACAAAGAGTATTTTGAACAGAGTAATTATGTATATGTTCTATTTTCTAGCACATATTATACATTATTAATTCTACTTTTAGCCTCAGGAGAATTATAAGACACCTCACGAACAGGTAATAAACGAAGTAATGTTTATCATAGGTGGCCAACGTGTCGTGAATGGAAAATCCCGTATATTTAGCGCGGCACTTCAACGTGTTAACTTCAAAGCAAAGAAAGGAATTTGTCAATTCTTACCAAATGTGATTTCATTTCACCACGTTTCGCACAGTTCTCCGTATTATATTACAAACACATCGGAACACTCACAGTATAATTAAAACGGAAAGTACCAACGGAGAATTCTGCAAGAACACTGAGGCAAATCGAAACGAACCGCGTTCGTAAATTTAGGCAGCTGACACATTGTCGTATAGTTTCCCAAGTTCAACAATGTTCGATAACGTCATCGTTGATTAGAACGCTGCGGACCATAGTCCGAGAAAATATTTACTAACGCTCACTGGTCGGTGTACCATTTACAACAATTTCCTTGCATTTTGTTTTACATTTTGTTATGAATACCAGACGTGTATATTTCTAGTTTCATCGGATATTTTATGAAAGATTGCAATGACAGAAACATTATCGTCGTTGATCAGAAGATTTGATGCATTTATAAGAAATATGGGTAGATGGAATCTAATTTGAATAAAAGATTCGTAAGAATATAGTTTCAACATTAAAGTAAAGTAAAATTCTTCAAATTCCCAGTTCCCTTAAATATTTTACGAAAATTGCAATGAGAGAAACATCATTATCATTGAACAGACGATTTAATGAATTCATGGGAAATGCGGGCACATAGAATATAATGTAAACAAAAGATTCGTAAGAATTTTCAACATTAAAGTAAATTAAAATTTTTAAGAGAACAATTCAAATTACTGAACCCTTGTTTCTTTTGCATGAACCCCTTGACCTATAATAACGTGTCAATCTCGTAATGATATTTTAAACAGAATTTCGGAAGCATAAATGTTACTCAATTCTTTTGTATTCAAATTAACCCTTTGCGGTCGAATGACATTTTAATGGCGACTTTGAGCTTTCGTATCTGAAATGGAAAGTTGCGAATAAATCATTTCACTATTCAAATGACGAGAGATTGATACGTGGTTTTCTTCTTTTCTGGTATTCAAGACATCAATGCATTTTTCATTTTTTATGAGTAGAGTTTCTAAAAATGTTTAAAATGCTCGTCCGTAAAGGGTTAAATACTATCCTTCTGTGATCGATTATTATACTGTAGAGCACATGTGGGCATAGAATATACCTAGAATTTTTCTCTTCTTTAGTAAATCATTGACGACAAAATAGTTTTTTTATTGTTCATTTAAAGTTGCGTCAGCCCCATTGGATCATTGGCAACTACTTTAAATTATGCAGATGATTATCTATGAATGTGATTGTATTGTGTATTCCTTAGTTGTTTGTATCGATCACAGTTGAGAAATAATTCGTAGGGCAAGGGGTTCTTAACCCCTTAAAAGATAACATCTAATTTACCTGTCCATTATCGAATTAGTTTGTAATCGACGCTTCTGATTAATCGTTTTCTCGTTAAGAAAGACGAAAACGGTACTTTGTATCGTTGAATCATTTGGCGAAGAGAATCGGGAAAGATGTAGCGTCGAGCAAAACAAAGGCAAATAGAGGCAATCATCTCGCGACGAGACAATCGATTACATGATAGTCGTATATCATTGCGTATATTAACGCTGAGTGTTGCAAGACAATGCAGTCGCGTTTCTCATCGTGCCGCGCGTATCTCGGCGCGTCTAAATACACACTATATTTAATTTGTTCGCAAGAATCTCGATAACGACAGTATGCGCCGGGAAAAACTGTTCCAATCAGTTCTCTCGAGCCTAATGAAGTCGCTAAACGCTTAATTATTCGCTCAATTCTTTGCAATTACGCGTTCTTAGCTGATTTAACAAAGTTCTCTCAAATTTTCTCCGCTGCATGGTAGTTAACATCTTGACTTCCATTTTTCGCTACCACTAAATTCGTCAAACAAATTCTGGTTTCAAACTTATTCCAACAATTTACGCAACAAGATTTATCGTTTCGAAAATGTATACCAGTTCAAATTTCTTTGAGGATGTTAACAATGAATTATGACACATGTATCTCAAGCAAATTAATACTTACTAACGCAAACACGTGATAAGAAAACTATAACCAGAGAACTGTCTACAACTACAAAATTTCACAGAAAATGGATCAAAACGTAAAAAGTTCGAATAATATATTGAAGAATTTACACTTATGCAAAACATGCAATCAATTATTCAATTATTCCATCGGAAAGTTCAATTTGCCGAAGGTTCCATTCGCAGACTGTCGTGCGTTGCAAACGCGACGTCTCAATATAGCTCAAGGAATTTCTGAATTTTTCGCATGGCGATCCATTCATTAACCAAGATTCCGTGGCGGTGTTGGTGCAATGGAAAGGTGGAGAGCCGAACACAACCGCGTATCGCGTTTCTGTTCGAAACGACGCGTGTGAGCACGTAACGTACCACGATCGTAGACACGATCGTGCGTATGTTCGGATACGTACGTACGCGTGAAAGTAATACGAATTATGCGCGTGTAAGATCATGTGTGCTCGCTATAGTGTACGAGGTTTATACGTAGTGAGTCATCGAGCGTTACTGACGTCACCAACATGCTCGGGGGGACAATCAACCGGCGAGCAGCATAAAAATCTTGCGGATCACGCGTCACATAGTGTACGGTTGCACCGTGCGTGGGTGGAAGTTGAATGAAACTCGGATACGTATCATTTCGGCGAAACCGAGCGAACTTAAAGGACCGTTACGTCACACGGCTTTCCGATTCGTACGAACAACGAGATCATCGGTGAACGCTCGAAAATCTTTAACAGTAGATTTACGGATATTTATTGTACAGTTTATTTTATCGTTCCTAGAAAAATAGATATTAGTTCCTTCATTTAGATCTTGGAGATTATACTTTTAACTGTTTATGTAAGCTTATTGGTTCGTAGGATTAAATTGAGTTTATTTATTTGTTTTCCTTTGAATCGTTTATTTTTATCTTTTTTATTTCCTGCTTAGAAACAGAAGAATGGACCGGTCGTACTATTTAGAGTTTCTTTACGTAAAAACAGAAAAGCGTCATTCAGTTTCTGAGATGAAACGGAAACGATCGCGCCGCTTGGCAATTTTCGACCGCATTTTTGATCCGCGACACTTGAACGGTTCTAAACCAGCAGTTAGGATACGTCTTTGTGTAATCGCATCAATCAACATCAATGTAGACGTTTACGAGATGATTTTGAACCCTTTGAGTGCTATGTACATATACGAGTCGCTCAGAAGCCAATTCGGCTAAGTCCATTTTCTGATATTTTTTGATTTTTCTAAATTTTAATGGAATAAATAATACTCTGTTCAGTTACTAAAAAGTTTACTCGTCCCTTCGTTTTTTCTAGGTCAGACAGCCCTCCTTTTTATAACTTCTGAATATGTTGTATAAACATTTCAGAAGCCGAAACATTAATTTTCTCAATCTTTGTCTTCTGGACTTAACGTCATCACTGTGAACTATGCATATATGCGTTTTTCTGTATAAACTATATAATTATAAGTGTATTAGATTATTACACGTGTTTCTTAACATTATCTGATTTGGCGAAACAGTGTAAGTACAATAATCGCTTAATTAGGTCTTATATGAATTAACATTGTCCATCGATCTTCACATTGCAAACTGAGCGAATAAATATCTCATCCACACGGAACGTTTTGGCTGCGAGTGTTTAGCACTTAAAGGGTTAAATCAACTTCAAAGTTGATAGATAAGTCTGATTAGAAAAAATATTGTTGACTTATCTTTTACATAAAAAAAAATGATGAATAAAACATTTTTCATTTTTTTAAAACGATACTTTGATTGCGTCTGAAAGTGTATATTGGTTTTAGGGATCAACAATGGTATCAGTGTAAGATTTTTTCACCTCGGTCGTTAAGGGTTGAAGGTGCATTTATTTTTTAAGGATAAATGTTGAAAGATCTTCTTATAAGAATTGAACAATATTTTGGTGTGTAGATTTGTATCCACGTTCAACAAATATTCATGAAATGTTAAAGAAGTTTTAAATTGACATGTGTGTCTTAAATTTTTCGTTTAATTTACTACGTTTTGATAGTAATCACCTAGAAATTTTCCAAATTTATGTTTCAGGTTATATTAATTATGAACTTCCAAATCCTTAAAATAATTAACTCGTAATAATTAGTGAACTACGAAGTGACTAAAATCAATGTACTTTCGCGGAATTATAACTATCATTTTGTAATTACTGATATCTTGAAAGTGTAAAATATCCGAAATATTTTGAATAATAAGTAGTTTCACTTCAATACTATAATCAATGCATGAAGAAACCGAAAAATATCTATTGTTACAATTTTTGTAAGGATTACAAATTAATCATGTAAAACGCACGGTAGTACTAGTATTAATAATTTACTTAAATAAATCAAAGTTTGTTTCAATTTCCTGTTGCCTGATTTCAAGCAAACTTTATCTGCTACCAATTTCTCATACTCATTGTCAGATCCGGTTTTACGAGAATATTTAAAATAGACCAATCGCATGGTAGCAGTAAATCTGTCCGTCAATGAGTCTAGGGACACACAAGCATCGGTTGTCATATTGTAAATCATGAACCCGGTGCGCTAGATCTACGCAATACGTTTGCTTCGATAATGCCACGTCATAACAACACTCGAATTTATTCTTCATGTAGTTCGAAAATAACTACGAAATAATAATTATGAGAAATGACCGTTTACAATTATACTTTCTTTGCACGAAATTTCGAATTAAAAATCATACCACGAAATATCGACTGTTTACGTAATCGTATTCGCTTCGAGTTATCAAAGTTATTAAAAAGACATTTGCACACAGTTATCTGATTTGTAAAGTTCTTCTGGAAAATATATACACCGACGCTCTCAAATATTAGGACATTTATGCGAATGAAATATGACGCTCCACAAAACTACACACTTTGTGCTATATTCGTCACTTCTTCATGAAATAAACATAATCTGTTCGATATCGGCAAATGATGATTCAGTAATCTAAAAATTTCTTTTCAAATATATTTCTTAATTAGGAAGAATCTTAACATTACTTGGCAGAAATGTACACGTTGTAGGAATATCGTGGCCGAAGTCCTATTACCTAAGTAACACTACTCTACAATGACTAAAATCTCAGTAATACTTCTACAGATTTGTATGCATGAAATAATAAATATTTAAACGACTGTGAACAAAATTGTTAAATTTCACCTGTGTTTTGAAGTAGGGAAGAAGACGATCGAAAAGGAATTACATTTTGGTTGTTAAATAGTAGTTCTAAGGGAGACGATGAAAAAAATCCATATCACAACTTAATGAAATTAAAATTAAACAACTGTAATCATATCTCTAATACAACTAACATTTTAATCGACGAACGGAAGAAATCCCCGTTTGATTCTGATTCCCGAGGAATAGGCGTTAAAATGGGAATTTGCATGAACAAACGCAATCTAGCAATAAAGTTTCAACTGAATAGATAAATGTTGCTCGTGCGCAGTGTGCAACAACAGAGGGAACAAGTATCAAAAAGTGCTACTTTAAACCCGATTACATCCACCATGAGCGTTCGTACGTGTCACGAACGGCCGGTATGATCTATTTCCGGTCGAAATCATACTAGGCTTATTAGCGTACTCTGTAAGCTGATTTGACGACGAAATCGTTTTATCTGCTGCGCCCTGTTGAATATCTACAACAGTTGAAAAGCGGATCCACCACCCTCGCGCAACCACATAGATAATTATTTGATACTATAAAGCAATATAAAAGGAACTGACAATAACAAATGTGACAAGCTAACATAATCGAACAAAATATTTTTTAATGAACCATACCACCATATTCTTCTTGCTAAGCGAAACTTCGTGTTTTGATTCAATAATTATTGTCGATTAAACGATAAAACGGAGAATTAACTTTCTTTTGGTTTTCCTTTGCAAATTATTATATAAAATTTTATTATTATAAAATTGCAAATTACCAAGGATATTAATTAAGCTATTCGTTGTATATTTACTCAATTCAGAGAATGTAGAAAACAATATCAATGTGACATTGTATAAAGTGATTGCAGAATTAAGATTCAATATGCATATATATTAACCAATGAAACACAATCATAAGGTATGAGTTCGATACCGATAATTCATCGAAACATTAAAAATGAGATACTGTTAGATCTTCTAATAATGTTTATACACGAGAGTCAGCGTCAGCCTCGTTAAACGCTCGCCAATTTTCATCCCTATTAAACTCACAAGAGTTACTCGAAGAGTAAATTTACTGTAAAGGATGAATATTTATAAACGGAGAGTAGTATTTCCCTCGAATTGATTTGAATTGAATAATACTTGTTGTTACGAAATTTAATGTACGTTTTTGCCATTTCGACTGGATATAATACGACAAAGCTTCAAAGAAAAAGCATACATCTCTCTAAAGAGTAAAAAAAGAAGTGCTTAGTCACAGTTAACAAATTTTCACATAAAAAAATAGAATTGTGGCTTTTTATAATTGAAAATCGCAATTATTGGTGCATGTGAAGAAACAGCATATTCTTAGTATATAATAATGATAAATCCATTAATAAATCCTAAGCATTCGATAAAATATGTTAATTTCTTAATGAAGAGCAGATTCGCAACAGAATGTCTTCTAACTACGTACAACCTGGAAATCTCTTACATGCAACTAATCTCGTAGGACAGTACAATAGTATTCATACCACTGATAAACTACCTGCACGAATTAAGTAAGTAATTTTATTGTCCTTCATTCCATCGAAAGAAATAGAGCAACAAATTGACAAGCTCCTTCAAAATGATAGATACTCTGGGCGGTACCAGAAAAGCGGATGCTACCAATAAAAAGAAATGACGGGCAGTTGTGGATTCTAGAGCTCTAAAGGACAAAACGTCTCGGGATAATTATCTATTAATTAATATATAGGGTGTATACTTAATTCACTTTCGAATTTAATAGATGTAAATGTTATTCAGTTTATATAAATTGAAGGATAAAGAGATTTTTTGCTTTTTTATATTTAACATTTACACTAAATTTAAGGAATATAATAAATTTCTTTTGCGCCACTGGAGAAGAAAATCAGAAGGGATTGAAAAGACTTGCGTAAAAGGTTAATGAATGAGAACTATCAATCAAAGACAGATTTTTTGCTCATATTAACAACATATTACAAAAAGGAATAAAAATACAGAATATCGTATATTTTTACATTACACCTTTTAGTATTAGCTGCAGAAAGTGGAGTTTGTAATCTATTAAATATCATTCAAATTATAAATTGTGCGCTAGTGTACATTCATCCCTCGATTTTCACGACACGTTTTACGTGCGGTAATCAAAATTATTATATATTCACATGGAATATTTCAAACGATAATAACTTTGCACCAATTAAAATACTAAATTAAAAACTTTTAGAAACTAAACATAAAGCCAGAGAGTTAAAAACAAAAATATGTCTTCAACTAAAAGCCGAGCACGTAAAACGATTCATCATACAAAAATTCTCACAATAACAAGGAAAGCAGGCATAAAAAGATTAATCATATTACTGAATATTAAAAACATATTATTAGCCTGTTTATACAAATATATTCACAGAACAAGTGCTAGACAATAAAACAACCCCTTTCCTAAACCTTCCAATAGAACCTGTTCAAGCTGACAGTTCACCAAATCGACATCATAGATTCCCTAATGAATCAATATTTTTCAGAATTTACTATTCCTACGTTGTTCGCGTGTCTCTCAATTCGTTCATTACGAAAAAACCACGGGATTGTTTATTCACCAGATCTCCGATATCTGACCGTTCCAAGTGGATCAGGAAGAAGTAAATTTTAGCTTACTTCCTCCCATCCGATCCATTTAAAGTGACAACGATATACTTACCTAATCATAATATCTCGCCTCGAGACGATCCCGAACCAGCAAAGGTTCATTCAGCGGAGATCGCACGGTACTTTCTGATTCAACACTTCCGGCGACACTTTTCTGTTCTGTTTGTTCCTTTCGTTCCTTTCCCTTGGTAGGAAGTATACGACTCGGCGTGGCGTCGATAGCGGGATAACTAAATCACTACGAGGGGGTCAGTTCGCGGCGAGTACGTCTGTCAATCTGTTAGTACCACTGCCATCTCAGGGACGTCGCACGGGACCGCGAAATCAAGTCCAGCCTGGACTCTTCCCACTCCTCCGCCCTCAGACACTAGAAAAAAGGTGTAGTCACAGACGCAAAGGGGGATAATGGATGACCATTGACAGCTTCACGGAAGTAATAAAACTCACGGTTAAGGATAACTACCGAACCGCGAAGTCCTCCCTGGATAAATCAATGTGCAATCGGCACGGGGATGTCTCCGAGCCTTAACCCCTTATCTTATGACACCGAAACGAACCGATGAAGATTTTATGTTGAATGCAACCAATGTAAATATTATTCGGTTCACAGTAGTTTACGGGAATGTAGTGACTTTTGCTTATGAATGTTTAATATTTACAGTAAATTTACATTTTTGGTAAGTTTGTTATTTCTTTCTTTGAAAGCTGGGCAATTGTTGCTGATCAGCTCTTATAAGCTTGATCAGGAGAAAAGTTATAAGTAAGGGGTTGATATTTGATTGCATTTTAAATAGAACATTATACGTATAATACGAAACTTTGGTTACTTGAAAACTTACTTTCTAACCTCGGATTTCTTTTCTTTAAACTTTGCAATTGTACAATTTTCTATTATAATACTTTTTTACTGTGGATATTCATTTTTAAAATGGTGTCAACTCTTCTCCGAGTTCTTTCTCTGAATGAAGAAATCTCAACTGTGAAAAACGAAAAAATATGACATTTAAACAAAATTAATGTAATTTTAATAAATTATTATAATATCCTCCTCTTAATTCAGTACCGTTTATATTTTCTGCAAGTAATATAAATAAAGTATGTTCCACCAGATTCATAAATCTGTATATAACTGACGTACTCAAAGATGTTTAAAGTGAAAAATCTGAATAAATTTGGAACCATATATTTAAAGTAAATATTACTACATTTAACTAAATAGCAAATATTTTTTCAAAAGTTAATAACAAATTTTTTAAAAATGATTGATAGTAAAAGGATTACATACATACCGCAATACCACAGTGTCACATTATTAAAGAGCTTCGAGTTAACACTTAAATAAGTAATTCAATTTAACGGTTACTTGGCTATGTGTCTATTCAGATCAATGAATTATTATGTTATATTTAAACTTACAAGTTTCATATTTCTTCTAAAATTTCCCGTCTTTGTATCTATTTATATAAAACAGTAGAACTGCATTTTTACAAAATAGCAAAAGTATAATAAGGGCTTTAAAATTAATCTAAGTTACATACGTTTACTAGTAAAATGATAATGCAATGTAAAAAACACGTCATAAAACTCTTCGTATAATTAAACCAATGAAATCTGTTGCATAGAAACGAGAAACATTGTTAAAATATAATAAGTATTAAATTTCATTATGAATACCTAAAGAATGATACAAAACATTAATTTCTTTTCTCTCTATGTAGCCTCATTAACCAACAAGGTGCTTTGCGTTACTTGCAATATATAGGATCTCATAGCTGGTACCCGCCCGTTAATCAAGGAACGTGTAAAATTAACGCCAAGAATCTAATCACCGAAGGCTCGCCCCAAAATATCACAGGTTTGATTGACAGCTTAATAATGCCTACAACAACAGCTCACAATTTCAGTACATTTCCATGGAAGTAAATCACGAACCAAGAAAAACGTCAGCGCGTAACTCGGCGATACGCCGAGATAATAAGACAACTTTTTTATTAATCAAATATATTACCATCTGCATTGACGAATTAAAAAAGAAAAAGAGAAATCACCGAAGGGCCCAGTCTCTGCACCCCTGTGCCCTGCTCGAGTTAAATTACTATAGAAGACTTTATCCACTTTAGGCACTGGCCGTCAAGCAATCATCCTATTGGCGTGCCATCGTATCATGAATGACGGTAAGAAAAGCTACCGAGAGCCGGTTGCCACGAGTTCCCCTGAAATACTATGTGCCGCTCACTCTCTTGTATTCCCACGGTCCACTTCGCCAAGACAAAACAATACGAAACGATGTTTCCAATCGGACCAACAATGGGACACGTAACGAATAGCCCGTCCTGACGGATGTTACCCAGCGGTTGACATGTTTACCAGCATGACGTTTTAATGGGTCGAAGAAAGACAAAGCATAATTGTTACCAATTTAAGGTAATTCGATCACCGCTATGCCAACGATACATGCAATCCAGCCCGATACATGTCTCATAAAGCTTAACCGTTCGTGGACGAGGATTTTTGAAAATATTAACCCTTTGCACTTAAGAGGCGACTCTCGATCGTCACTTGGTTCGGCGCAGTAAAATTTAAAAATTTGATATTTAAAATATTAAAGTATAAGGCATCAGTATTTAAAATACTAAAATAAAATAATCCCTTAATTTGTATGTGACTTTTCTTTAAGTTCGTTTAAAAAAATGTCGTCTATATTTCATCGGAAAATGTCGAACACTTCTAGTGACAGATAATTGAGTGCAAAGGGTTAAAAATCTTTTCGATAAGAAACTGAATTGTACGTCAAATTTTTAAATATCGAAGAAGGAGGAAATTACATATTGATCATTTATTAATTAAATGATTAATGATTTGCTCAGAACTTCTTATTGTGGATACAGAAGCCTGATATTTCTAATATGATGACACGCATCCTCAAAGGGTTAAAGAGACGACTCATCCGCGTCGACGCGGTGGTCCCCGCGAAATGCTAGAACGCGGTAGACGCTATGTGTTAATCGAATTTTTCTTAACGCTTGTCCATCAAGAAATTAACCGCGGCGAGCCTGCCGCTATCCGCGGAACCTTGTTATTGCGTCTCTGGCCACTTTAAGAAGCGACTTGCGAGATAATGACCCAATTAGATGTCATTTACACGTGAGTCACATTGTCAATTTATCCATGTCCGGCTGCCAGACTTTAATGTCTTACGCTCCATGGTTATCCACGTTTGGTATAGAAAGGTAAATCGCCTCGAGTGACGCGCGGCGTTGTTGAACGTTGCCGCTCGAGGCTTTTGCTTCTGTGGAAACGAATCGTGCGGTTATAAAGAAGGAAACTTATGTTTCGATTGTAACTATAATATAACTTTCAGGAAGGAGTATGAAAAAACGCAATCATCAATGTTAGTACACAATGTAGTTTGCTTTCACCTTGAACAATACTTCAGCTTGTTTCTAACATGCTACCCACAAGGTTTGAAAGAAATTTTTCGTTTAGTTTCTTCTATAGTTCTTCAAATATAATGAAATAATTTTTCTAATTAGTTACTCCAATTTTTAATGAGTCCTAGACACTTCATTTTACTGTGATTAGAAACAATGGTCTAATTTTTCGACTATACGCATTTAATTCTCGAGGTCTTCGTCGAATTGCGTGTAACGTTAAACATAGGTTTTTCTTGATTCGTACAATGCGAGGGTCACCCTAACCGGTAGTCGCTCGACTTCTTCCTCTTCCTGTTTTGTCTACTACAGAACCAGTATCCCTATTCTTTCCTCATAGTTTTTGTACTTGTGTCTTGCGTCGAATTTTTCTGCCACTTTCGCATTTAATTTATAATCCATATTTGATTAATTCTTGCATTTGAGCACGAGCTTATTTTTTAATTATTTTTATACTCAAACTATACATATACATTTAGTAGGCTGAGAAAATACTACTACACTCAGTACGATACATTTTTAAAAGATCAAGGAAAAATAGGTTTACAGGCACTGAAAAGAAAAACATTTTCGAAAGACACAAAATTATCGCAATGAAAAATATGAAAAATCATTTAACTTAAGTCTTTTTTTAACTTTTATTTGGCGCCATTTGTTTTCTAGCGTGCACCACCTGTGACCACGTGGTGCCAGAAAACAATATCATTAGTGATACACGTGGTCGTCCCACGTGATAATATTGATAATTTCTCCCAATAAGAAAACAAAATGATCTCCCTGTCCGAATAAAAGCAACAAACGTAAATGCCAACAAAGCATCCGACAGTGTCCTATTAGCGAGAGGGGTCGCTAAAACTGGTTCAACGCCGAATGACGTCGGAGCTCTCGTTTTCTTACCCACCTAGTATACATATCCGGTCGGCGGACACTCTGCAACTTTCCTACTTCATTCATCGACGCATTCTGTGGCCTTTGAAGGTTGCACAGGCAGAAAGGAGCGGGCACGGTCGCGCGCCGACGATCAGAGTCAGCCGGCGTGCACGCCGACCAGTTTCAACATAATAATTCCTTCTTGGAAATATATCGTGGTACCAGCGCATTCTGTGGTATCGTGAACAGAATTCGTATTCGTTACATGTGGACCGAGCCACGAACGCTTGGCTCGTGGTCTTCCCATGACCTTTTTTTTTTGTTCTGACTATTCTCACGTTGTCAACATTGCCCGGTGTCAATAGAAGATCAGTAACTCTTCCTTCGGTGATAATTAACAATAATAATTGGAAACCAATCGTGGAATGTTAAACGCCGAAACTGTCTGTTCTGTCCATCTTCAATCCTCAGAAATTCAAGTTTCTATATCACGCCAAGGTATCTACGGTATGCAGTAAAATAAGAAATGCGAGATCATGTGACTGTAAAACAGGAAGTTGTAATGATAGGGAGCACAGCATCAATGAAATGGAAATCTACCAATGACTGGAACACTATCGTCATCTCCGACAGTCCCTACGTCACCTTTGGGTCAGCAACCGTGACGTGGCTTTCACCGAGCACACCGGTACAGTCGCCTTGCGCATTGCGATTTCTTGTCATCGCTGAGTCGCTTTCAAATTCAAAATTCTCTTGATAAGACTTCTTCTTGACAATATTCTGTCCAGTGAAGCTTACCAGATTTAAATGTTTCCAAACGCCAAAACTAGTATACTTCTCATTGGCAAAATAGAATACCTTATTATTTGATTCGATGTTTAACAACAAGGTACCAAACATATTCTACCAAGCCACCAAAAAGTGGTCCAAGCATTAGGACCCCAAGACAATCCCTGGTTCAAACGCTCCCGCCGCTCCAAAACGTCGCTGTGCTCCACTTCCAACGAACAAAGCGTACGAATAATCTATCAACGAGCGCGCAGCCTGGGAAAACAGCGATACCGAGCGAACTCCGCGTTCCATCGAAAATTCCGTTCGTTCGATTCTCAGAGCGCGCAAAGGTATTCGTGCCTATAGCCGTGCACGTGTGCGCGAGCACCCTATCAGGGAAGTAAGAGGGGAAGGTTATCGACGGCGCCTCGTAGAACGAGAAGAGGGCGAGAGAAAGAGCGTGCGCGAGAGAGAGAGAGAGAGAGAAAGAAGTAAAAGAGAGCGGGTGAAACGGTGAAGAAAGAGAAAAGGCTAAAGGAGATAGTTCAGCACTGGTAAGGCTGTGGTGTAGCCAGCAAGTTCGTGACGTTCGGCGTGCGATGGTGTAGACCGCGTGCCGGGATACGGCAGTGCACGATGGTGGGGAGGAAACGTGAATGATCCATAGAAGCCCCTATCGTTGTGTGACCGGGCTAGGCCGGTGTGTTAGTCTATGGAGCGCAGTGTACCGATGGAAGGGAATGGGATGGTAGTGGAACGGTGGGAAACGTCAAAGAAATGGTAGGGATACAGCCGGGTAGAGCGGTGGGGTGCGGGTAGAGGTTCGGCTTCGGAAATGGCCGCGGGAAAGTAGAGAGCGTTACGTCGTCCAGCAGGCAACCGAGCCAAAAGTTTTTCGAGTGCAGCGCTCGTTAACCCGGCGCTTCGGGCGTGCGATTCACCGGACACTCCGAGTACGGTTCTGCGATGTTTTAAGTAAAAGTCTCGGTAGCCGGACCGACGGACAGACGGATTTTGTACGATTGTTATCTGGCCGGCGAACTCAGTGTCCGGGTGGACACAGCCAGTGGCTGAAAGAGATCAGTGCGGGCGGCGGTGCACGAGGATGGCCGGCGACGACGGTGCACCACCAAACAATGAGATTCTCGGTACGGTCGGAGAGGAGGGGCAGGGTGCGTCAGCGCGGGGGGAACCGCATTCCAGAGTGGGCGGCATCCTGGAATGCGATCCCCCCGGTAACAGGAATTTGCCGAGCGAGCGAGCCTGCAACGAGCACGACGACGGAAGCGGTGAAACCGTGATTGCCGACGACGATTGTAACAACACCACCGAAGCTGTTGGAACCGCTGTGATTGCCGACGATAACGGCGGCCTGTGCCGATATGCTATCGGCACCGCCAATACCGCTATGTCTTTCATCGAAGTTTGTCAGGTAATAACCCGGGATCGCCGGTGTTACATGCTTTAATCTGCGCTTGGCTGTCAATGAGCCCTCCTCATCTCTTCTTGCTTCAACCTTATGAGTTAGTATCTCCTTCGCGCGCGTTTCTCAGACTCCCTCTCTTTCTCTTCGTCTGTTGTTCACGTGAAAGCTTTCTATCTGTGTTTCTAATGAGAAAGATTGACAATCGGCTAATTTCGAGATTATACTTTTGTCAAGGATTCGTTGAAACGCCGGTTTCACGATTCCGATTAGCTTCTGATTGATACCGTGTCCGGGGATTATTGTTAAGTGTCAAGCTATTCGGTCTTTGAAGTAATAAGAACGAAGCACCGTTAATCGTTCAATTACTGGCTCGCTTTCTCTACTCGGTATTTATTTCGAAGGATTTCCATGTGGCAAAGTGTTTCAAAAGGTGATTTCTTTTAGATCCGACTGCAGCATCTTTTCCCGCAATTAGTTTCGTCCTCTCAGCGGTATAGCCTATGCGAGGACTCCATAGAGTTGACAGCGGAATGTTTGGCCAACGACGTGATACGATATCTGCTGAAAGAAGATATTTATCTTATATCACGAGATCCGGTCTCCCGTAGCATGAGACATAATGTGTATCAGATGCTTAACAAGCACAGTATTTTATTTGCAAGCATGGTAAACCGTTTGAATGTTATGCCGGACACAGCATATGAAGCGTTCATGGGTGTCGCGGATGAGCTGTTTTTGCACGGTGGCGTTACATGGCCGAGAATCGTCTGTTTGTATGCGTTCATGGGAAGACTTGCACTCTGGGCACGTGACAGGCGAATGCACAGCCTGAAGAAAAAATTACCGTTGTATGTCTCCAGATTTATTGGCGAAAAAGTGGCACATTTTATTAAAGGATACGGAGGATGGGTAAGTACAGTATGACATTTAACGACTTTTACTGTTTGTAGAACCGATGATCATATGTTTATTTATGTGTTGTTACATTTTGGTTGAGGATTAAATGTAAAATAATCAATGTCCGATACATTTACCTTACAATTTGTAACATTAGTAACATTGATAAACATGGTCATTAACATCATGTTAACAACATTGTTGACAATTGTTCACATCAGTGCTACTATAATTCATTTAAAGATATTATATTATCAGTCATCTTTTGTTTTCATGTAAATACAATTTTCTTGTTTCTGATAGTAATACATTTCCTTAGGATCAACTATGTATAGAATATCCGGTGGCAGAAGAGATTAGTGGAGCTATCTGGAGGAGCCTTCTCATGACTGGTGCAACCCTTGGTTTAGTTGCGACTATTTTAACTGTAACTTCCTGATATACCCTTACAAATCAAGCCTCTCAGGGTATGTTTTACACAAGACCTTTTAGCGTACTTATATTCTACCAAAATGCGCTGAAAAACAATTTTCAAGAGTTTGTAAGACGCTCTTACATTAGTAATGAATATGGAATTGTGTGACTGGAAAGCTGAATGTATTATGTCTTTGTAATGGATGCAGGATGTGAATTTATTCTTGTCCTTGTAATGCACACAATCTTCATATCAATGTCACTTCGTTTAGAAACATCCTACTTTTTATGTAACTACAACAAATATGTAACATAAGAGAAGGATAACTATACAAGTTCCCTATTATATTCATATTTTGTACTAATTGCAGCTCGATGGAGTAGTTAAATTAGTAAACAGAAGTCTTATTTAATGTTAATCTAGACATTTCATATCAAAATAATTTCATACAATACTCAAAATTGAACTTCCAGATATTTATACCAAACAAGAGTCTCAAAATTTTATTGAATTTAGGTAGAAACAATCTAAATATATTTATTTATAATTTATTTTAGGTAGAAAATATATTAAATAATAAATTCCCCTTGTCAATCAAAGACCATCATAATGGATGTGTAAGATTTATAAAAAAATGATTGATGTAATAGTGCTTGTTAAATATATGATAACATCTTTAAACAACAGTGAACATTATATGTGGTAGCTTCTAATAACTTTACAAAAATTTTGTATAAGCATTTGAAAATAATAAACACTTCTACAAAATATAAATTTTTCTATTTGTATAAGTTCTTCTACAAACCTGTAACAAAACAAATGTTATTTGCAAAATCAAGTACAAGAATTCTATATAATATGCATTTATTTGAACATTTAAACATTTTATGTTAATAAAATATTTAGATGTCTTTTTCTGATTATTATAAATGAAACTTTTGCAATCGTAGAACAGGTTAGACGATTCAATTCAAGTAGCTGATTTTTATGAAGAATATTCAGTCAATTTCATTAAAGATTAATACAAAGTTAATACATTCATTTACGCTTAATGATCACATTTAATATAGTATTACTTAATAATGTATATTGATTAATATCGACGTCATACCCTAAAATCTGTAATGAAAAATGTCAGGCTCTAGTATCTATTCCAAAATAGCAAAAAAAAAACAATAAGTATAAAACAAAGATAATTGCCAATATTATAAACATGTTATCTTAATGACCATATATAATGTCTCGCGAAAAAAAAATACAGAATAATTTTGGATGTAATATCTTATTCCTAACAAATTAATTTCAACAAGGTATTTTTGTAAAAGAAAATTAATATTTTTACCGCTAGAATTATTAAAAATATATTTCTCAGATGTTGGTATAGTTTTATTTGAAGTAGTATACTTATTCAAACATAAATACAATCTACGTACTACCCAAAATATATTGATTTATTAATTAATACCAGAATGCAAGTATTCTAAAACCAAAATGTTTCTAATGTATATGATTAGTCAGTGTACCATTATATGCCGTTTTTACCTTTTGAACAAAAAAGAATATTATTTAAAGTACTAGTGTGCAGCATTAACTTTTCCAATACAAAACTGAATAGATAATTTAAACTAATTATACTTTACGTCGGGTTTGCATACATATTTCCAATGTTCGATCATTGGCAAATGCTAAAATCGTGCGACTATACAAACACTTTTTCAAGTGATTTCATCGCTGTCAAATATCAAATTCTTTACATATTGTTAACAGATTTTAGCACTATTTATGTTATGTTTCACGGATATGTTTAACAATTTAAAAAGTCTAAAATCAACTACTCAAATTCATTGAATATGTCTTAATAAATACATGATGATTTTTAAGGACAATTAATTGTTACACAAATTACATGAAAGTTGTTCGAACTCCTTTTTTAAATATCTATGTTTGAATATAAAAAAATGTAATTCTTTGATCGCTATGTGTAATTTCACGCATTATATGAATATACAATAAACTAGAGAATAATTTCCTTTGAATATATCTAACAGTTTTCTTACTTCTACTCAAATTTTGTGACTGTACAGAAAACAACTGCATTTTACTTTTTTTTTTTACTTCCTAACGTGGATAATAGTAAGAATCAACAATTTCTTTTCTTTTTCTTTAATAAACCTTCAAATGTTTCTACTTTAAGTTTGCTAATATTGATATTACAACTATATATAAGTATGTATTATGCATTTATGTGTGAATATATAACTATATAACTGTACAAATGGAACATGTTATTTTGTTCCTCACTTATACAACAATAAGTGATCATCGTGTCATGGTAATTAACCGTGAATTAATCGGTTAATGATGTATGAAGCAGATCAATAGCATTATGAGATTATCAACTCAAACGAATGAACGAAAATGAAACGGATTTTTTCAAAATTTGGAATAAGTAAAGATATAAAATATACAATGATTAGTATCTGTGTTGAACATGAATAATTTTAGCTACAGTATAAACTGTTAATAAATCAGTTTTACCAAAAGTAAGAGAAATTAAACCACAAATTCTTAAAAACATTGGACCCTTTCATATAATGCAGGTATAATTCTGGTAATTTGCTCAAATGTAACAAAAAGAAACGGAATTAAAATAAAACTATAATTTGATATACAAATTACATACGGTACTGACGTTATGATCACTTTAATTCAGTTTTCATAAAAATTGGCTATTATAGCCCGGACGTGTTGTTGTCCAAAATCGAACAAAAATAATAATACATCCTGTGAATTTTATTTGCACCAATATCCTGTCGTATTCAATTACCCCTTCATAAATTGAATGCACAGATCTAAGAATAAGAGACAGATTAATGTATTCTATTCCTATATTAACCTTTTCATATACTACTTAAAAAGTTCTTAAAAAGATTTCTTTCTTTCATATTTTCTTAATTACCTTTCTGGAGAATCTTGCAATAGTATGAAAAGATACACTGTCATATTATAGCAATAAAATATATTAAGTGAATTTTAAAGAAACTTTCATTCAGTACTATAATGTACTGTACTGATTTGTTTCATAACTCCATGTTTTCAGTATCTGATGAGTTTGGATATAAAATTGATTTAAGGTTCGAAAATATCATTGCAACCCATATTTATGAAGGATTTAGATATTACGACGTTGAAGAGCACATAGTAAGCGCAAATTCCAGACCATAATTAATAAAAAATATTTTATATATAGCCTGATGGTAGTAAGATTCAATTTTAATAAATTCAAATTCATAACGATATATATGTTGCCATAGATCATATTGTGTTTAAAGCATATGTAACACGTAAATCACTTGGTGACATGCTCTATTTTTTGTCTCTTTATCAGCTTTCTTGATTTATCACAGCTGGGGCAACAGTAACAAGATAGAAAACTTGTTTTACATCCCCGAAACACAAAACTGGTACAATCCTCTATTCCACGTAGTCCCACCAATCCTTTTCATACCCTTCATGTACATGTTCTAAAAGTACTTTCCTCCGGCTATCGCAGTATCTTAAACAAATAATAACAATAATACATTTTTTACTCTTACAATGATACATTGATTATTGAAATTATTTTTTTTCATTTTGAATAACTTACCTATATTTATCTTGAACTTTTTGTTTAATATCAGCAAGGTTTTCACTTGTAATATCTCTTTCAAGATATTCTGAGAGACGTTCTGTTGTTCCCTCTAGATCTTTTTGGTTGTCTTCAAAAATCACAGATTGGTTGTTTTTTCTCAAATAGTAAGCAAAAACGTAAGTATACATAAGAGTCTGTCTACAGGAACATAAAATATCTACTGCTTTTTTTAAAAATTGTACCTGAAAATATAAATATGAAACTTAATGTTGAAGAAATATATGTATGAATACTTTTCTTATTTGATTTTAATTAATTTTACCTCAATCCAGGACATATTATGTTGCTGCATTTCTTCCATTTTTTCTTTTACACTCGCATAAAGTTTACTTTCGAATTTTAATGACTGCATATGATTCATGTATCTATTACAGTAAAATAAGTATCTTTGCAGCGCAGATCTTTTTTTCTCTTGAGCATCTCTGGCAGCTCTAGCTTCTTCTTCATCATAACGATTACAACTATACCAACTAGAACCATGTGGTTCCCAAGGTCCAAGACACACCCAACAAAAGTCAGTTTTGCAATTTTGATTTTTGCACACCATATGATTACATCCACCATCCTTTTCAATAGTGACGTTGCATTTGGGACATTCCTTCGTATTTGCAGCGATCCAATTTGATGTTTCCGAGTCATCGTCGCATTTTTTTATCCATTTACGTAATAAATGACATTTCACCGGATCGTGCCAATTTTCACCGCAATGGAAACAGAATGTATGCCCGCATTTACAAGTTACTGGTCTGGCTTCAATATACTGTACTTTTATAGCATTATTACAATCTGGAGATGGACACCACCTTAGTAACCTATTACACTATAAAACCAAACAGTAATTAGTATATTTTAAAAATAATTTTCCTGCAAAATGAAAATAGTAGAATAGATAAAATAAAACAATAATTACTTCAACAAAACTATTAGTTATTAAATGTTGATATTTTAGCTTGACTTTAGAGTCTTTTACAAGACGCATAACACTGGCATCATCAACTAATATGTCGCAAGCATGTGCTGCGCATGCAATTGTTTGACCAACTCCTTCTTCCATGATCTTAGTTGTGAGATATTCACCCCAGCAGCCAGTACAAAAGCGATGTCCACACTCAAGTCCAGTCATCATCTAATATGTATTTAAAAATTTTAATTAGATTTCGAAAATATTATTGTGCTATTAGTGAGTAATTATATTATTATACATACTGCAGATGGTTGAACCATATAGCAGATTCCACATTCCTCAGTACCATTTGTTGACATCTTCCTTGACTAAATGAAAATTACAAATATATAAATTTTACTTTAATTATACACAAAGAAAAAATATTGGAACCTACTAGAGCACTCTGAGAAGATGGATTTCTATTTATTAATGGACCCTTCCTAAATGGATTAATAACACGCGCTTCAGCAAATAATTTCTCTTGGTCACCATCATAAAAACGCTCCATTAATTTTTCTTTATCCCATTTGAAATGATTTAATAAAATACGTGTTGTTGTTGCTGGTATCTAGAATTAAATTATGTCAATGGATTATATTTATTATACCATCAATATTATAAAAATTATAAAGAATAAACATTTATTTTGTAATATACTTCTACAACTGTGTTGACTTCTTTTATAGAATCGATCATATGTTGTACTATCTCTTCTGTAGATAAAACTTCAAAGGGATAATCGTCAACATCTGTTGTTCGTTCCCTTGGATTCTCAGCTTCAATTTCCATAGCAAAATCCACATCATCACCACTGGATTCATTACCAGAATCAACATCGTCGTATGTCTCTTCTTCTGAATCCATTGTGTTATTGATTTATTAAGCAATCAGAATGCCAATATACACTTTATTTTATTCTCTACAATTTGCACCTGTACATACAACAATGCAAATCATGTTGCAGCTGTACTGAATCTAACACTGATTTTTTTTCTGTTTTACACACTATATTTCATTCATTTAATTACACGATGTAATAATAAACAAGTATTCATTATAGTTAACGGAAAACAGTACTTTGAAACATTTTTATCATAATTAAAAATTTACAAATTAAGAAGTAATAATTAGACGAGTAGTTACACCAGTACGAACTTAAAGATTATTCTGTCACTTTGGAGGATAAATGTACAAAAAATTAAGGTAACACAAGGAACTGTATCGCACCTGTGCACGCGAAATATTGTTGTAGCGGAACAAGTGAAAACAGCTTATGTTTCAGCACATGACGTCATCGTTAGCTACTTCCCGAATAAAGCCAGAAGCTTTATTGTCCGTTTTCCCTTACTTATTGCGTACAATGTCGCGCGAAATTTACTGTCACTACACTATGTGAACCTTCCACTAACATGGAGGGTAAAAAAATTTGTCCAATATTCCTACAATGTTCGTAAGCAAGAATAAAATCAGCTGCCAAAACATCAGAGTTGAACTCCGGTAGCTGATACATGAAATGCTACTTCCACGGGAGGAACGATGAATGGGCTACCGTGGAGATAGCCAGTCAGGAATTGACTGTGTATAATATTTTCTCGTTATAAGCTTGAAATTGTCACAATTCAAGATGATTGATAAAAAAAACACTTGGCTTCCTTCCATCGAAAGTAACGTGGAGAAAGTAAAAATGGAATAGAAAATGAAAATGTTAGCTATTTATTTTAATGAGTCCACTAATAAGGATGGCCGTGAGCTTATAAGATGGAAGGTAAGCCAAACTTATAGCGAGGAAATACTACACACAATGGCGTCTTGTGTTTACCGAACTCATATTTTGCATTCCTCGATTTTTTTGTTAAGGCTTGTTTTAAAAGTCGACTAAGACCGCATACAGATGTATACCCAACTAAAGTTCGTGAATTAATAGTAGAATAAATTATTTTTATATGTTGACTGTTAAATCCACAATTATATATACGTTAACATATATTTTATACAATATATAAGTTGCATTTCTATATGCGTATGCTATACATATCATACATATGCATATATATATATATACATATATATATATATATATATGTATACACTTTTATCTGGTAAGCAAAAAAGATGAAATGAATATTTTGTATTGTTTGATAGTAGGGAAGATGTTAAATATTGTATAAGTTAGGTAAACAGATTTGTGAAAACGTCGTCTATCAAATGTGAAATCAATGAACTAAATAAAGAAACTAAAAGGAATATTTCGAAAATTGAGGGATGAAAATTAACTTCGATAAATTTAGTTGAATGAACAAATTTTAAGGAATACGACATCCGTCATAAATCAACGATTTCTTCCAACAAACACGAAACACTAACACACTTAACGCGATATCTGGACAACTGATCGACGTCGGAACACTTCACAATTTTAGAAGATGTATTACCATGCACGACAATATTTTCAGCCATTGCATCCAGTCAAGTTACCGAATTAATAGGCTAATCGGATAAAACCATAAATTAATCTAAAATGCACTGTTTGCCGTAAAAGAATGGACGAGCTTATAGCTCGAACACTACAGTCACGTCCAGTACCATAACTTCTTTTCGATTAACTAGAAAAATATTATTTTTTTCACTGATAGAGTTAAGGCTAACCGATAAGTGAATAGGAACAGACACAAAATTTCGTGTGATATTAGCCGAGAAATTGAGAATCAATTAGTGACACGACAACGAAACGTCTCGTCACGAAGTGCTGTTTCACTGACTTGAGTCAACTACTTGAAGTTTGCTCCGTTGGTGGCGCACAGCTGACGCACATGGGCGTCTCCACGGAGGGTACTACTTTGACATAACTATTTAAATAGTGTATATTGTATTGTCCCTAGTGCTTCAGATTCTACTTTATTGATATTACTAACATAAAATCAACCACAATTTAAACAAGACTTTTAGAAATGTTATAAGCAATACCAAAAATTACCAAGGGATTGTGTGTTCTTAAACATTCCACAGTGTTTGATAAAGTGATGTTAATCCTAAGAAACACTGTAAATAACCAGCAATTACTGCGCAATGCGTCTACTAATTTACAAAGAAAATAAACTGCATAGAAAGTACATTTCTTGGATTAATGTTATAGTTTATTTTATTTTATAATAACATACACATCAGGTTTTTTTTTAAATTTTCGGTAATCTGTTTATATAGAATTTTACCTGGTTACGCCAATGTGTGTACGAATGATAAACCGAGAAGCTCACAACGTTCTGTGAAGTTAAGTTAACCCCATCGTGTTATAATATTCGGAATAGGTATCGATGTGAACACTGAATTATCAGGCGAGATGAATTTACCTAGCGTGAGTGATTATTCTTTACTAGAAAAACTGGGGTCTGGAAGTTATGCGACTGTCTACAAAGCGTATAAGAAGGTATGTGAATTTTGAGGTTCGGAACGTAAACGCAACTGGAACATATGACAGCAGTGGCGTATTCAATTTAGGCGGGAGTCACAATTTTATAACTCCGAATTGTAATTTCCATGCATATATGTAAATGATGCAATGTTTAACTTTTTTCATTCAATTTAATTTTGAATATACGTATCTCTGTTGTCTAAATTGTAAATACGTTGAAATTAAAATGTTTATACCATACATTTAAGATGTTGAGCTATTTATGAACCATTCGATGTGGCTTAAGTAAGTTAGAGCAAAAATTATGCAAGATAAGATTATAAATAATGAGACGTTAAAAGGTTTATTAATCACTTATATTTTTTGTCACTTTATTTCTTACTAAGCACTGCAATGCAGTAACGGAATACATGGTATACGTCATGTCTCATGAACAATTTAATTAATTAATAATATTACTGGAATAGCGATGTCAATGCAAATTTGACAACTTTTAGCCACTCGTTTATTATGGTAATTAAGTATACGGATTCGAATTTAACGGAAGATTAATTAATCATTTGTGGGCTGCGATTACGGTGAATTTAAAGCGCGGCAACCGTAACAAAAATTAAAATCCCGCCAACAGAAAATGTCCAATGAAATAATTATATAGCTTTTTCAGTTAGTAATATTTTTTCTTCTTTAAGTGCGTACAAAATCACGAAAAATATTATTAAATATAAACTTTTATTTTCATCAGCGATTGAAATTTAATTTTTTAAAAATAATTTTTATAAAGTAATGAACCAATTATGAAATATAATTAAGAAATTGAAGAATTATTCATATTTTAATGGGGAAAAACACTTTAAAGATATTAAATCATATGAATGGTTTAAAGCTATTAAAACATATATTAACTTATGAAAGAATTGCTTGTTTTTATATTATAAAGTATTCACTGTTAAATAACAATAAGATGCTTATATCGAACTAAGTTGAACAATTTTGTAAATTTTATACATATAATATTCTATATAAGCATCAATGTAGTTTATATCCGATTTATAAAAGCATTTTTAATATTTTTGTATAATGACAAGTTAAATTTGAAAAATTCATCAAATAATCAATACCTACGTGTCCACACACCACCATTTTGGTTCACTCGCTTCGTTATGGATCACCGCGATACGAGATGCGAGGACGAGTTTATACGATATGAATAATTTCGTCTTTTTCATTTTGCACGACAATAAAAAGTGTTCTTGTGACATCTATGGCAAGAGATGAAGTACACGTTTCAGTTTATAAACTTCATAATATTGAATTTTTCTAATGTAGATATATAAAAATTTTGTCTAAATATATGTAAATGTTTGTAAAAAAAAATTACAGATCGAAATATGCAGTGCCTTTGATAAATAATATTGCTCACTTTTTGTTAAAAAGAAATGAATACCTCCATAATATCTTGGGCCTGATAAGGAACTTTGATCGTTTTCATATGACAGTATATATTATTGATACTTGTATTGTTTAGTCGTGTCACTTTCGTGTAAATAACGTAATTTAGTTCAGTGTTTTGATTGTCGACTAGATAAGAAAAGTATCCACCTTCCACTGGTTTACAAGTGTATTCAATCATACGTGTATCGCGACACCTATATCGTCGCGAGAAAGTAGCCTTATTAAACAATTTGATGAAGATTAGCACTTTTAGCCAGTTTCATTGACGAACTTTTTCACGAATGCACTACACGTGGAGAATAAGATATCTCGTGATTCTGTTATCAACACTGAATGTATCACACACTTGTGTCAATACCGTTATTACTTTATTTCAATATCCGCGACATTACCTTTCAACATTACCTATAACAAATAGGTGATTTCATCAGACCGCAATTGTTATTCTTGTTATCTAATATAATTACAACCGTAAATTAAATCACTACAAATACACATTAGGAATCTGGCAAATACGCAGGAATACATTTGCAAATACGTTTGCGTAGAAACGGATGCTAGGATCCATTAAAAGTTTTCATTGGACAATTCGGAAACAGAAGTTCTTGAAAATTTGCTCGAAATATATATCAGTAATAATAGCGTGAAGCAGAAGGCATAAATTTTCATTTTAATACTGCAGCTTAAAGTTTTAAGTGTCAGTTCTTACTTGTTGACCTAGATGTTATTACTATATACTCGGAGAGAAAATTTCTCAAATAAATTTCCTTTATACCAATGCATAATAATCAGTCTTCAACTTTCGATGGTGGTCTAAATTCAAGTATTTTGAACATTTTTCTTACATCATTTTGCTATGCACCCGAAGAACTTGATGTGTGCAGTATTTCATAGAAATCTGCGTTGAAATTTTGATTGCTACTAAAATTAATCATTAAAACCAGTGATAACTATAAATTACGATCTTCAAGAACTTCGTGAATGGTTTGGGTCTCACCTGGACGGTGTTCTCGGCTGCTCGCCGCATCTCATGCCCATCGCTAATTGGACGTAGTAATACTTATTGAAGTTTACACAAATGCACTAACCTTTGCGCCAGTTTTTATTATTATTCCGTCATAATACAAAACAGAAATCGTCGTTTGATCTGCGTGTCGCAGATTCCAGTGCGCTCGTTTTTAATCTATTGCAATCAGACTGGTCTCTGTCAGCCGAGTGGCTCCGTTGATTTGAGAGGTGGCCAGAAAAGATGGTTGCATTGAAGCTTCAAAGAAGTAAGTTATCTCAAGGCGATATAACGTAATCCTATTGTTGGTCGTTTGTAGGATGGATGCCGAGAGGTAGTCGCAATCAAATGTGTAGACAAAACGTCGCTGTCCAAGTCGGCTATCGATAATCTCGTCACGGAGATCAATCTTCTGAAAATTCTCAAGCACGAGCATATCGTGGAAATGAGGGACTTTTTCTGGGACGAAGGGTTAGTAGGACCCCAAAAACTCATTAGACGATACGACTAAACTAATAACTGTGTCCATACAACGAGACTTCAGTTCTTTAAAAGTGATCGAATCAATCGTATAATAAATAGTAACGTTTCCATTAGAGTCACTGAGAAAATGGCACTTACAGTCTTCCACTGTTGTCATTCAATACATTCAACTTAAACAAAATAGTAGTCATACCTGCTCTGTAGTATAATTGATCGCCTACCTGTTCCGAGCAGTGCGTAAAGACGACTCTATCACCTAGCGTAACTTAGGCACATATACATCGTAATGGAGTACTGCGACGCCGGCGATTTATCGAGTTTTATAAGAAGGAGGCATAAGCTACCCGAACGAATTTGCCGTGGGTTTTTACAACAGCTCGCTTTGGCGCTGAAATATCTACGTACCCATAATGTCTCCCACATGGATTTGAAGCCACAGAACCTGCTACTAACGAGAAAACCACAGTTGGTATTGAAAGTCGGAGGTTTGTGCCCGCGCCCGAAAAGTGTTCAGTTTGCGATCAGTCAAAGTTTACCTTCCTCGCCATTGGACCATCCGATCTTTTCATTTCAGACTTCGGTCTCGCCCAGTACCTATCCAATTCCGAACAAAAATTTGCTATTCGGGGCTCCCCCCTCTACATGGCGCCGGAAATCTTGTTGAAACGGAAATACGACGCCCGCGTCGATCTATGGAGCGTCGGTGTTATCATGTACGAGTGCCTTTTCGGCAAAGCCCCTTATTCCAGTAACAGCGTTCAAGAATTGGCCGAGAAAATCAAGGACACTCGACCTATAGAGGTGATTACGATATTGATCTCCTTTGTGAGACCAAAAACAAAATATATTGACTATACACATGTATATGCGTATATACACATGTATACATAGGTGTGTATATATTTCCATATATTATGTAAATTATACACAATTCATACACCTGTTAACTGTAGTACTTTACCTATTGCCTACTGTATTTGCATATACAGGGTGTTTTGAAGTTACCACGTTTGATACGGGATACTCTTCTATCTATAAATTTGGAAAAAAATGTGATTAAATATTGATGTGAAAATGTGAAAAAATTGAAATATGAGTGATTCAGGTAGTACTATATTTGTAAGATCATAGGTTTTTTCACGAGTGCAATAATACGTGTGCATTTAACAACTGCATGTTACGAAATATGTTAAATAAATATACTTCTTAAAACGTGGGTTGCTAATACCGTATATTCGTAAATATTTTTCATATTTCCCGATGGCATACTTTTTCACGTCAGGAAATTGGCTAAATTTTGAATGTTTTCAGCAAGATGGCGCACTAACGTAGAATTCACGGGAGGCCGCACAATTTCTAAAATATTAGTATGACAACAACCTGACTTTTTTATAGGTTTATTTAAAAACTAAAAATATTCACCTCTTACGAAATGAATAACTAAAGTACTTTCACTTTTGTATAAAAACAATAGAAAAACAAATTACGGAATTTCGAAAATATAAATGTTTATTTTACATATTTCGTGAACGAATCATTTTTCGAATTCTATGTATACAAGAAAAAGTATACATTTCCTTTTAAACAAATAATGCAAATGTCAATGCATGTATCGTTGCATTTGTGAAAAATGTACAAGGTGATTCATGTAATTTTAACAAGCAATTTTTTGCTTGACTGAAGTTATGAAAAAATATTACAGCAGAAAAATGAATGGTATAAAGTCTTGCATATATTTATGATCATAGATTTTTCATATATGCAATAATGTACGTGCACTTTTTTAAATTAGAACGTCCTCTTTCTTTGTATGAGTCGAATCCTCTCTTCATTGTATATGAAAAATTATTAGCATAATACAGTCGCAAAATATTTATTTCGCGAAATATTTTGGAAAAAGGTATTTATTAATTTTTTTGTAACTTCAGCTAGGGAAAAGATATGGTTCGTTACAGTTGCATGAATCACCTTGTATAGTCTTATATACGCACAATACTTTATGAAATATTAATTTTTCTTTGTAACATGTTCTTTTAATTCCACTGTGGCAAAAGTTACAACCTTTGTAGTACATGCTAAAATTTGTGTCACTATATTCTTTGTTTTGGAAAAAAAACTGAAGCCAAAAAAATATGAAATTTTAGTTTGAAGCGCTACTGACTCTTATCGATGAATATGAATCTGTGTTCAAAATTTAAAGGTGGAAAGTAAAAATGTGATGTAATTGAAACACATGATTAATGCAAGTAATTCTGTTAAAATTCAATGATATTAAAGTGCAAAATTAATTAGAGTAAAAAATAAATATCAATTACTTGTATATTCTAATACTATTGATTGTTGTTTTTATACTTAACATTTTTGTTATAATTAAACTGTAAATATTTATCAATTCAAATGTATATGGAATAAAAACTTTGATTAGACTTATTATTTTAATAGAAGAGATGCATTTTTATTTTATATTAATTTCCGTTAATAATTATATAACAATTAGTATTACTAAATAATTCATAATTGCTAAAACAATTTAGTAATCAGTTTCAGTGACGTACACAAATATTAACAATGCGACAACAACTCTTCAATAAAATTTTCCCTGGCTTGTAATCCCATAACATTTCTAATTTCCGTTTATAAAACATAGTGACACAGTTTAATCGCTTAACTTGTGGACACCCTGTCTAAATATAGAAATGTGTATACGCAAATGCAGTTGCGTAATTAACTATAACTATACATATACATGACTTATATCTGTGTTGCTAGTTTCTATATATATACAAAGTATATACCCTTACACAAATAAAAGTATCTGAGTAGTTTATTCCATTCGTGTGTAACTCAATTATATATATATATACTATATACTATATGTACTTGGCGGAACATCTTAAATTCATAATACTTGAAATCTTTAACGATAGAATTTCTAAATCGATTAAACCCACTATTTTCAAATTTCGTGTTCAACGATTATTGAAATTAATAAGTCTCCCTATCAAAAAATATTAAAGAAATTAATTTATTTATGCATATACTATAATATAAGTCATGGATAATTCCAAGGAACGCATTCTTATAACATTTCGATTTTTTAGTTGTTCTACCATTGTAAAACATTGTTACTATTTACAATGATAAAAATTATATTTATTATTCCAATGTATCGAAGAGAACTGCAAAAATACTAGCATGTCTTTAAAGATGCAGCTAAGAAGAAAGTCATTTGCGCGTATCATTACAAACACACCAAAATTCTCTCAAGTATTAAAATCATCTTACGTTTGCCTTGTATTTGCCAATTACAAAAGGATAAATGAAAATCGAAGAAGAGGGTTTTATGTTCTTATAATTCTATTTCGTTTTTCTGTCGATATCGCGGACTAGTTACCAAAAGGGTGTCACGTGTCCTGTGAGTGCAAGAACTTATTGTTGTCCTTGTTGAAACACGACCCTGACGAAAGGATAACGTTCGATGATTTCTTCGCCCATGATTTTCTGGATTTGGTGCACGCGCCTACGAAAGAGAATTATGAGAAGGCGGTAGAGTTAATTCAACAGGCGGTAAAAATGGACACGGAGAAGAATCCGAAGGAAGCGTTTCACCTTTATTGCGAGGCGCTCAGATACTTCATTCCTATTTTAACAAGTAAGAAGTGTTCGGTTCGGTATAAGTAAAATAAATTCATCATAAACAGATCGATACTGCGGACCGATCACTTAACATATGTAATATTCTATTAGATGAGACCGAACCGAAACGAAAAGAGATTTTAAGGTCACACGTGAGTAATTACATCAAGAGGGCCGAAATACTTAAAGCTTCGTGTATAGAGGATGACAGCGAGAAGGATAAGTATCCGCAGTTAGAAGAGAGGCCGAATCCTTCGATGGTCCAAAGGGTGGCATTCTTGAACGAGCAGTCATCGTTTGTGGATCGCGAACTACGTTTGTATCAAACTTTTCAACCCCTTCTCCTGTAATCTCGAGTCAAACTCGTGACGAAAATTGTAAACCGAATTCGGCAAATCTAAAGGTTATTCTTTTATTTTTCGTATAAACGAAATGTCACTTGTTTATGATCAATCTTTAACTTTTCATCGAATTGTTTTCTTTTTTTGCTAAATTCTTAACGAAAAAGATAGTTTCACCAAGCACAGTTATGAAAGAAATCATGGAACAAGGGTTTAATGATCCCTAATGCTTGAAGCATGATAACAGCGAAAATAAAACAATATTTCTTCGATCTCGTAATATTGCACGACAGATGAATAATTTTCTGCTGAACTTTGAAATAGATTGAACCTTAATGAAAAGCCTGATAAAGGCAGTTACGCGAAGTTATATAATTCCAATTACCGAGGAAGAAAGTTTTTAATGTATCTTCTTTTTTCGATCATTTATTACCCTGTTACGAGGAAAGCGAAATGTTCCGATGGAATTTCAATAAGAGTAAAATTCAACAAAGTATTTAAGTCCGATAAAATGGAACAGGGTCTTTGCTTGGTCTTATCCGGCGACAAAAACGAAGTTCCTCTGCGATGGTGTTAGCGTGGACGAAGAACAAGTCGTAATCGATAGAATCCTTTGTTTTATTAATATTGTTTCGTTGGGAAGAAATATTATTTTACGGTCGTGCGACAGGATTAGAGGAATAAATCGTATCGGTTCGAGTCTTCGGTAAAAGGGGCAAACGTGAAATTACGTGTTCCTCGTTGTCGCGTGTGTTTACAAACAGGGACGCTTAGCAAAAGTACAACCAAAATGGCGGACGGATTGGAAATAGGAGAAGTGGCTGTGCAGTATCTCGCCGAGGGAAATTACGCGCTAGCATTGGAAAGGTTTCAGTCTTGTCTGGGGATACTGGTACCACTGTTAAAGAAAGAACCAGCGGGTAGAAGAAGAGACTTACTGCACAAACAGGTAATTGTGATCACAATTTCAGACCAAATATGAATGACACGATTAAGGCTCGAGGTCACAACACGAGTGAGATATCGGTCGCTGTAATTATGGCCTGGATTTTGCCCGATTAAATGACAGTGCAATGAATTAATTGATAAGAAATATACTCTCGTGGTTTTGTGGCGTTTAAAGAACTTCTGGTGAGAGAGTAGTTTCGATGCTTAACTCCAGAATTTTGTGTTATATTTTACCGCTTACGACGTTTTTCGAAAATTTTCCTACGTTTCCAAAAATGTAGGCCAGCAACGGAGATTCAACGCACTTATCGTATTCGTTTGATATTCGATTTTTGCACTTTAGTACGCATAGCGTCTAGATATTCCTTCCAAATGTTCTATTTTGATTATTTTAATTTTACATGATACACACGCCTGTTCGAATTATATTTCATTATTTTTGTGTTGTTAACTTTTGTTATTTTCTTCTAACGACCAACTTTCTGCATTTTATATACGTGTCTTCAAGCTGAAGACTGTTACTGATAACAAAGTAACAAAATGGAAGTTTTAAAGACATATTAAGAACTACTTGAATAACTATACTTCTGAAAGATCTATAGTATTAATGTTTTAACAATCGATTGTGATAATTTCAATGTTAATATTGATCTTAAGAGACAAACACCCACAAACAACGTGTTCTCCATTTCAAAATATTACAATTTAAAATTTTAGAAATCAATATTTGATTGTTGCTTTAATGTTGTTGCATTTATATTTTAAAATAAATAACTTCTTGAAAAAATTTCTTTTTTAAAACAGGTAAAGTGTGACATATATTGTTCTGCATTACATAGGATTAATTAATAAATATTCGTCGTCGTACCAATCATATATTATGAAAGTAGTAAGACTTGAAAATAATCATACAGTGAGTCACAGCCAAAATCGTACATCACATATACGAATACGTTTCGTCTCGTGAAAAAGTTCAGGAAGGATATGGGGGAAAAAATATCATGAATCTATATTGTAAATGTATCTATATTTATTATGTAGTAGTATCAAAAGGAACAAAGTTGTCTAAATATAAAAAAAACAAAGTTACTATAATTCAGCCTGGAAAACGTCTCACAGCTAAAATCGTACATTTGTAGAAAAGTGACTAACAATTTGTTTAAATTAAAAATTAATATTTTGTTGGGTGCCCACGACTACATTCTACCGCACGCAATCTATTTGGCATAGATTTTACCAATTTTTCAGTAAAACTGGGTTCAATTTTTCTCCATTCCTCCATTAATACCCTTTTTAAATCATTTTTATTTTTAATAGTATGTTTCCGGATTCTAATCTCTAATTCATTCCAGACGTGCTCTATCACGTTCAAATCAGGTGATTGTGGAGGTGCGTTTAGTACTTTAGGGCAATTATACAGTACCCACATTTTGGCTACATGCGATGTGTGTTTGGGATCATTGTCGCTATAAAACTTAAACGAATTCAAAATCCCTAATTTTTCGGCACTGTCCCTCAAATTGTTTTTCAAAATATTTATGTAATCATATTTATTCATGTTACCTTCGATAAATGCTAAGTTACCCACTCCGGCAGCGGACATGCAGCCCCAGACCATTACTGATTGCCCTCCATGTTTTACGGTACTGTTTAAATGTTGTATTTTAAACTCCTCATTTGGTCGACGCCACACCGTAATTTTTCCATCTGAATGAAATATGTTAAATTTACTTTCGTCCGTAAATATAGTTTCTTTCCAAAAATAAAAATCTTTGTATATATATTCTCTTGCGAAATCTAGTCTCTTTCTTCTATTCTTTTCGTTTATAAGAGGCTTATTCCGAGCTGTACGACCGTGAAAATTATGTTTTCTGAGTATTCTTCTTATTGTTTCTGGATTTACACTTTTCCCTAAATATGTTTCTACTTCATTAGTAAGTTTAGGTGCACTGATCTTCGGATTCTCTTTAATTTTTCGTACTATCCATCTTTCGTCGTACGCGTTGAACTTTTTCTTTGGAGCTTTTCTTGACGCATTACTTATTCTATTTTCGTTTTGGTATCGTTTTACAATATACTGAACAGTACTGGCCCTTCTACCAATAATCTTCGCAATTTCACGATAGCTTTTTCCACTTTGAAAATTTCTTATAACTATTTGTCGCTCTTCTATCGTTGTCTGCTTCATTATTACTATCTTTCTCTTTTTTTTCAACTACGAACCTTACGACGCTAAACAACAACTGCAAATACGCCAAACAATGTAATCTTTCATTTGTTCCATAATTTTCATTTGTTTTCAGGGGTTCCCCTTGGGGAATATTACAAAATATATATACTGTACGATTTTAGCTGTGAGACGTTTTCCAGGCTGAATTATAGTAACTTTGTTTTTTTTATATTTAGACAACTTTGTTCCTTTTGACACTACTACATAATAAATATAGATACATTTACAATATAGATTCATGATATTTTTTCCCCCATATCCTTCCTGAACTTTTTCACGAGACGAAACGTATTCGTATATGTGATGTACGATTTTGGCTGTGACTCACTGTACATGATATTGTGCCTGTATTTCCTTTTCCTTCCGTTTGATGCATGGTTTTATTGCATGTAAAAATCTATAAACATGCTTTAATCACTGTAAGTAATTGTGTTGTATGTATATAATGTTGTTGCGTAGGTTCAGCTTTGGATGAAAGAAGCCGAAAGCACCAAAGGTCTTTTAGCGACGAAAGACATCGAAGAGTCCGTTCAACGTGGCTCTGATTCCTTCGAACAATGCATGGTACAATAGTTTTGCATTTAATATAGCTGTGAATTTAGTATTTGGAAATTACATCATGTCGATATATGTACATAAAATGTTCAGATTAATTTATGTCAGAATAAACGATTTCATACAAAACTTCTAAATATAATATAATGAGGGATGTTTTATTGGATACAGGAAAAAGTTTGTATTGTATTACATCCGGACTACTATATATTTGTAACATTCTTTAAATACCATAGCACAAGCCCTATTCCAATATTCTATATGCTTAGGTATATGTTAATCTTGTAATTACACTGTAGTATCCCCGACGGTCTCCGAAATTTTCATTTTATCTACCCAAGCGTAAATAAACTTTAAAATATTGGGATATTGTTTACTTTTTTAAAATACCTGAAAAGGAAGGATCCTATGGGAGTTTTTATTACTAATGTAAATTATACAGTCGCCGAGGATACTAAGATGTCTTTTTAACTTTCTGAACAGTTATTCTAAAAATATGAAAATGTAATAATACTATAGTTTTTAAATTTTAAAATGTCTTGTTAACAAATTGATATAATAGAAGAACAATTTTTTGAACCCATATATAAAAACTTATTCATGCTTATTACTCCGAAACAATAAATATAGAGCTGTATTTTTCTGCTTCAAAAGCAATACTTCCTTCAATCAAATTTAAAAATACCATTATCTAAATAAACCTGTTGGAGTTATGTATCTTTCAAAATGATTCGTTTAAAATTGCTAAATGTGGAAAAGGTATTTATAAAGCGGTTTCAATTATGGCAACTACCAGTATAGGAACTACCAGTAACCGTAAAAATTTGTTTCTAAACCGCACAAATAAGAGTCCTTTCCGTCTATTTATAAATATACAGAATAATTGGAGTAGCCACAAAGTATTAAAAGATGCTATATCAAAGGATGACATTTCAAATACATATTTCAAAACAACATCTAAGTTTTGATTTCTTAACTTCAAACAACAATATCATATTACAGTCACATTTTTTCAAAATGCCTAAACAATAATAGAAACACATTCCTCGTAAATATTAAATAATATTAAATATATATAAATTTTATTTTGAATCCTTCACGCGTTCATAATGTTACGAACATACGGAAAATAAAACAACGTCGTCTCACTAAGAAAGAACATATTAATTAAAATTTAATTATAATGTATGTATAATTAAAGAATCATAAATTTTCGTTTCATATGCAACGTTGATAAACATTCCAAAAGATTCCACCTGCTATCTACGTTATATAAATATACCACTATTTCCTGTCACATTATCTGCAACATTATATTCGTACTCGTAAAATATAACAATACGTAAGTAGAATAGAACATGTAATCGCACTGTTGTTTTATTCAGTAAAATATTTTTCCAAAATATGCATTATCGACCTTATGAATACTACTTAGATTATAAATTGTTATAAATAAAATAAGTAGATTATAATTGAAAAGGTAGCAAAAAGTAAATATTTCGTAATAATAATTGCATTTTTATTGATTGATTAATGCACGCTTTTAGGATATTACATTTTTTACTGCAATTCACATAAATATAAGAATACAAGATACAATGGACGACTCACCTATCTGGTCTACTTAAATACGCTTATTAAAAGTATAGTAATTCAAATTTAACGCTTCCATATATTCTTGTTTGTAAAACATTGTGAATCACCTTAAACTGTTCTTAGTTTTAAAATATTGCGGTTTAAAGTTTAATAGGTAAATATAACAACAAAGTTTGGCATTTTTGTATTCGAATTTCAAAATACAATTTCTTTGATATATTTTTTTTTGTTTCTCAAGCCTCAAATTCTATTATTTACATTTCAACTAAAATGTAAACTCCGAACACTTTGAACGTTCCGTCTTACAACCGCAGGCATTTACCCAATGTCATCCGATACAAAGAGTCACTTAAGGACGCGTCAACAATTGTTTATATTTCTTTTCTATTAGTAATCTCAATTCCTAACAATTCACTTACTTATTCGAATCGCATAATACTCACCTACCCAATCTCCGATAAACAACAAATGAGTTGTTAACTATGGATCGTTCCTTGTTATGGGACACAATTCTGTAGCGTGTTGAGGATAGTTCAGGGCGACCTTCACGCTTCGGAAGAAAATACAATTGCAAAATCGATTTATAAATATAGAAAGATTGAGCAACAGCAGGCAAAAAGAAAGGTGCGAGGAACGGCTAAACCGAACCGATGGAACGGAAACAGAGAGATAGAGGGAAAAAATGGGAATTTTCTAAAACGAGGGGAAAGGACTTTATTGCAGGTGAGGATTGGGACCTGGGACGGAAGACGAGGGCGCGCGCGTCGTGGCGCGTCGCCCTTACAACTTCCGGTAAAGCCACGTGACCCAGCTAACGGTCGGTGTTGCCCTAAAGCGTCATGGAAAATTCCCATTCCCGAGCAACAACCCTCCCCCCTTCTCTATGTACATACCCCCTGCTCGCCCCCTCCCTAACCGAGTCCCCACTATGGCATGTCAGGTACTTATGTATATCCCCCACTCCTTTGCAAAATCTCCTTCCCCCACCACCGATACGTTGGTACCGGATGTGCGGCAACGTCGCAACCGTTAAGTACATAAGGACGAGTGGTAGGGGGGACGGTGGGGGGTACAAGAAAGAACTGGCAACGTGTACCACATTCAAATCTGGACGGAACCCGGTCGGCCTCTCGGCTCACCTCTGCACAAAACAGCAGAAAACGCGGGTTGCGATAGAATCGCGTGTAAATTTGGAACGGGTGTACGGCGAACGTTCCGTGCGACAAAACAGACGGTTCCGCGGATGCGTGCACGCTTCTCCTGTGTAACTCCATTGTCAAGTACACGGACCGACCGAGAGCAGAATTCACGGTGCCAAAAGAGCGCATTTCGCGGCGCCCTCGTGCGACGACCCCTTCTCGCTTTTCCCTCCCAGTAAGTAAATGTAAATTTCGCGCGCGCGCACTCAGTTTAATGTAAATGTCACGGGAACGTAGGGGTGGCGTGACCGTGTGGCGGAAGTGTTGTTTCGTGCCGTGGAATTATGTGTATGGACATTCAGGTTAACGAGAAGAAGAAGAAGATGAACGACAGGAGTGTCGACGAGGACGTACAAATCGTCGAGGCCCGAATCAACAAAGGTAAGCTTTGAGGTTATGGGTGGCGGCAACCGCGGCGGCATCAGACTCGCGCGTATCGTTTCTCCCCTCCCTCTCTCCTTGTGCTATGCCTGGTTCGCTCTCTCCTTCTATCCCGCTGTCATCTGTATTCCTCTCTCAGTGGATGGTTATTCCTGTCCTTTTTCTTCTCTCGTTTGGTTTCTCGCTCGATCCTCCACCACGTCCAATCACGCCAGCCTCGGTATTGTGTATCAGTACCCAGCGCCTCGAAGTACACATCACGCTTTCTGTTTTCTACGAGCTGCGCCTCGTGCAGACCCGGCGAAACGTGGGTCCCCCACGATGCAACTACCTGTCAACATCTGCGACACACTCGCGTTTACCATTTATTGTTGCAACATTTACACGTGGAGGCCTGAAACATTGTTTTCTACTCACCTGAAAAAGCTTTGATGTGTGCTCTTCCATCGATTTTCAAGTTTTCGAATGTTCGTAATTACGTTTCTGTGGGTGCCAGTGACTTTTTTTTTGTTAACAACCCTTCAGTTTATAAACACTGCATCTCGTGTACAGTGTCTCGTGTTCGCGTCCGCTGTTTATGAAACGGTTAACAGTTACGCACAGTATTTTTCGTGTATCTCGTGTGGCCAGAACACGTTTCGTGTACGAATAAACGCATTTCAAATGTTTGTGCACGTGAAATTATTTTGCGGCGAGTTGTCAGCTTTCAACGATGTATGAAATTTATTTAAACGATTTACGGTAATATTAAAAATGGATGAAGAAAGCTTAACGATAAAGTGTTTGTACGTTAATTGATAATTTCATTGTGGATGTGAAGTCACATGACTTTGCATTTACCTATACGAAAATTAAACGAGAAATACAACACTTTGGTGATTTTTACCCTTGTTGTGTTTAAATGTTTGTTAATAAATGACAGATACATCGTCTACCTTGATTATTACAAACTTTGTTGTTATTGTTTAATTATTTTAATGTATGTTTTTATTCGAAACCATTCTTTATTTACATACGGTCATATTTTCGAATAATAATCGGTATAAATATTTAATTTCAATACGTCCACGAAACATAATTAATAAAAGGATGTTAATTCTCATTTTGTTTTATCCGTGTGTGCTTACAGAAGATGACGTCACGGTTTATTTAAAGCAAACTGTAAGATGATCCTGGTAATATCGTAGATGCTTTTTAGAAAGAAGCTGTGTAACGAATGCTTAAATTGGAGAACTATGTAACTTTTATTATTCCGGCTTGAAACGTGCCACTTTTTACTAACAACCATTTTGTGGCAATAATAGGCCTATTGAAATAGTATTGTTTATTCACTGAAAAATATTGTTTTCCCACATAAAAATGTGTGTTTATGCTTAATTTATAATAACACTACGTTATTATTCACGGGTTATCTTTTAGAGTGCTACAAATTAAGGTTAGGTTCGTCAATTTTTTTTTTTGTATAATAACTAAAAATGTTTTGTGGTTCGTGTCATTAGGATAACAATATTGCTATATCATGCTACTGTAATTGTGTAACAAGAAAATGTATCTTACGAATACTTTCGACGTTGGTACTAGCATGTATTTAAACATGGTCTACATGAACGCAGTACATTTGCGGATTGTTAAACATGATCGTGAGTTGTTTATCAACCAATTCAATATCATCCTATCTTTCAACTATTTTCCATGTGTGGTTAGAACTTAATTCGTTGAAGAGTTTCTCTCATGTTGTATACACATAAACATCGTAACAAAGTGTGACTAGTAATATCAATGCATCATTTTACTATTAGTAGATGAAGAACTGATTGATACATTTAAAGGTCGAAGAACATCAAAAGTTTACATCGAGTATTGGTATTGTCGAGGGATAACATGGCAGCCGTCTTTGGACTTGTTATGATCAAACAAAATGGTATTATTTCCACTTCATATGCAAAGTAATTAGAAAAATCTTGACGTCGCATGTGTAATATTTGTTAATACGAAACAATTATTGACATCAGCTATCATAATAACAATTGCTATTTCAAAATATGCAACTCCAGTAGAACACAACGTTCCTACATATTTAAATTTAACAATACATAGATCTATGTAAAGTCATCAACATTTTCCCCAATATTTTTAAATATTTTTATGATGTGTTTATGCAAATGTAGTTTCCATTACATTTTTTGGGGTAAAGACTTTCTATTGTAACAGAAAGTTCTGACACTGATGTAGTTATAAGACGGTTGGGCACTTTGGAATAATAGTCCTATATTACTTCACTTGTCAATAGAAGCGACACAGTTTTATTGTAATTATATAGTTGACAATAGGAAAAGATATTTTATGTTCTTGGGTCCGTTCTAGTTGTTCAGATCTCTATGCCTCGTGTAGCACGGATCACAGTTCGCTTCTCCGACCGCCCGCCCGCTCGTCCGTTTGCTCCGCCATCACATATATATGCAAAGGCAACTATATGTACTGTATATACAAGAGCGAGAGCTGGGGGGGAAATATGTGCAGGCGTAGTACATAATGTACCCGCTCCCTATGTACTACATAAGAACCGAAGAATGATGTAACAAAGAGGCAGTTTCACGAAGTTTGCCGAGCACTCCCGAGGCGACGGCTTCGTATAAGCAAGTCGCATGCGTGCTTGTGTGTACGCATGGAGACACACACAATGAAGCTTGTCAGCTGCTGCAAGTGTACGCCGCCATGTGCAATTCTACGGAGTTGCACAAAAAATTACGTCTACAAAAATGATAGAGCATACTTGGACAGCCCTTTTCCATCATAACAATCGAACGTGTGTCTCTTCTTTTTCCTATAATTTTTTTTCCTCCCCATTGTGAAACCAGCAAGGCGATAACCTTCGCGACGTTCGCCTTATCATGATGGAAGGTAGCATGTTTCATTTATACATGCCTAGGTGCACAATATTTCACCGCATTACGTAACGTTTGTATTAGTGATTTCATAATTGGATAAAACGTAGCAAGAAATGGTGAAATTAAAAAAAAAAAGAAATTTAGAAAAATGAACAGAAAACATTAGGAAGATAGAGAAAGGCAATGCAGTTATGGCAAAGAGAATGGATAGATTGGAAGAGGGCACATCCGGTTCACCGCCATATTGTTCTTTAGTAATCTCTTCCCCCTCCATTCCTAACCGTTTCCCCTCCCCGCGTATTTACTGTGCCTTCACCCGGCATAGCAACAGCAGCAATAGAGGACTCCTATAAATAGATCGCTACAACCTTCCAGTGTTGCCAAAACGACTGGCCCAACGTATGGCGTAGAAGAAATCCGGCCAATCAAGGCCGCGTCCTCCATTTTAAGATGGCAACGTCGCATCGTTATAATGCTTTATACCTTCATTATGGATTTATTAAAATTATTATTTTTTAGTTTCTTTATACAATTATTATTTTTAATGTATTTTGTAATCCAAATGATTCCTTTTGAAAGGAATTTGTTTTCTTAATACATTTTATTTTTAAAATACCATAAAACTAATTTATTTATATTCCAAAAATGCGCACGCATCGCATTAATGCGATAATGATAAGTCCATTTGATATGTATTTTTTTATTGCGTGTTTCTTTTAGGTATCGATCATGCAACGTTGCTTTTCTCCGCACACATCTTCTATACATTCGTATGTATTACTGAAAAAAGAGAAAAAAGAGACGAAGTGGGCGTGCCTGTGGTGAGAATCGGCAACGCCGCGACCGTAAATCATGATTAAAATAATAAGTATAATACATATGTAGTACATAGGAGGCCGGCGGGTATATGTATGTAAGAGCTGCGCAGAGGCACAAATAGCAATGTTCGTCTGGCTGGGTTCTGCGCAGCTTCAGTTCCCCCACCTTTGTTATTCCACCCCCACTATCACGCAGAATCCCACGGGTAAGTTCCAGGAGTGGCAGTGGGGGGTAAAACGCGGGTGTTAGAGGAGAGAAGGGCACCTGAAACCACGACTATATACTCCCGCGTGCGTTTACCAATCTTGGCACTTTGCCTGAAAGAGCATATCGACCGTGCGACGTTGTCACATCGTCTGCGCGATCTTACGCGCTGGCCCTGGCCACTCTTTGAACGGTATGTACTTAGCTGCTGCAGCCGATCCATGACACACGATGCGAAATCCGATCAAGATATATGGTTCACCTATTTATATGATTTAGTGGTGTGTCTGGTGCAAAGGATGGTATATGTATGAGTAAAAGTAGATTCTATGGAATTAATAATCAAGGCCTAATTAATTGAAAGTTATGATCAGTGAAGGTGGAAACCGATGCCATAAAACAGAGTTATGTTTCTAAAAAATAAGTCCTGTAGGTAATCCATTAACTAATCTTTCAATAATTGATAATAGTTGTTTCCTGGAAAACAATAATGGGAATAGACCTTCTTTTTATACGTTAAACTTATTACATAAGTTTGTTGACGATTTCTAATTGACAAATAGTTATATATTTCTATATAATATAAACGTCAAACTTGATAGTTGTATTCTGACGTAATTGTTCTACATAATGTTCAATGTAGGTGACACTCTTAGTAAATAACTGTGTTTTAAGTATATGGCCACGTAGGAATGCTATTCGTAGTCTCGCCACGTTTCGAAAACGCGGTGCTTTAAGTAAATACAATACATACGAGTTATGTACTATAAGGTTTGCTACCCGTTTCTGCTTCGCTCTTCTCCACAGTTCTTATTCGTTGTCGGCAATGTGCGTACAGTCAGTTTGCAATCGTTACAATGCGGAAACATGATTTGTCGCATAATTTTTTGAACTTGTACAATGTAGAAAACAGTGTGTAGACGTTATTAACGTATTAATCTAACCAAAGTATGTTTCAAGTGGATATAATATCGAAATAAAAAGTTGTATTATTGGGGAGTCGATTGTCAACCACATGGCACAGAACAGACATGCGTGTTAACTATGGACATAAAGATTTTTTAATTTTTTATTTATTTTTTTCGGCACTTGTGTGTTCGGTTATTGTAAATCGATGAAGTTGACGTATAGTGATATTAAATATTATACACATACACGTGTAAACACAACATAAAAACTATTTAAATAATTTGAAGATTTTATTAAATTTATACTACAAAGCTGGATACACCCTTCCCTTGTCACTGTTCGGGTTCGACTAAAGAACTGCCGCCACGCAACGCTCTTATATACCCTGTGTATCGAACACCAAAGTTCGCGATTATATAGTTATTAGGATCAACAGATTCCTTTCATTCTATTACGCCCTTTTTTCATTTGAAAATGTCAATGGACAATTTTTCATGCTGCATTATTAACTTTTTATCAGTTTTACTGTTATTGTCATTGAAATACGTATTATTATTTGATTTCAAACTTTAACAAAACAGTTTTACCTGCATTCAATTAATGCAAATTAGTAATCCGTATATTATATTCCCTTTATACCAAGAAACTAGATACTCTGTAATTAATAATATTAGATGCAGCAGACAGATGGCGACAGCTATCAGGTAACTTCTGGATTCCTTTTTTATCCCGAACAATGAAGATCTTAGATAATATTTATCTGACGCTTTGATGATTAAATGGAAAAAAGGAAGCCTCAAAGAATTAACTATCATTGAAATATCAGATCAGTAATTTTATTTTTAGAATGCTGATCTTGAATTTGAATTACTCATCGCGATCGAAGTGGTAAGGCTTAAGGAATCAACGTTTCTGAATGGAGAAAAATTCTTAATATACCTACGTGATACACTGTGAAACTGTGAAGACTGAACAACTCGATATTACTTATCGTTGAAGCTTACATAGAAGTCAACTCGAAGAAAATTTGAAGACTCGTTATAAAGTAAAATTCGTACCTTCAAAGGGATGATTGCTCGAAAGTATTGAATGTATGTAATATAAACGTCAGATGGATTCTTAAAAATGGAAAGTTAAAGCGAAGTGGTCATATGTGTGTAGAGGACGATACTGGTACATACCTAGCAGTGTACAGTCCGAACGGAAAACTAAGCGCGTCTCGCTCTAGTCCGTAGGATTCGCGGTCGGACAGACCGCGGAATGCCTAGTGTCCCGTGCAGCTGCAGCCAGATAGCTCGATGCTACGGCATGGCCTACTGGGCGGCTTGGAATCGAAGATTTACAAACGCCAAGTTCGTATAAAATGGCGCTACCCTCAACCGAGAGTTCCTTAATCCACGGCAAAGCTTCGCCGGGGTCCAGAGATACGCCCGTTCAAAGAACATGTACGTAGTCAGTGTCAACGGGTACCGTCTACGTACGTTCGTCTACCCTAAATGTATCCCCCGAGAGTCGAGTGTGGTGAATTATTTCACGCCACCTGCTATAATTGTAGTCAACGGACGAAGTGAAACGTCGAGGGAAAGCGTGAAAACTAGAAGCCGAGAGAGTCGAAACAGGACGAACTTTTCCTCCATCTGAGCCTGGTTCTTCTCCTCGTCGTGTAACATGGTCGTGTGTCGTCTCATCGACAGTGCACATCGGTAGACGGACGCACTCGCATATAACCTCTTTGCTGGTTCGGGTCCACCTTTGCATCCACCGAAATGTGATTTCAGTTTAAACATAAGAACAACACGCAAACATCATTGAAGATGAGGAACGACATTACGGACATGCATACAGCGACCGCTGATAGCAGCACGGACGCCATATGGCTCGAGAAAAGGAGTCCGTCACAGACGGCGCCCGATCAAGTGTCATTCAGTACGTCCTAAATACATCTTTCCCTATTTAAGAAAGATGATGTGCTTTGCAAAATTAGTCTACCGAGTCTGTTGATCTTTTCTTCGTAATACATAGTCTCGCCCATTTTTCGTTAGCCCCCTTCTTTCCGTTGGTAATCGATGCTGGTAGAAAAGAGCGCGAGGATTTGCTTTCTTTTTGTTCAATTCGTTTGGTACGTCGATAGAAACGGAACGCACGGTGAAACGTAACGCGTTGTGTTTTACGGTGACAATCGAAAGTTGTCATATCAAAATTGTTCGTTTAAACGTGACCACGAAAGCTGATTATGGAATGATAATTAACACGCATGACGTGCACGTTTCCGAGTTATGTGAGTGTTTCATATTAAACTGCGAGTGCGTCTTATATCGAGTTCAAATTTGGATCTTTTTTTGTGTTCTGTGACAGTTGTTCGTTGCGTTATGAGATTCGATTTCGTTCTTTTTTGAAAGAAGAAAATTTTAAAACTGATGTACGTGGGAGATTAAAGCGATGATTGTCATGCATCATTCAAACGAAATGTATCGATTTTTTTAAGGCGTTGCAAAGTTCAATTTCTGTGTTTCTTTTGCGTAATTATACTTCATATGAAAGTGTCTTGATTGCGCGTGCAGGATAGTTGATCCTACCATGGATTTCTCATTTAAAAATTCCAGTTAAAATGTTATAATTGTATATTAAATAGTGATGGTGCTACCATATTAATCATTCTGTCGTACGAATTATTTTCGTGTAATCGGCATCTCGGACATGCGCATTGTTTCGTACACGTGTATTGTAAAGCGTTGAAATTTTTCGAAATGGGAAAGTTAGTTTATAAACATTTTCCAGATCTAAATCGCGTTAAATGGTGTTTAAGATACTCCAAGATTATCACTCTTATACGATGTATACGGCATGATGATAAGAGTTAATTAACCGAGTTCATTACTGATTATACGTCGTAATCATGCATTGACACGCGAATACCAGTTTTCCCGCGCTCTTCTCCATCGACCAACTATAAGTATCGTAAATAACAATTTAAAGTAATTTGTTACCAAAGAATACTTTTGATTCGATCCTTTTCTTCTGTAAAAAATTATATAAATAATAATTATTTATTAATCCCGTTATGAATATTATTACGATAATATTTTATTTAATATTTTTATTACTGCACATTTTTATTAGTTATTTACTCTTATTTGATTAGATATTGGATTGCCGATTTTTTCAAAACACAAAAGTAAATAATTATTTTTATGTTTTATAAAAATTTTAAATAATACCACAATTGATTATGCTTGGATTCATTATTAATAGACGGTGATTCTTCTTAAAAGAGTACAGATAGTTTTAATTTGCATCCCTATTTAGTATATACTTTTATTCCCTTTTATTCTTATTTTAGATTAAATATGAGGGTTTTTAGAAAAATCATCAAAGATAAATGACAACGTTGAAGGTATTTAATCCTCGCATTATCTAGACCTAATTATATTACCCTAATATAATAATAGTAACGTGTTTACCATTTTGTATAATTCTTTAAGTTTATAAAATTGAATGCACTTTGATATAATATTGAAGTTCTTCTGTAACAGTTCACGATTAATCATTGTTTTATTCTAATGCGTTATGTGTAACAAGACAGCGATATACGAAGCAATCAAATTAATTGTTGTGTTTTCACCTGTTTGTTTCAGCTTTTGATAAAGTTGTCGTCAAACAAGAACTTCCCGATGAAGCGGAAATCCGAGAATTGGCTGCCAAAATGGTGGAAGCAAACAAGGCGAAAATGGTGAACGTGGTGCCAGGTGCACCGCAGCAACGGCCTCCGCAGTGTCTCCTAACGAATATTCCTAGCATCTTAGGATATTTAAATAAAAGGCCAGCCGACTCATCGACTGGCGTCGCGGCGAAACCCCCTCCGACAGAAGGAAAACTACCACCCGACGACGAGAGTCAAAGAGGCAGATTCGGATGGACGAGTTTCGACGATTGTCACATACCGTACATATTTCGTTCCGGCGAGAAGTATTGCGCAGTACGAATCTTAGAATCTAAGTTGCTGAACAAGTACCTGAGCTACCTGCACTCGGACATCTACAGTTGCACGTGCATAAGGAGTTACTACATCACGGAGGCTGAAAGTAAACTGTTTACCGAGATCAACGTGAAACACTGCGAGAATCAGTTCGGTAGAGAACAATTCACGTGTAAAGACTTGGTGGTGCGTCTTTCGGACGCGAAGGAGTTCTATACGTTTCTCGATGTGTGTTACACGAAACTAACAGCAGGTACGAATCCTAACGTAACCAGCGGCCAGAAAGCCGATAAATGTGGTTTTATTCGAATAAACAAGGAATCCGTGGTTCCTTACACCGTGAAAGACGGCCTTCAGTATGTTCCCCTGTTTTATTTCGAGGGCGAGACTGAGAATCTGAAACTGAAGGCAGAAAAACTCGAAGGCTGGGACTTGTCGTATTTGAAGTTTTGTTGCAAAGTACAGGGTATACGTAATGAACTGTTTGCGAGTGAGACATGCTCGGTGATTAGTTTAAATGACATTAAAAGTTACTTCCCCCCCGGTACGGGATTCGAGGACTATTGGCCGACCAAAGTAATGGACTCTCAGTTGTTAGTGAATAGCAAAGGTGGTGGTGGCGGTGGTGGCTGGACGAAACAACCTCCGACACCGCCGGCGACGAAACCCGTTTCTGTGCAAAATAACGTGAATAAAGCGACAATTAACGCACGTGCTGCACCTATGCATAACATGTTACCGCGTGGAACAGTTGCTAATGCATCTCAAGTACAACGTGGTGTCACTCAACCGAGGCCCGTTGCGACTACGCATCCTGCGCATTCTTCGCCGACGGCGCTTCCTACCGGAAGATCGAATATTGTAACGCAACCAATGTTGAATACAGTGCAAAATGTTAACGGATGGACAGGGCTTGTTGGCGGTCAACCTACTTTCCAGACGGCACTCGTTTCTCAGGCAAATTCCATTATACGGATGCCGTCGTCCTTAAACATGCACAATGTAAGTTACATTTAAGGTTTCTGTCGTTTTTACTTCTTGACAACGTAAACAACAGATTGTTTACTACAACGAAATCAGTAAGAATGTTTAATCCTGCTAAGATCTTCGGCTTAATTGTGCGTTTGAAACGTGAATGGGAAAGAAAAAACAATTTTTTCATTTTCTCAAGTACACAAAGGTTTTTTTGAAAAATAAAAATTTTTTTACGTCGAAAAACACTGGAGGATCGTAGTAGTCAAAAAACTAAAAATATCAATAGCTTAAGGAAAAGCAAAGTAAACACTGCAACAGGATTAATAAAATAGCTAATACTATTTTCATTATAGAAAGATACTTATTACAAAATTACTTCTTGTGGTAATTTTATTAGTATATTATCCTTGTAATTTATTTCATATAAACTGTCAAATGGAATTTTTAGTATAAAGTCTTAAATGCATAACATACAAATCTGTTTTACATAATTATCTAATTTATTTTGTTATTAATAGATTTGTATTACTTTATATTAATCATTAGATTATATATTAATTAGAATCTAATTTATTATTAATAGATTAAACAAATTTATTTTATATTAAATATGTTTTTATTACGTATATATTCTTTTAATACATATAAATATGAATCTTATACATTGCAGCAAATATCTGCGCAACCAAAAAATTATTCACAACAATCGAGTAGGAGTAGGGGGGGTGGTGGCAGTGCAGCATCTCAGTATCCTGGAGTATATCCAGTTACAACTATGCAGACTGTTGCCCAAGCCCAACCACCCCCTCTTGTAAAAGCTACAGTTCATTCGAGTCAACCTAATCTTGGGTAAGTGATAAATTGTATTCTGAAAAATTAATTTCTTAATATGTTTTTTAAAAATAAAGCTTTAAAATATTCAGGACAATATCGTTGTTCCACATTTAGCATCTCCTATCGTCTTACATAGCATTATCGATACTTTGTGCTTGCTTTTAATTTAGCGATTGAATACAGTATATTGTATTCTAGGTGTGAGTTCAATGTTAAAAAGCACGCAGTGAGACACATTGTTTAAATCCATTCATACTTGATATTATTCACATCTAATTACTATTAATTTTTTCAAAAATATTGTTCCACATATTTTACATGATGTATAATATATCATTGATTAGATATAAATGTTCATTAAATAAGTAGGTACGTTATTTAACATTAAACTTTGTTATTGTCTTATGTGTAAAAGGTTTAAATAATTTTATTTAAAATACACACTGTTTTAATACTGTATTTATTAGAGTAAAATGAGCATGCAGTATCAAATTTTAGGGATCTATTTCTTTTATTTAAACGTACACAGTTTGTATTTATAAAACTTTATTATTTATTATGTGGTGAACCTGCACTATAGCTTTTTGCATTTGTACATACAACATATGATTTTTTTGTATAGTTATCCAACCTATGGGAAGGATGACTGGTGAGTCCCTGTAAAATGTACTATAGTCATGATTACTACATGAAAGTAAGATAGCATGCACAAAAATACTATGATTAACAAACTTTTATTTCTGCAAAATGCAATAACTATATATTGCCTGTATTGCCTTGTTAAACTTTACTTATGTATTCACTCTTTGTTAATGTTTTTATTCCTTTAATTCACTAAATATGTATATTCCCTTTGGGAATGTAGCCTATTTTTTTTATTTATTTATTTATAATTCAGAATGTAGTCAACTTCTTTGTCTCGCATATTTCACTAAATTAGATATTGATGTACATGGGAAATGTAAATAAATATTGTTCGTTATTATTATATCAAAATTTAATACATGTAATATGCTGGATTAGACTTTTTATTTATTATTTTAATTTCATTGTTAAAATAATTATTTTATTAGAAAATAAAGTGTTTGTTCAACATATGTCCAAGTTACAGAAAATGGCATTATATTCCATTTTTTATTAATATTACTACATGTATTATGTCAACGTATATATTCCATAGGAAATCTTTAATGTTCTCAAAATTTAATGGTTAATGTATATATTTGTGTGAGATACTTTGGTTTATTTTTATATATTGTTTTTGAAAATGTCTAGTTCACATATGAAACGTATACAATAGTAAATATTAATAAATATTTCATATTTCCCAAGTATGACAAATTAGCTCATTTAGAATTATGCCTTTTTATGTTTCTACAGGCTTAATGAAAAATTTTTCTATTTTAGGGTCACGTCCACGTATACCACACCTACCTTAGGTGTACCTGTCACTGCAACTACATACCCCCAAATGCTTGGTCTAAGTGAGCAAGTGCAAGCTCTAATGCCATCCCCTACTTCAGCATCCACATTGTTGCACCTACAAAGGCATACACCATCTGTACATAACACATCTCATGCAAAATATCCACCACCATTAATACCAGTTAATGGTAGCAATAATAGTGCCAGGTATGTAATTATGTAATATCTATTAACAAACATACAATTTACATTTGCAAATATGTAATTTTAAATATATATATATATATATATTATATATATATATATATATATAAATTTATATTTATAGAGATTCTAGGGGTAGAAAACCTCTGATACCAATTCCAGAAACACATATATCTGCCTGTCAAGTTCAACCTTATCAAATTCAAAAAGCGCTTGTCGAAGACAAAATGGTACCTTGTATTAATTTCAAGCCATACATCTACTCTGAATTGTTGATGACACTTCCTGATTTCGTCGCTCAGTATTTTCCTGCCTGTGACATCAATAGTTGTCGACAAGTTCTTACAGACGTGTTGCATATAGACTTATATCAAGGAAATAGGTAAGAGAATTCTACTACTATGTATGCAGTATAAAATGAAATGAATAACTATTAATTTCAATTATTTTGATCATAGGTTACAAATGAAAATGTTAATAGAAGCCGGGAAATGTTCATCTCTAAATGAAGAATTACCTTTAATACAAGTAAAAAGTATAATGAAGTACATGCCCCAATTAAAATATATGTTCAACAGAGGAGAAATAGTGATGCCGGCACCAGCTCATTCTTCTGAGGAACACCCAGCCAAAAAACGGCAACGCACCAGCTAGGACTGGCTACAGCCTTACTGGCCTACTTATGACTATTATCATTCGGCATTTTAAAAAAGCCGATTACTTTGACTCATGTGTAACGAAACAGAATTACCTGTTCTGAAGAAACAAAACACAGATGAATCTACATTGACGTTATGTGCCAGAAAAAATGTGCACGAAACTGAAGGATACCTTTTATACGCAAGGAATCTGTGACATACCGTGAGCTACTTCTTTCTCCAAAGTGTATCTATGAGACGAAAGTCTGCTTGTAAATAAAACTGAGATGTATAAAACTAGTGTTGCACAGTTGGCAATTCGAATATGTTTTTATATTAAGATTAACAACACATTTCTCTGATATTTCGTTTGAAACTAAAAGTTTCAAAACAGAATGAAGACAAGAACAGAAAATATCGTAATTATCAGTAAGACCATTCCTCATTTTTTAATTTCATTTAATTTTTCTACCTCTGCTGCAGAGTATCTTATATTTAGCATTTCTTTGTAAATAAAATGAAAGTTCTAATCTTAATATGTGATCCGGAGAAAGAAAGTGCTGATATGCGTTTCATTGATGGACACAAAGTGGAATAGGTGTATTGTTTAAAATTCACCTATACTCCACGTTGAACGGATATCAAAAGTAATTTGGCATTTGTATATTTAAAGAGGTGGAAGTAATGCTTCTTCAAGTTCCTAGCTATGGCTAATATGTATCCTGATAACTAGCTGCAAAATAATTTAAAAATGTTACTAATTCACAACAGTGGTTTAATATAAATTGTGACGTGAGTTTAGCAAAACTTATTAGGTAAAACATAAATTTTGAATGTTGGAAAATTCTATTTTCTAAAATTCAATTATCAAGAACACCGTACACAGCGATGCAGCTAATTCTGTTCAGATATTGTCAGTGTGTAAATAACATAGTGAGACAAAGATGCAGCTTAGGATACCATCAAGAATATGACGCAAATTAACAATCAATGAGATATGTATTATAAGTACAATCATTCCAGAAAACGTGGACGATATGTAATTCTGTTTTAATTTTGTTAGAGCATATTGTTCCTTTATGTTACGCTTAATAAAGTATTTTAATTTTATAACAAATTCGTTGTTGGAGAATTGTTTATACAAACTTAGAAATTCTTTTAATAATTCACTTATTATTTAGAAATTCTATACTTAAGTATTTAACAATGGTAAACATATCTCATGAATGTTAATTTTCAATATTGAAAGACTTTTATTTGCACAAAGAAAAATTTGTAATTATTTGTCATTTTTTGTAAGTGAAAAATGATGGAAAACTACTTTGAAGTCTGCAAAACTGTCAGATCGTAGAACTTATAAAGTCGCCTGAGATGGTCTTCCGTTTTAAATCTACAATTTCACATATAGGTACAAACGTGAACTGATTTAAAAGCAATTATTTAATATAATTTTCTATATTTACTTCGAGGAAAATGAACAAGTAGGATACGACTAATTAATAAAAGTGAAATCCAATATGGCATATAAGTACACGGTTTCAACTGGTCCTGCTCTCAGAAAAGAGGCTGAAATTAGTATTACTGACTGATTAACTTTCACATTCGCTATTAATATTACATAAAAGAAACTAAGTGTGTATATGCAAAAAAAGGTGTGTATGTATATATGTATGGAGATAATTAGTGATAAATTAATGTTGACCATCATGGATTTTCCATATATGATAAAGGCTTAGGCATCCTGTTACGGTGGAAATGGTATATTTTGTTATTTATAAATTACATTTAGTCATATCATAACTTTCAAAGATTCTATTGCCATTGAAAAGACTCTATATACCATGGACTGGTGTCTACCCTTTTTCAATATTTATAAAGGGAAACAAATAACAAAAGAAAAAAATAACACAAGAAATTCCTATACGAAAAGTATTCACGTATTTCATGTTTACATCTAATAATCTGCCAGCTTTAAATTTTCATATTTTTTTGGAATATTTCATCGAAAGATACCGATGCGATAATTATATAACGAAAGCCGTTTGCATTCGCAGGCACATAGATAATTAAGGTATTTTATTTCGTTTAATAAGCGAAGTAAATTATCAGTAATGTTTTATTATTGCGTTGTTGTTATTCCTTTGTTAATTGCATATGCATTGTTACGAAGAGAAAAATTTATTATTTTTATGGATGAGTAATTACAAATGAGATATAAAAAATGATTGAAGGAATGTATGCTATGGAGGACACATAAATATGAATTCGTCAATGAATATTCCAATTCGAAGAATTTCTTGAATTATTTTGGTTATAATTCCAGTACATATGATACTGTACATTACTAATTACACCCTATTGCTACAAGGGGCAAGTAGAATAATATATTGCTCGTAGTATGTCTCGAAAGAAAAAGAAAAGGAAAAAAAAAAGAGACATGGTGATCTGTGGGCCCAGTCCAAAAAATTAAAACTTAATTATTTTTAGTATATTAGATTAGAGCATTTATTTGTTAACACATGTTAAAATAATGCGTGTATTATACTTTACCACATTATCATCTGTACATATAGACCATAAGAATTAGAAGTACTAGACATTTCAAATAAATTCATGATATAATTAATAAAGTGTTGATTATTTTGTATATGATCAGAATGTATGTACTTTATTTATTTGTTTATGACGTATATTTTTAAATTGAAGCTAAGCTATTAAGAACAATAATTAAGTTGCAACTGATTGGACCAGTACTCCATTACAGTACTTATATTTGTACATGTGTATTCTGGATAATTTGCAAAGATACATTAATGTTATCAAACGTAATGAATGAATTTCAAATATTTTAGAACAGTAAAATAGAGTTAGAATACGTTGAATTATAATTGGCTAAGATTCGAAACGTGTATTGGAATTTGTAAGTAGTTTACTATGCGAAGCCAGTTAGTTCTAGAAGCATTTGACAAAAACAGAGAATTATTTTTAATTTGTGCATTAATTTTTATGGTACAAATAAATACAAGAAATAATTTCTTTAAAAACAAAGACTAGTTTATATACCTTTTTAATGCTTCTCCATTTGATCTACCCTGTGTTTAAAAGATTTTGAATATTCGAAATTTGAAAAGGAATATTCATTTCCATTTTGTTCGCTTCCTGTATGGATAAAACTAAATTTTATTCATTATATTCTTACGTAACATTTAAAATATTGTTTTCCTTAGACTCGCTTCAGGAAAAGAAAAGTACTTGGAATAATATTAGGCGTATAATTTTTGAATACCGAAAGATATTAAACCACACTCAGCTGGACCGGAAGGACGTCATGTACGTTTGAATTGCTCAGTGCTGGCATCTGTATCGGTAGAAAACGAAATTTTACGAGACTGGCCGAAGCGATCAGTCGTGGTCGCCATTTTGTCGGGTAGTCATCGGGTACGTCGTGTTTCTTTCGGGTCGCTGTGTTTTTTGGGGCAAGCACCGCCGAAAAATTTGGGGTACGGCATACTCGTACGCTCCCCCAAATGGCTTGTCTGAACACCCTTAAACAGGAGATCAAAACTCTTGAGTCTGTCTTCCCTAAGAGCCATGAGAGATTTCAGATAATGTCTGCGAGTGTGGACGAACTTAGCTGCAGGTTCGTCGGTAAAAATGGGAAGAAATACGAAATACACGCCAATATTACAGTAAGTGTAACACGCATGGTAACGATTTGAGACGGTGAATCGATTCGGGACCATCGACAGCATTTTTCTGTTCGTACGGGGCCACGTTAACTCCCCATCGCCGTCTGCGTCCGATCGGACAAAGAAACAATAACACTCGTGTTATTATTTGGGCCTTTTGACAAGAGCCATACCCGGGCAGCACGTACACCGTATACCCACCATGCACGCTTTTCCCATCAAAATTTTCCGTTGTCTTTTCGAAGATTTCGTTCTAGACACGATCGATTCTTTTTCACGTCAATCAGTTTGTTACCGAAGAGATTTTCAGACGAATTAATATTACGGTAGAGGTCAATGTATGCCACAAATAGAGGGTAAGTCCCTCATAATAGTACCTGTTCTCTCCATTTGTATATACACACTAAACAAAAAAAAAAGATAAAAAATAAAAACAGAAGGAAAGAGAACGTTACGCGTTTACATTTTGCAGCTCATTTAGACAGTTATATTATATTTGCACGAAATTATTTGTTTCGCACATATAAGATAATTTTTGATAGATATATTAAATTCCTATAAGTTAAAATCCGTTTGTGGTGTTCTTACCGTTGTCATTACCGTTGCTTTTAATACGAAATTGTCTTCAATTGTCATTAAACGTTCTTTGCATCTTTAATGATTGAAAGGAAATATAATTGCTTATTGTATTTTTTCATATGCGGTATTTGCGTTGGTTACAGCGCGGATGATTGATTCACGATAAATAACTGCGGGTTCTGATCACATCGAAGCTGAAAATTTATTATCGAGTTGTGCATGCGAAAATATATCACGTGTGCGTAGAATTGTGTCTTCGTGTATTCTATTTACTTTATAATACAAATTATAATTCATAGTTGAGTATATATCAAAAATCGCTATAATAATAATTTTTTTTAAATTTAATTGCGTACAGTGCAGCTTTTAAGACTGAACGGAAATTCGATGAAGAAAGGTTTATTCAAAATGACGTATTTCGTATATTTTATAATGTGGGAACAAAGGCTGAACGCATGGGCTTAATTCGTAGATATTGATTGCGTGCGGTACTATTTACATTTTGTTTATTCGATTGTTAGTAAAATCGATAATCTTTATCTGGTTGTCATCTTCTGCTAATAACTACCGTTTGACATTACTAATTAATTTACGATTCGTGTTACATGTACATATGTACGTGGCACCGATATTAAAACTAATTACAGCTCTTGATAAATCTACATGTAAACATCCTATAAAGGTTTTTCGCAAACGTTCGTCGTATAATCAAAGTTTAATATAATTTTCTAATGTAAAAATTCACGTAAGACAATCATAAGGTGTGCAAGTTGTTTACATTTATTGTAAATTATTAAATTTTATAGTTGGGTTTATTTCACTCTGCTTCGTTTAATTTTACTAAATTGTTCTTTTTTCGAGTAGTGACTATACAATGATTGTAAGAGTATAAGGAAATATTCTACCATGTAATGAAGGTTAATAATTTCAAAATAATTTTGACTTTATTAATTTTAAATGTTTTCTTTTGTACATATGAAAAAATAAAGTTACAAATTGCAAGAATTATATAATTGTATTTATTACGTTTTGTGACACGAGTACAGAAGTATTAATCAATTTTTCACAGGAAACCTACCCTTCTACACCACCAGTATGGTTTGCAGATTCAGAGGAGACTAGTGTTACAAATGCGGTACAAATTTTAAGTAATACCACCGGCCGTGACAACCATGTCATTAATCAAGTTGGGATTCTCTTGAAAGAATTATGTAGACTTCACTCATTACCAGAACCACCTGACGTCGAACGATTAAGAACAGCTTTGGATCCATTGCGTTTAGGGGGAACAAATGAAACCGCCGCGCAAAGGATGGAAGCTGATGATGTTGAAGACATTGATGAAGATGAGGAAAGTGAGACTGAGGAATATCTTCATTTAGATATGGATGAGGGAGATGCAAATGCTAAGAGTAAGGTAAATAAAGGGAGGATATCAAATGTAAACATTATTGCTATATTTGCATCTTTATTCTTAATGATTCTATTAAGTTATTATTCTGTTTTATCCATTCATTTACATTTATTTTTATTGATATTGTACAGGGTGAAGAGATGGATTTAGAACATTTGGCAACACTAGAAAGGTTGAGACAAAATCAAAGACAAGACTACTTAAAGGGTTCTCCTTGTGGAAGCGTGCAAGCCACAGATAGACTCATGAAAGAATTACGTGACATTTACCGAAGTGACAGTTTCAAAAAAGGTACCACTTTATATCTAGTCTTATACTTAATTGAGGTATAGTTACATTTATTTAAATATGTTCCTTAAATTTATTACAGGAATGTACAGCATAGAATTAGTAAACGACAGTTTATATGAATGGAATATCAGGCTGATGTGTGTTGATCCTGACTCACCTTTACACAGTGATCTCATACTTTTGAAGGAAAAAGAAGGCAAAGATAGTATTCTCCTCAATATGCTTTTTAAGGTAACTTATTGAACTAAAATCGTTGTTTCTATATAAACTGCAACACTAATGAATTATATTAATTTTATTGTATTTTAATTTTAAATAATTCAGTTTTAACATTTGAACACTGATGACTACTAGTGTTTAGGATGTGAAGACCTATTTCTAGTTTTCTTTCTTACAGGAAACTTATCCATTTGAGCCTCCGTTTGTTAGAGTTGTGCATCCCATGATCTCTGGTGGATATGTTCTCATTGGAGGCGCTATTTGTATGGAACTTTTGACAAAACAAGGTTGGAGTTCAGCCTATACAGTGGAAGCAGTCATCATGCAGATTTCAGCAACACTAGTGAAGGGAAAAGCACGCATACAGTTTCAAGGATCTGGTGGTGCTGGCAAAGTATGTGGCGGACAAGGCCAATACAGTCTAGCACGTGCACAACAGTCATTTAAGTCTCTTGTACAAATACATGAAAAGAATGGTAAGACTTTAATCTCTATGATAATTTATTTAAAACCCAATTCTATTAAAATGGTGTAAAAGTAGAATGTATTTAGTGAAAAAAGGAGCTATCTTGTAATTAAGTATTCTTATAGGTTGGTTTACTCCTCCAAAAGAGGATGGCTAATGAACAGGAATCCCGAAAAAAGAAAAGTTTGACGCGTGCTTACAGCTGAGACTTTAATTCGGTGTGTGCCCAACAAATAATTGTTACGATAATGATTTAATACACAAAAACACAACATTAACTAGGTAACTTAAGATACTGAATTAATCTAACGCATAATTCCTTTGATGGCTGAGAAGGCTGCTGAGCAAACAGTGAAGTGTTTGGTTCCGTATGCATAGATTTTTCAGTAATTAGTGATTAGATCGCCAATCGCATTTGTGAATGTGAGACAATGATCATTTTTTTTTTTATCTGGAACTGATTCCTACGTTCGGAATTAACTAAGAATCGTGATTATTCCAAATAACATTTAATCTTAGTTCTTTCTTTTCTTTCCTCTTACGCGAGAGTACACATTATATGCTGTACGTACGTACGAAACAGTGTTAAAAACGAACGAAACATTCTGCGAAATGCTTTTGCGCAATTCGTGCTTCCTGTCTTTTCAACAGGGGGGACACGACGGTTAGCAACTTAGATAGTTATATTGAGAATTTTTCTAAATGTTTTTTATCATTGTGAGCTTTCATTCGTTCCCATATTCTATCTTAATTATAATTTTAATTCTTATTCATTCATCGTGCAATTCGTGAACATAAGTTGTTTCGGTATATACATTTGTTAAATGGTAACCAGAAAAGCGATAAAAAGAACGATATGAAATGCGAGAATAACGATGTTTCTGGGGGTAAATTGCGAATTTTGTTATTACCTTTTGTATTAGTCGACCATGTTTTCACTCATTGACGAGCATTATTCAGCCATGTAAACGAGCACACAACCAAATCATCGCTTAAACAAGTACCTTGAAATAAGACACATAGTTCCCAGAACGTTAATCTTGCAATTACACAATAGAGGCTCTAGAGGGTATAAGATATTGGTAGCAAGCTTTTTCTAAAATTCTGCACACCATAAAAATATCAGAAGTACCTTACGCCAAATTAATTTCTTTTTTCTATTCGAAGGTACTTCTCATTGCTTTTGTAAAAAAAAATAATGTCTTTTTGTTACATATTTTAAACAATCTATTCTGTAACGTTATTACTGATAACGAATCTAGATATTTCTACAGCGCATACCGTAATTATCATTTGTATTTAATCTTAAACACTTCATTTAAATAACAATTGAACACCTTTCCAATGAATACGTTTCAATTTTTCAATCATATTTATACATATAGGAGTGGCATAGCAATATTAGGTAGTATATATTTCCTTAACGTAACTGAAGAAAGGTAGGTAAGGATTGTATAATTGTACATACACGTGTTCGTATATCGACGCCTCGAAAAAGTGCTCTTTAGAGTCCAATTTTTCTTAAAGATCTAAGATAAATGTAAGAATGAAGAAACGAGGGACAAAAAAGTTTTGGTTGTGTGACTCGTTTAGTACAGTTTCGTTGCATCGTTTTACCGAGTGATTGATGTGCTAGAGATCCACATGAAGAAATGTTTGATCTGTATGTTGGGTATACGCTCAAAGTGAAATTTTAGTAGTACCCTATATACATATACATATATATAAATATATATAAAAATATATATCGTGACATATGATTTGCAATTCGAGATCTATTTACATGTGTCTCAAACATTCAGACGTTAAGAAAATTGAATTTGTACTACGACTGGCGCCCATCTTGGCCGGTTAACGAAAACGAGACAAGAGAACATTCATATTAGTGGAACAATTAGAATCGCAAGACGAGCGCTTTTGACAAATTAGTATATGCGTATTATTGTTGCATATATATTTTTAACGTTAGCAAAATTATTTATGTATACAGAGATTTGCAAATTGCTAGACTTAAGTTACAAACAAATATAAGAGATAAGAACATTTTCTTATAAATTACGTTACATCTGTCATATTTGTACAATTCATTTAATACATCACACGCATTTGCCCGTTTCTAATAAAACAAATTAATACTAATCGGTATACTTCTGGTCAAAGCCTAAACATGATGCAATCTGCAGATTAGTTTAAATATTTAAATATTTAAAATATAGTGAACATTGTCCACAACTGTAATTACTTACAAACACGTACAACCGTCAGCTTCTGATTACCTGTGAGAAAAACGTTTTTAAGAAAACAGAATGAAAAAATAAAACGTTTCATTCGTACGCCCTTGTTATTATTTGTAGTCTACAATTTAAATAAATGTTTAAATTATTAATTAGGTCATGTTATCGGTTTGTTTTCTATTACGATGTTTCTGTAACACCTAAAAGAAAAACTTTGAAAAAAAACAATATCTTCGAGTCTATTAATTGCACATCTCTGTATTTGGCGGATCGAATGTAGGGACTTCGTTTCATACCATGGAGTGCCGAATCGTACACAGCTCCCGAGTATCGGATGTTGACAGTTGATGAGCAAAGTGAATGATATCGTTCGTCAGGCAATCTCAATGGGTTGTAAGAAAGTCACTACATTTGTTCCGTGCTCATATACGTTTCTTTTCTTCCACGAACGACTTTTGTTTTCTGTTCTGTTTTTGTTTCGGTATTATGAACCTTGTTGATTCTTTTTTTACTCGATGACTTTGTCCTAGTTGGTAGTAGCGATCAATTCTCGCTGTATGGCAATGTCGATGGCTAAACTGTTGCTTATACGTTTTAAAGAAACGAATTTCTACATTTTTAAATGATTCTTTGCTTTAGTCTACTCGAGAATATTTGACTCCACTTCCAGAACGTCTATGCGACTTGTTTCGTACATACATACATACTTACATACATAAATACAGACATTCGTACACTCATACATACACGAATATGTACATGAAGCACACACAGGGAAGACTTCTTTATATATAAACACGTACACACATATACACGGATACGAACATACAGCACACACGTTCATACATATACCACATTCATATACACATAGTCCGATTCGTGTATATAAATATACCTATTCCGTTCCTTGCGTTTCGTCTTCGTACGCGATTGTGAAACCATAAACTTTGGTAAAACATATAGTATTATTAAAACAAGAAAAACAATTAAAAAGGACTATATTTAATCTTTGAAGACATACACGTTAGCCGCAAGAGCGTGTAATGGTTTCCGTCTTTATGGAAAACTTTTATTACAGCACATTGGATTGTACCATTTTTTTAATGGTATCAATCACATGCGATTATGCAAGAAAATGTATTCGAATACTTATACGAAACACTAAAATCTTACTGTTGAAAAGAAAATAGAAACGCACTGTGTAACAAATCATTGCATGCTTTGCGAGCCAACACGGTTTTTCAAAGTTAAATCAGTCGTTCGAAAATTCAATTTTCCTTAGTATTTTGTATGTATTCCATTAGACGAAAGGAGAGAAAGTTTAAGGATAACCATGTATTACAAACTTATCATTTTATTCGCGTGAAAATTGTCACACTTCGGACCAATTAGACTCCTCGAAATAGCCTTCGCAAAAGTCTTTCCCCCCTGTTTGTCTTTCGTAACCATAAACATTCTAGTTCTCAATGAATAAACAAGGTGATGGTCAAAGAGCAGAGATTTCGCCACTTTTATCGTCACCGATGGAATCGTAACAAAACGGGGGATGCAAATGATCAAGGGCAATCGTTATTCTGAGCAGTCTGGTTGGTCAAATCTCGACTGCGAATTTCTTTTCACAAAAGAACGGTAATTCTAAGGACACACGGTTCATTTTCAATCAATTATTTTTCTGTTGTATGAAACACGAAGGAATAAATCCGATCTTATCAAGATTAAAAGCGAAGAAAATGAACAAAAAAAGTGTATCAGGAAGAACCGGTACATACGTTACCGACAGTGACGTATGTACGTTACATCCGGGGATACGATTACTGCGCTAATCGAGCGGAGCAGCATGGGTCATTAGTTTTGTTCGCGGTGTAATTGAAGGAAACGAAAAAAGAGGGCAGCAAAAAAAGAAAAGAAAAGGAAACAAAGGGAAACGACGAAAAATCCTTTGCGAAATTCGCGCGGAACAGTATCGTAATGAAACGAAAACGGAACGTCTAAGTAGGCACGTAAGCGTAGACATACAATCAACGAACTCATTGTCAGCGGACATCGATGATTTGTACAGCTTCGTCCGGCTGACACTGAACGAGTGCTGGTTGTTCGACGTCGTTAACCGTTACGTTCTTTATCAATCGCGCAACGGAGGAAAAAAAAACAAAAACGGAGAAAAGATCAAGAAGCTTTCCTGTTTCTCTCGTGTACGTTAAGTTTTTCTTCTTTCTTTCGAAGGACTCGCGAAGCGTATAATATTGTAAGCAGCCACGTGGCCTGTATATTTTTGCTACAAATATCGTTAGTAGTACCGTTTTGAAAACGAAAAGAAAAGGGAAAAAGACGAACGTTCGAACTCATCCCTTCTGTTCCACTCTCTCTTCTTTTCCGTTCGCGTTTCTTTCGTTTCACGAGACGATTCGACGTATCGAAAAAGGGAAGCCGAGGGCAAACGCGTGCACGATTTTTCTCAGCTGTTGAACGAAAGAACTGACACGGTAGATGCAAAAGTAACGGGAGTTTCTCGCGTGGTAATCGAACAATCGAGTATTTTTTATCCGATGGTATGTCGTCATTCAATAAAGAACATGATTCAACCAATCTTCGCCTTAGATTTCTTTCATTTGTCACAACGATGCTGGAATCTCTTATCCGCGGAACCGGCTAGAACGGAAATTCTCCCCACTCTTGCATCCACGCCAATCGATCTCGAAAAGGAAAAGAAGAGGACAATTTACGATCCGGTTCGTTCTAAGCAGATCGGGAATCTTTGATCCGTTCCAGGAATAAGAAGATTGACGAGCGACTATCTGAAATAAGGACGGCGAATAGAGACGTTCAGTCGATCGTCGATCTCCCTCGAGAAACGATCGAACGATTGTTCACAGGATTCGCTCGACAAACGACGATCGTAGATTTTGCGCGCGATATGCTTAACGAACTTTTCGACTTTGCACGGTGATCTATGGTGGACTCTCGATTTTTCAAGACTGATTAAGAAAAAATACAAAAAAGAAATTCTGGAACGTTCACGTTCCCTTTTTCGATGTTGCTAAATGAGACTCGCATTGTTGCGATCGTCTGAGCACGACGCGCACTGGTCTCTCCAGTCTGATTTTCGAGCGGGGCGATGCGAACACAATCGGCCTGTATACGCATTCGAGCTACTCATTTCTCTTATTCATTCGATCATGTGAAAACTACGGAAACGTTTCCCCGAGATAATGTACGATCTGCGAGAACGGCGGGAAACGCTCGGTTTCCGAATGTATTTGTGGCAAAAATAGTTGCGAATTCGTTAGAGTGTCCTAAGTTTTTCCTCGAGGAGTAAAACCAGTACCCTTCACGGCATCTACGGGACGATCCACTTTTGATCGATCCACCAAGTATCGACGGAATCACTAAATTAGACTGCGGACCATTTATACGAATACAGTCTGTAACACGGATCGGTTACTGCAGAACGAGGGTCAAAGAGAAATTGAATTTCTCCGTCGACGACTTGATTCAGTTGAAAATAAAGTAACGACATTATGAAAGACTAGGGCTCTATTTTATTTTAGGGTATCACGATTCGCAGTTCAAAGGTAATTGTCCCTATTAGCGACCACATTCCTTTCTCCAGTCAATTGTTTCTTTCGCGAGATTCGAGGAAACAGAGATGTAGTTGGCGAAATTGAATAATGTTAAAAGCATCTCGTTTATTAATTCGGTTCGTTGTTATTGTTGTATTGTCGGAAAAATTCTAATAAATCAGATTAAGAAATAAACATTAAGTACCTACATATATGTTCATCTCGTGACACGAAATGCGGTGATAAAGTAATTTTATACCGACGAAAGATGAAGATTCGATTAACTGCATTCGTTGTCCATCCAGTTTGAAAGAGAAAGAAATTCGTGCCAATGAATGGTGGTTTGTTTTCGAAATACAGTCGCCAGACGTTTTTACGTTAAAGAACGGTTACTGCAAAATAATCGGATTCTAATATGTCCAATAATGGGGCCATTTACCTTAACGCCGAAAGGACAAATTGCGAGAAAAAGCGTGAAGTGTAAATCTTGGAGCCTGTAAGTTAGATGATGACGAATATCTAGTATCCGCCATTCTTTTCGGCAGATATTCGTTCGATTAATCGAAGCAAAGTACCTTGTGTAATTGTACGTTTTACTTTGATTGTATCGATCTAATTGTTGTCGACCGAAGATCCCCTTGATTTTCTTGTAAAGTTAGCGGTTCGGGAAACGTGTGATCGATTGTGACGGAATAATGGAACAATGTGAATTTAATAATGGACGTTTGGAAGAAGGCGTAGCTGTTTCTTTCTTTTTTTTTTTATTAATGTCGTTGTTCAAGATCGATTGTCACGGTTCCGTTGTAACCGCCGTCTTCGATGATCCATCCAAGTCATTGAACATAGTTAAACGAACTTTGTGTACCGTGATATGTATATGGCATCACTTAAGTCTATTATTGTAATACTTTTTGACGAAGACTTTGAAAGGGCAGAGCGTCGTTTGTATCGAAAATGGCACCGAGGCGAGAATCATTTTTGTCAGAGATGGATGGGATCTTTTATCAAGATAATAAATATCGAAAAACGGATAAAGGTGGGAGGACTTTTTTCTGTGGAAATCCTTGACATTTCGGTTTTGTGTGAATGGACTATTGCACTTTCATGTATTTTTCTTTTTCGAAATTAAGTAATTTGTTTAAATTGTTTAAACAAATTATTACTCGATCAAAGAGCTTCCTTGTTATTAATTTTTTAAATAAATTTAGAGAAAATTAAAATAAATGATAATTTCTTAATTGAATAAATGTCATTTGATGCTTATTGTTATTCGATTATTGTTCGAATCAAATTTTGACGATTCTTTTGCTTTTTTATATTATTGTTAACATGTTGAATAATATTAGGAGAAATGGCTTTTGTTCATTTTTTATACGAACGACGTTCTCCAAGTCGAAATCTGTAAACTCGGCTTACTTTATTCGCTGTGACTTGTATCCAACCAATTAATTAACCGAAAATCGCTAATCGATCGATTGGCTGATTGCTTCGTTCCCGTTATCGTCAGTCTATTAATCTTAAGGTGATACTACGTGTCTTAAATTTGACCATGCATATACGTCGTACTCATTTACCGATTTGAGTGACAGTTTCGAATGATTCTAGCATAACGACATTTCGTCTCACTCTCTCACTTTTTATCTATCTCTTTCGCGCGCTTGCTCTATCTTCTATTCTTCTATCCCTCGAAACTTTCTCTCACGCCGCGATTTTTGCATTAAGTTACGTTTAATTATTATTTAGGAGAACGCTGCGAAAAACAGAAAATAAAGATTTTAATAGAAAACAGTGATCTGCGTGGTCATTATTTTGTTCCCCGTTTTTTGATACGAACAAAGAGTATCTGACATGATCAGCGCTTTATATTTATAAATTTTGTTTAACGAAAATTTCGCTGGAAAATTAATTTCGTAGAAACTTATACATTAATTCATTGTTCATTGACAAGGTGTACACTTCCAATTCTTAAAAATAAATCACAAATAGATTAAACGAGTGTTAATAGGAAAAAAGATTTTAATTTGTCAATAATAAATATAATCTTTATTATAATTACTTCTGATTTCCGTTTCTCGAAAATTAATATTCGCATTATGATGCACTGGTTTCATTATTGTTCTAAGGCAAACAAACAGAAATGGCAATTGCGAATTCAAATCAAACAATGAATTGTTCGTTAGATGAATCAGTGGAGAGGTATAATTTCATTTTAAAACAACTTAATTCATGCTATTGCTTTAATGATCAGCTTTGTACACACATGGAATAATATGTTCTGTACGTTTGTTATTATCTGCTTCGATTTTCCAGGGAAATGTTCACTACGCCCTATTACATGTAGTTTGTAGATAACATGCCCGTGGTCCACCGTGCATCAGTCTTCCTACCGAACTTATCTATTTTTCCCGTTTTTAATGTCGAACAACTTTTACATATTATTGTATTATCTACTTGGATATTCTATAATGTCAAGTTTTTTCTATTTTCAATAATAGAAATAATTAATACAATATACAGGACAATTTTTACAATATAATTATCACTTTAACATTGTTTTATAATTATTCTAATACGACGAATACCAAAATTTAATTATAAAATACAATTTCCAAATGTATTTTAATTTTGATTTTTAAATACAATTACTTAGAAAAAGTTCGTGTAATAATGTTATTAATTTGGTAGTTAGTAGTCATTGCTGTTTTAGTAGAAAGAATAATTTTGGAAAAACTTCAAATCGTTTTCTCATTTTATTAAACATTTTTTGTCTCGGTCTCATTACAATAATTATTAAAATATATTATGAATATATATAAGATCAACAAGTTTCGATATGGTAAAAAGTAAATAAGAAATACTTGGATAGCATATGTAGGTATAATTACATAAAAATTTATGTGAAAGTTTGTTCGCGCCTGTACTGAAAGTTTCAACTTTATCATACCTCTGAATAGAAATAGTTTTCAGATATCAATTCTCAGCACTCGGTGACCAACGACGATACGGTCATCCGGAACTTTTATGTAGATACTTCTGATCTTCTTTCCCCCGAACTAGTGAATGCAATTCAAATTTCCGAAAATGATGGTAAAACATCCGGTGTTTCTACTGTTCTGAAACTTGGGATTTGGGATTGTGTGTCAATGGTTCTTGCAAATCCACCAAATGTTAACAATACTAGCATAATCAGTATGAAATTTATTCATTATATATATTTTATTTATAATAATAATAATAATGACAATGACAATGACAATGAAAATGATGATAATAATGATAATAATGATAATAATGATAATAATGATAATAATGATAATAATAATGATAATAATAATAATAATGACGACGACGACGACGACGAGGACGACGACGAGGACGACGACGAGGACGACGACGACGACGACGACGACGATGACGATGACGATGACGATGACGACGACGATGACGATGACGATGACGATGACGATGACGATGATGATGATGATGATGATGATACTAATAATAATAATAATTATAATGAGATAACTTTTTCATGAAAATTCCAATCTAAAAATACGTACGAATATTGTTTCGAAAAACTAAGAAATTACCAATTGCAAAGTGCTATGATTTTGATGATATTTATGTTTATCCAAATAAATCTTCCAAAAAGAATAAAATTCATACTGTTTTCTGCACATTACTTCCAAATAAAAAATCTACTTCTCACTATTACACACGCCATACAGTAAGATACAAAATTTAATACAATACCAAATGCAATGAAAAAAGGTCAATATTTAACATACACTACTACGAATACGATTCGACAAAAATGAAGTAAAAACCGCTGCACAAGTATCCAAATAAAAATTCATTGCGAATCTCGTTTCATACTTCCTCTCAAAAAGAAACTTCCCTTACCTCGAACCATTGTAAAATCTAAAAATATTTAAAAGTAGGATATTTACAGAACCTTTTTCCCTCATAACGCCAACAGTAATAAACTCTAAGTTTGAAGCGGTTCGAGTATCCATCGAACAAGCTTACTCAAATACATTCGCTCGCACTTCAACCCCTCGACCCTAAACATCTCGGTCGTAATTCTTTCCCGACCAGCCAGTCGATCGACTTCACCGAATCTTCCCGTAAGTACCAACCACTTCTCTCGAAAAAACCAATCGATCACCAGTCGACACCGTTTACTCCTTTGATGACACCGCTGCTGACCGTTCCCCGAAGTTTCTCTGAAGTCGATTCCGGGATGCAATAGTGGCCGAGCATTCTCCGGTCGGAAGGACCGAACCCCTTTCCCCCGTGCCGCCTTATTTGCTCGACGGTTCGATTCCCTGATGTTGGAATTTGCTAAATTGGCTAGACCCGGAATTCGTAACGGAAGCCGCTGTCACGGACGAGTTTCGATGCAATTGGACAAAGGGTGGGCCGTTCGGCGGCCATGCAGGTGCGTGGCCGCATAAAGGGAACTGAGGAACGACAGGGGCGCATTTTGCTCGCGCGTTAGTTTCGCCAGAATTCACCGGATCCGTGCTACATTGCGTCCGCTGTTTATGACGCCGCGTTATCGCGGACGTATAGACACGCGGGGGTTGAAGGGATCAACGGAGTCAGGGAATGGAAGGGCGGAGTAGGGAGGAGGGGGTGAAACCCCGTGCCAACAACAAACCAGTGATTTTCTCGTGGCTGAATCTCAGCTATCACTGATACCCATCCCGTTGGCTAATTCGTTCGATTGGCGGTGACGTTCGCGTGTCACCGAGACGCCAGATTAATTTAATAATGGAGTGAGGTCGTCGGATAATACTCCGATGTTCCTCTAACATTACTATTGTTGCGTATTTACGGGTCTTGGTTGTTTCGTTTATTGAGTAATCCTATTTTGATCCGTGTTTTCTTCGATTAGATCAAGAATGTGCACGGAGACTTTTCAGTGAGGATCGGATGTGTAGGAGTATAACAGTAACAGATTGTATAATCTGTTTGAGGTCCTTTTCGCTTAAAATCCCTATGGTTTCTTAACTATGATCGATATAACTGCTTTGTCATTAGTAATTTATTTGTTTGCTGCAAAGTATAATAGTTGACAACAGAAGAATAATATTTAATTTGAATTCAACAGAATCGAGTTACATTTATGCTTTTATATTGTGTTTGACATCAGCAGGAGTCTGACACTATATTATAAGGCAGGGGGTTAAGAGCACGAAGTATTCAATAGCAAGAAATGTTTTATCCAAATTATGTGACAAACAAAATGATTGTATACGAAGAATAGACATCTTTATATTCGTCCACAGAGTTTTACACTTTTTCTAGAATCTACATAGTGAATGGTTTTGCTGCGTCATGGAGAGAGGACTATTCTTGTCGTCGAACATTGTGAACGTTAATATTGTGCAAATGTTTTTTTAGTATTTTACAAAATTTTCTAGTCGTTGATTCAACCGTACGCCACACAAGGTGGTGCATTACATCGATTCTCTTGTTTTATACTGTCGTCGCAATGTCAACAGGCGTTAATCGCGCAGCGTTGTTAACGGTCAAACGTTATGCACCATTACTTCAGCAATGTCCATGTAATGGATGTCTATAGTATTGCGCACTGTAATATGTATATTCAAGGGAGGTACTGTAACGTAAAATTACAGCAGCGTGGTCAACTATTGAAAATCTTCCGTGGACCCTGATAATCAGTATTGCGGAAGTAATAACGCGACCAGATAAACGAATCCGGATGAATAACGGTGAAAACGAATACACGCTGGGAATACGTTCGCAGTTGCACGTAGCAAATTCTAACTATGATCATCCATTGAGTCAGGAAATAAGGAACACGCTATTATTAGGAGTTGATTTACATGTTACCGTTATAATTTCGCTGTGATCATTTACATATTTATAGGTTATATACATTTTCAAAAAACTACGAGACAAGAAAGCATAATAATAAAATAAAAATGTTTGAACTGGAGAAAATTTCATAGAGTTTTTAGACTAGAGAGACTTCTGTAAAAATGAGAATTTGAGATTTAAGATTTTTATAATGGAACTATGTTAACAAATGTGAGTGGCAAAATTTTAAAACACGGAAGAAGCTAACGGATTTTAATTAAATACTATTTTTTTTCCGTTAATTGTTACATCCTGAGGTAAAGGTGGATACAGACGAATTAGGAACTTTTCTTTGTTTTTTTTTACTGAATCATTAAGGACAAAATTCTCCTAACGAGCGTAGTTATGAAAGAAATCATAGGGCAAGAAGTTAAAATTCCTATGTCGAATCAAGTAACTTTCGTGTGGCACATTTTCCTGCAATTTTTAGAAAGTATCCTATTGGAAAGTATCATATTTTAATAATATTCTCTGAAAATTTCAGAGGAAAATTCGAGATACTATCAAAGTTATAGACGATTATAGCACCATGTGTAAGGCATGCCGAATCGACCACGCGGCATTTCGGCCGTGTTAAATTAATTTATTAATGATTAATTAAATGAATTTAAAGAGAGAAGAAGAACTCTTGAAAACGAGTAGTATAAGGAGTCGGAAGGAATTCTGTATACAGCAGGCATAGCTGATTGAACGTAAGAAGATTTTATACGTGAAAATTCGTTTGTCAAAACTTTAAACACGATTTTCTCAAAACAACGTTTTTGTAATCGGCGTGCATGATAATTTAAAAATCATTTAACCAATCGGTTTGAAATTTTAATATGTTCTTCTACACAACAATAGCTTCAGTATAGACTAGAATAAATAGGATTGGTTAATTTTTTCCTCACCTTTTAACGTTTCTTTTACGAAGAAAATGCTATTTTTGAGACCACCAAGTTTGGAGATCCACCATTTTGTGAGTTTTTGCTCAAACAAAATAATTGTAGTCTATACTGGAGCCATAGTCATACTTTTCTTAGGATAATTTTTTTTTGGGACGTTCCAGTGAACTGTAATTGTGCACGCCAGCAGATCAAAATTTTTAAAATAACCTCCATGAGGCTGCAAAAACTCCTATAAAATATCATTTATAAAATTATATAAAAATTTTTTCTTGTATTTAAAGACTTAAGATGTAAGTGTATCGTGCCTCTAATGCAAATATATTGTGCATCAGGACTAAGTAGTTGGCCGACTGTCCGACTACACCATGTTTTAGCATACATTCAGTAAGTACATACAGGACGGGGCAATAACTACAAAGTCTATCTTTATTATTTTTAGTGGTACGAGAAAACTTTATTTGTAAAAGTTATATACTAACACGGTAGCTTTGTAGAACTTTCGGGGCATTTGAAGGTAACATTTGTTCTTTCAAATGATATTTTACAACTTTTTATGTTTAATAAAATAGTTGGTATTTTTAAACAATTTTGATATCCTACAATGCAAGATTATTTAATATTTGATAAAGAAGTGGAAAAATATACTTCTGCTATTTTTAAAATTGTGTTAGATGAACCCTTTAATCCTCTGACTTTGCAGTCTAAAATGAGAATAATCTAATACTCAGTAGAAATTTAATAGATTAATAATTTACCACTGAGTATGTAATGTAAAAATGAAAGCGCAATTTTATTTTGTAGTATTTCCTTTCGATTTAAGTCTGTCTTTTGGAATAGGTTTCTAAAACGAGGGAATATTTTTCAATCACGATTTCAACAGCTGGGTAATCGACAGCAAGTAACGACGAAAAATAGCTGACTTTCACAGTGTATCTTGATTTAGTTACTTGCAATCGAGTCTTACTATTTCTATCGATTACATTGAACGTGTTTAATAGATCCGAGTTGTTTTATCGGTGACTTGCTAGTGAACTCACTTTGTCTAATCGATTCTTAACCCTAGAACTCGTGAGGTATGGATACGACGAACAGTTACCTCTCTCCTCTCAGAAGTTCTAGAGTTAGATACAGTGTGTTCTCGTTGTAAGCTGGCAGTAACTGACAGAGTTGATGAATTTACAATGAAATGATCATAGCTGTACATAATAGTAGAGCTTCATATAATAGTAGAACTTACAGTTTAGGGTTAATACTCTAATACTTGTTAATCAATTTGGTTCATTCTATTCTGCTGGCAAAATCATTACATAAATATATAATTCTATTAAGGAAATGAAGAAAGAAATTAAGTTAATATTTCTCCTGAAATTTTACGAGTGCTGTAACATAAAAGTTCTTTCACAAGCATAATTTCGTGATAAAAGATAAAAACACTCAAGTTTCAAAACCATCTTCCCTGACAAAAGGTTCAAACTAATTAAAAAATATTCACTTGATTATAACAATTGTAAAAAATTTCCCAAAAATTAAATTCTGTAATTACAATCCTTCAGTTTGTAATCAATGTCAAAGCCCAAACGTTTCTCGATAATTTTAAAAAGTCACTCATCTCAAATCATCAACGTCTTAATGCACTTTCTTAGTTCAAGTGCAAACGGATGTCAAGTATATTGACGAAGATATTTCGATTCCCAGTCGGATGTGGACATCGAGCAATAAACCGGGGTGAAGAGCTTGCACTAATCCGTGGAGTACAATTTTAAACTGTTCTCATTTCACGAACTGCGAGACGGAGAAGGTGGGCGTAGAGACATACACGCGGGTACGAGTGTACGGTGGCTAGTGAAATATCAACAGGTGCAGTCAGCCGGTTGTTTCGCTTAATCGGTTCCTATTCTGTGACCGAGACTTCTAAGCTCCGCCCTGTAATTCGTGATACTCCCCGAGAGAATCCGGCCGACGCGATTCCAGTGTCTTCAGCCAGATATGATTATCCGATCGCCTTTTGGAATCGTCGAAAATGTGTGACCAAGCTGATTGAAAGTGAAACGCGCGAACCCGGTCTCTATTACAAAGCAATTGTTCCGAAAGAAAGGGAATTGTGATAGGATTTCCATTTATCTGACAATTTTATTCGATGTTCCGAGACTCGTCCGATTGATTATTGCATTTTGTTAACGTAACTATTTTTAATGGGCAATCGGATATTTTGCAGATACTCGCGTATCATCTTTTATGTAAATATTTGTCGGTGTATTCTCTAAATATATGATGCACAGTATTTTATTATGGATGGAATGTTGTATGGTAATTATTTTATTGTGAGCTCTTCATTAGCAATAGTGATTAATTCTATGAAAAATTTGAAAAGGTAGGGGAAATATAGAATTTTAAATGTAAAGCACTGAATAAGTACTTCGAAAATAAAATTCGAAAAAGTACTAAATAACTTTATATCAATAATAATTCTTATTATACGCATATTCTGATAAATTTTTCAATAAAATTCAATGTCTTTAACGGTAGTTTTACATTTGACATTTTTATGTACCTATCTCTACCGAAAGGGATCAATTCAATCCATGAACAAAATCACACATTTTCTTTAAAAAGCAACTTAAAAAACGACATAATTGTGATGACATAAATGATCTTATAAATAAAATTATGAAATGTATGGATAAAAATCAGTATATGTGTTATGGGCAATGCGTTTAACGTGGGCATTTTGTAAAACGACCGAACATTGTGTAGAATGCCCAATTTTTGGGGTAATGTATATAATAGGCAGGTATTTGACAAATGGCCCGGACATTTTATATAATGCCCACGGTTAGGGCTTGCTTAGGTCTTGGTTACAGTGCAGAGCTACCGGTCAGTTCTGTAATTCCAAGTACTACAGTTCTTTGCCTTGGTCCAATAAATGATCCTTATGATTAAGTATGATTATAATGACTGTTTGTTGATTTTGACCAAGGGATATATTGTCTCAATAAAAAACACATTTTTTAATTTCCTCATCAGAGCGTTTCAATACAGTGACCACCATCTTCTAGGCATTTTGTATAATGACCGGATATTTTATAGATTGACCGAAACATGTTACGGGCATTTTGCACAATGTCTTTTCGAAAGGGCATTCTACACAATGCCCGGTCATTTTACAAAATGCCCACGTTAAACACATTGCCCGTAACATGTACGAGTAGCAGAAAAGAGATCTAAACAGTTTCCATCTCTATAAACTCGTATTTACAAAACTGTGCAATTAACAATTAATAAAATTTTCTTGCCATCTTAATCAGACTCTCAACACGTTAAACAGCTTTTTCCGTGATTCCATTGTAAAAGAACAATCTCGGAAATCATGAATCTGCAAAAACACGGACCGCGTTAACACTAAACCTACCGAGCAGTTAAATTGACTTCTCAAAATTCTTCTATAGCAATTTCAAAAGCATATCTATCGAGACTTTAATTAATTTACAATTCAGTTTACATATTGCTAAATCAATTTTGGGAATAATTTCTCAGAGAAATATTTGTTATCTTTTTAATAATTGCAAAAAGAATGGTAGGTTTAGTGTTAATACGTGAAATTAAGCTTCAGATGTGTCTCTGGCAATAGCAAACCACCCTGCGTAAGGTAGTTCCCCCATACAACGATAATAAACGTACTACGGAAACACGTGACACCTCGGACTGCTCTATTGTCTAGCCAATCCTTCCGGTTTGATATCCTATCTGTGACACGTAATCGAGTCACAGCCGTCAATCACTGGACAGACAGAGAGAAAGGGAAAGAGAACGAGGGGCCGGCAATTGTAGGGAGCGACAGTAGAAGCGAGATAAAAGAAAGATAGGTTAGGAGGCGGAAGGGAAAGTAAAATAGTGGAGACCAATGGGGCGTAGAAGGAGGCCCGGTGCCAGGCATAAGTTGTTTGGCATTCATTTGGCGTGCAATGCCGAGCCCATTCCGAGATTGAATCCCACAAAACTGGCTGCGCCACGGCGTTATAATTAATTTATAATACCTCTAATTACGTGGCCATGTCGGATGTGGCAGTCCCGACGTTTAATTGGTCCGCTAATTAAACAGGGAACGCGCCCTACGAACGTGCTGCGCGCCTATGTAGTTCCGATGCTTTTCTCCCTTTCTCTTCCCTAACCCTGCCATGCCCTTTCCCAACGACCTACCAGCCGTTCGGGTTATGTACTCCGAAACGACGAGTACACGACTGCTCTTTGCGGTTACACTTCAGCCTCGCGCAATCCCCGCCAGCCTATAACTGCGATTCTATAATGATCTTTATTGATACTCATTCTCTTCTTTTTTTTCAGGAATTTCAATGATCAAGGGTAATTCCCGTTCATCAACACTGAGACCACCGGGCGTTTAACATGATCAATATGTAATATTTATAAACATTGTAAATATTAAAAAAATAAAATATTTAAAATATTTGATTTTTTTTCGGTTTCTTCGTATACTGATCATGGTATTGAAGTGAAACTATTTATTTCTCAAGTCATTTCGGATATTTAACGATTTTAAGATACCAATTGCGAAATAAGAAAGCTGATACCCGTCACTTTGACTTCTTGCAGCTGTAGTACTTTCCTGGTTGAATGGCTCGATGATGATTCGATTCATTTTTAACATACGATAGTATGAAAAATATGATTTTGTTTGAACTGTATTTTTCATAATGTTTGAATATAAATATTTCAAAATGTTTGAACAACTTGTGTTTCTGTAACTTGTCAACTATTCAAGTGGAGAAATTAGTATGTAAATTATAATATAGTATTATCATATATGACGATACGATAGTGTTTTTATATAATAATATGAGATGATTATATGATACCTTTAGTAATTTTTCGTACATACTAGGCGCTTATTCAGAATTTCATTAAACATAGTCCCTTTGCCCCGATCTTCACCGATAATGGAGTTCATCCATTTTAAATATTCATGAAATACCAGTCCCCGCATTTTTCTTATCGTCGCTAATTTCTGGCAACACTCGTACGTTTCCTCTTTGGTTCTGCGCTGAATACGTGCATTCTTTATTTTTCAAAATTCCGCTGGACTAGCTCGTACTCATCATTCACACTTTTCGCCGGGGTTCTGAAAGAAATGAAGGAGACCTCGTATCAAGTGTGAAGATGAAAGCGAGGTCTCGCACAATGATATCATTTTGGTTCGTCTTTCTCTTTAATACTCCTCTTTGACGGTGAACTTTAATTTCCTACGGGAATTCGTGGACACTCTGCAGGTACAGTATCTATTACCCCGGTCTCGCAGGTTTGTCCTGGTCCTGTTCTCTCCCTTTTACGCCCCGAATACTGTGTTCCGTCGCTTCCTGCGACTATCAGGATCAAACAAGCCTTTATGCATCCTACAAATGATCGAAATGCTCTTACTGCCACTATTTAATTAAACTTTATGCAATTTACTTAAATTAGGTAACGGAAGAAGATCGTGCGGTATCTGAAAATTTAAACACAGGGAACGTTTTTGTAAAATAATTTTCTGTTTGATATCAATGACATAAACATAACTTGCTGCTAATACCAGTTTCATGAATGAAACTAGTGAAATACTGATTGAAATCTGACCTTAAATCATTGCTAATGAGAAACTGCACGAACTTTTTCTGATATGTAATAATTGCTAATTGTAATTACTATTTATTATAATTACTAGTCCATCTGACTTAAGTTCTATGTTTCTGGGGATTATAAGGGATGAAGACTGTCTCAGCCTTTTATTATAAAATTTCTCGATTATTAAATGACTCTTGGATAACAAAATCTTATCTCATCTTGCAATAATTATCAATGAACTCTGATGATTTTAAAATAACGATATCGTGTATAAATATACGGAATACTTATATTAATTTTCATTAGCTGTATCGATCACTAATTTGCAATTTTCTTCACGAAGAAATATCTAATATGCAATAATTAAGTACTCATAAAATTTCTTTCTCGACAATGTAGCATATTGTGCTACAGAATTTTACTCCCTTAAAAATATATTAAATAGCGAGAATGAATCGAGAAGCGAGAAAGAAAAATATTAGATGGTATATTCGGTACTAATGCACATTTGAAGTCTCACATATATGATATTTTGAATATAGGTAAAGTGAACGCACTATTAATTGGTACATTTAGCACCAACGTGATATTCTGGAATATGACATTTTGAGTGCTGACGGCTACTTAAATTTCGTTTATTGCTTATTGCTAGATGGTTTCTTCCGGTTACGTTGCTTTGGGTGCTTCCAATTTGAGAACCGCTGGTTTCACATGTAACTATAATGCATATTTCATGGCAGCATTCATATACTGACACCGAAGCGAGTCAATTCCATTTGATTTCCGATCCGTAGGTCATAATTGTTTCGTTTAATATACGTATAGAACGTAGGAAATTTCATTCGCGGAACGTTCGAGCACACCAGTTTTCGCGACTTGTGAATGCTAAATAAAAAGCACAATGTGCCGACTGTTGAGCCACTTTCAATATTTTCCGCGAATTATGCTCGTGTATTTCGAAAGCGCCCAGAGGTTCGCGTATTTCGAACATTATCTTGAGTTACAAAGTTACTTTAAAAAGTTCGTCCTATGTGTAATACGTTTGTGTAACATGTTTGAAAGAAGGTTAAGTATTTTCTACCTTACTTTGTTTAATGGTATTACTTTAAATGCATTTACATTGAAACAGTTGCGATAACGAAGAACTTCAATCTTTTGGATTTTATATTTCCGGTTTATTTGCAATGGAATCCGCTTGGGGGAAATACTAAATTTCGATTTCATATTTGATCAGATCAAATAGAAGTTCTAAACATGAATCAAATTCAAATTGAAATACGATGTTGACGTTGAACCGAGAAAATAAAGATTTTAAGTATCGAGTTGATTAATGAAGCGTACAAAATTGTGCTTAAAAGTGAAGATACTATTACTAAATGATTAAGTTAATAAAGTCTGTTAATAAAGAATAAATGAAGGAACGAAATCTTTTACTTCGTGGACAGTAGTGAATTTTCTTTTTTTTTTTAACATTCTTTACATTCGTTTCATATATTCATGAAAGTGTTGATACTAAATTGATTTCAAGTGAACGGGAATGTCGTCGTTACGTGAAACTGAAAATAAACGACTTATCTCCTTTATTACTTTACTATCATCGTTTGTTTGACCTCTTTAAAGGTATCAACAGAGTTGGAAGCTCTGCATTTACTTTGAAGGTTTGCTCGCTATCGACTGCGTCTTTTTCACTTTACACCTTCTTTTCGCTTACTCATTATCAATTTTAATCCAACAGAAGACTGGTTGACAATATTATAAAGTTTGAATCAGCGAAGTTACTTAAACAGCGCTACTGAAAAGAATAAAGTAAGTAAGTATATAATCTTGCTAAAGGTTGTAGATTTCAGTAATTCTGAAAAACGTATCACGAACTGTTATCATGAACGCAGAATTCATTGTAGTAATACTATCTATAGTAATACTATCTTGTAAACTAAGCGCGATCGCCGGTTAGATATATAAGTAAAAGTTCCTCGAAACATCGATTTCTACGACATATCCAAACTTTATCGCAATCGAAAAGGGAGCCCATTATCAACAAGTTTACCTGGTTTCCTTCTCAAAATCGTCCTTCTAAAAGAGTTAAAAACAAAATAAAATTATATTAACATTATTCTTCCAAAAAAATGTAAAAAAGTTCTGCGAGTGAGATGGTCCCATAAATTCTAAAATGCCTGCACTGTCAATTATATTTAGCGGTATACTGAATCCCGCACAGAAGCCTATTCAACAATTCCTCTGACACGTATCTGCGTTCAAAAATATATTTTCTTCAGGTAGGGATCACATTTATGACGTAATACTTCTTTCAAAACAACTGGGCCATCTCTGAACTTATCCTAGATTATCGGTATTCACCTGAACAATTGAGAACGACGTAGCAAACGACAACCACGTTCTCGAATCTGTTAACCCTTTGCACTCGAGAGGTGCACTTGATTTGATACAGCAAAACTATAAAATTGAATATTTAGTATTTTAAATGAAACTTTGTATTGCCGTTGGAAATATTTAAATAAAATTACTTTGTCACTTAATTTATCTGTGAATTATTGTTAAATTAGTTTCAAACAGTGTCGTCTGTATCTCGTCGAAAAATGTTAAATATTTCCAGTGAAAAACTTTCGAGTGCAAAGGGTTAATACGTCATAAAAAAATGTCCACTGTAGTCCGTACGCCAGTCCGCAACGATAACGGTTCGCCCAGGGTTTTGGTTCCCTATCGCAGCTACGTCCAGTAATTCCGAAAAAAGAGCACCCCGTGCCGAATTGCTCGGGATAATTCTTCCTTCACGGTCGGGCAACGGAATGCCAATAAAACTCACGGGTCCGTTGGAAGCGCGAAGTACTACATACCGTAATTTCGATCAAGGGAGCGAGCGAGCGAGCGAGCGAGCGCCGCGTCGGGGTTCCGCACGGCGGAGAGCACGTTTCACGGGGGCGCGAAAGGAAGCCTGGAAGCATAGAGAGCGCGGTCGGCTGGTTGGTATTGGTTGGTATCACCGCGACGAACGGGCCAAGGGGTTCTAAGGGGGCAGTTGCGTCGGCGTGTTGCGCCGTAGCTTTTGCCGCGGCGCCCGCCAGTCCATAGGCGAAGTCCTAACGAGTAGCCGGTGTGTGAGCCGTGTCTTCGGTGAACGCTCGCTCCTCGCGATTCCAACCGATATTTACGCGTGTAACCGGATCGAATCTCGGCCGCGGTGTCCGTCGTGCTCGTTTTTTTTCGCTTGTCGCGTTCCGCGGACATTGGTCACCAGTCCAGAAGTATATTCCCCCAAGAGGAACAAAATTCTCGGTCATCTTCGGTGATCAAAAATAAATGCTAATCGAGGGAGACGATCGTTAAATGTGCATGGATCGATCACGGAGGATCTGACAGAGTGGCGGTGATCGAACGAGCGTCTGCGATCGGAAGCCAGTGCGGGGGCTCCGACATGTGACGGGAGGTGTCGATCGTGCGAGGACCATAAATCTCGATCAGCCGTAGATCCGTGACTCGGCTACCGCCTTTCCAGGATCCTGCGAAAGACTCGGCGAAGGGACTCGGTGGTTTCTCTTGGAGGATACTGGTGCGTTCACGCGTTACAGTTGCGCGTTTCCGGGGTATTCGAGAGTGAGTGGGATGTCGGAGGAATTGTTTTCGTTCCTGTGATTCGTTGTCGCCTTGGGAGTAATCGAACGGGCATCGAAGACGTCTGTGCTCGTGTAAGTTTCAACGTCACGCGGATCATGCGAGTGGAACTTCTGGCTTGATAAAGTGCATTAGACAGTCGGAGGGCGGTCTTTGCAGAGAGGTCGTTAAATTTAAGGTGTCCTCGTAAACACCGGGTTGTTCGGTTAATTGGGGAGGTGGGTGAAGGGAAGAATAGGGGAAAGAATATGCGAGGGTGCGACATAACGAATTCTTACGGGGTTGTTGGCTTTTGAAATTGAATTGTGGGAAAGTAATGGGACGATAGATGAAATTCTTTTTACGGGGATTAAATGTAATTTATGTTTATGCCTGGGTTATGTTGTTTCTTGTGATCATTCTTTGTGATTATTTTTGCAGTTTCAAGTGTGAGTTTAGTTATAAGATAGTTTAATTATTGTTCATATAATTCGATGTAGATTTCGACTGATTGGATCAAGTTATTTAAATGTTCTTTACGGGAGAAGTAATATTTTATTTACTACAGATTGCTTTCCCATTGCGAAGTTTTTGATTAAGTTACGTTTGTAGCAGACCCAATGTTGAAACGTTGACTTTAGACTTTCTTTTGTCGCGACACACATGACTTGTGCTTTTAAGGGCAAAGATTTCAATTTCAAGTTTTCTTATGATTAGGTGTACATAAGTTTCTGTTGCGTTTTCGTTGTTTGATGATCAATGCTTGCAGTTCTTTTCATCTTTCTGTTAGATTACGCCTGTGGAGGAAAATGATATGGGTGTTTGATGTTTGAAATATAGTTTTGGTTGTTCCAAGTTTTTTAATTATAAGTTATGGGCCTTAAATTCATCGACCTCTTTGATAAAGGCGAATTAAGTAGTTATTAATTACTCTTCTGAAACTTTTAGTTACGAATTCCTGGACCTATTACAAGCTACTGCTTTCCTATCGATCACTTTTTACATATTGAACATCTTTTTCTTTATATTCAGTATTCATCTATTGCCAATAATCGTTTCTAAAACGATTTTATACCTACATCAAGCAGTTGTGATATTTTCAAAATAGTGTTTTAAACATTAAAATTTGTTTGAAAATTGATCGAACCGCTTAACCTTGTGTACGATAAAATTTTGTTTTCTCAAGTTTCCTAAGCATACGACACACATCGTCGTATTTACAATAATTGTTGTTGCTCTCAAAATTTTATCACTTCTTTATTATCCTTATTCACTTGAATTTTTACACAATGTTTAAAAAAACAGCAGCTGTTCTCTGACTTGATGTTTCAGTGTCTGTGACATAGCAAACAACCCATTATTCATTCTGACTTCTAGTACTTTTTCACGCTCGCCAAGTGTAATTAAAATCTTTGTTATGTCTTTCCATGGACATCGAACAGTTAATTGTTTCAACACGTCGCCTGTCACATTATTTGTATGTATTGGAACACATAATAAATAGTATTAAATTTTTGTAATTCTAAACAAATAAATAATATTTCAATATTTTAATGCAAATAAGAGATGAATTTTTACACAATTTCTTGCCGAGCCGTACGTTAAAGACATTTTACGGAAATCTGACTGATTAATAAACCGTTCGCAGACGAGATATAATTTTACTAGCAATAATACGTGGAAATGGCTTTATTTTATTGCGTTGGGCGAAAAGTAATGTTGGATTCCTGCGATAAACGATGTTCTCGTATCAGTACAAAACATTATCTAACACACGATTTAATAGAACCGTCATTTCAGTGGATTCTATTTTCACGAATACTTATTTGTATATTTCTTCTGAAACAAGTGTCAAAAAGTTTGCATCTTCGATCAATCTCAGAGTTTCTTAATCCCCAAAACCTGAAAACGCGATGCAATTAATAAAAGAGATTTAGTGTGTGCACAATGCTGTAAACATGCGAGTCTCTCAAACAAGGTGTAAAAAGTTCCGTGATAGAAACTTTGCGAACGAATTAATTATCAACGATTTGGTATCATAGCTTTTAAGTTATACCATTATTTAGTTACTGATATAACTAGGTACTTTCATTTAACGCCAGGTTTCCTCTTGTAATTGTTTTCAAGTAATTTGTAAGCTCTGATCATCGGTGACCATTGTGATTTACGTATTTGACACTAGAATTATCACACCCGTCAAGATGACGGGTTTCATTTCTCTTATTTTGCAATTATTGATATGTTAAAAATAGATTTACGAAACGAGTCAATTTCACTAATATTGAAATTTTTAAACATTGTTTGGTAAATTTTTATGTCGATTTTGATTAATACAGTTACACGAATATGTACCTCAATTGTCTACCCTTAAACTTCTAATTTCCAAGCTTCAAATGAACAAATATCAATTTTTCTAAGAACGACAGAACAGACAGTAAATGTCCGTAAATCTAGCGTTAAAACTGTTAAATATCCGAAACGATTACAAAAATAGTTTCACTTCACTACAATGAACACACGAAGAAATCGAAAACAAGCTATTGTCTTAATTTTTACAAGGATCACACATAAATCATATGAAATGCTCGGCAGTTCTACTATTAACACTAAACGTACCACGACCGGTCAAATGACCGGTTTTAAAATTCAGTTAACAATTGTACATTTCCTATTTAACTCGATATCAATTTTTATATTGCGTGATCAATCATTTTATCAATTGTCTTTCCTTTTGTTCCTGTTTTCACTAAGAAAAATGTATTGTTTAATTTGTCTATCTTCAGTTCATATCCAGTTATTTAACCAGCCCCGGTGGGAAAAGGTATATATAAAGGTATAAAGTGTCGGTACGTTCAGCGTTAACAAACCGAACTCCGGCAATCGCGAAACCAAAAAGTCCACGCCTACGTTTCGTTCGTGCCGCAACACCGTCGAGGATCAACGATTACCATACGTTTCCTTTTTCATCGCCGCGTGTAATAATAGCCCGAACATCGGCCAGCCGGGCACTCTCGATCGTCGTTGCACAAACAGGATTATAAACATCGCGGCGATCACCGCAAAATTGGGGCACCACCCAGCCCCGTCGTTTCGTATTGGGGGTTTCCGGCGTGCGAGAAAATAGGAAGGAAAACGGCGGGGGGGGGGGGGGGAGTAGGGGCCGAGGGAGGAGAAAACAGAAAGAACGAGCGAGCGAGCGAGCGAGAGATAAAGACAAAAAGAGAAAAAAATACGCGTCGGGGAAAATGGGGTAACAAGAGGGAAAAAACGAAAAGGAGGGGAAAGGGGGACACGGGAAACACCGAACAATACCAATTGCGACAAATTACACGTTGCTTTATCCGGTAGCGCTGGCTCGCGATTAAAAGGGGACGCGACGGTACACCGAACGCTACCCCCAACGGGCCGATTCACATTTTTATTCGCAGTTTCCTTCGATACGGGACCGTCGGAGTGACGTCATCTGGACGAAACTTATCACAGAAATTTAATTAACGTGTCGGTGATTCTGTCGCCGGCGTTTCCATTCCACGCTTTTGGGTTTCACTTTATCAAGGGGTTTTAGAAATCACAGTGAGCACTTTTTCCGAATGGAAAAACGCGACGCGGTGACGCTTTCGATTCGGTCTTTATTCGTGGCCATGGTGTCGCCGATAGGTTTTTTGATGGCTCGCGAGGTTTACGTGTAATAACGGAAGTTTTTGTGTAAGAAAGTTCGGTGGAAGTAGCCAGTTGCGGATTGCGAACGGATTGTTTTATTTTCATGGATTTTTTATGGCGAGCTGGGTAATGTTGCACGAGACATGTAGTCTGTGGGTTCTGGCGGTTAACTGGTTTAAATGGGAATTTTATGGGAGGCTGGACAATACTTTTCGAAAGTTTCGTATTCGTTGATAACTTCATTGCATTTATTGTTTATACGTTTTTCGTGGTTACTACTGTTCCTGTTGAATATCATTTTGATACGTTATCTACTGGTAGCTATTGAACAGTTTATCGAAGATTTATGATCAACGCATAAAGATTTCTTAATAAATATTTCAATGGCAGTAATAATTGCAATCCTGGTTCAATAAATCATTCCGGGTAATATAACGCATTCGGAGAAAAGTATTGATACAGATGTGATACGGTTATGAAAAAGCCTATTAATAGACGTTCGGTAAATACAGTATTAATATTGTGAATCGACCATTTGTATGATTATCCTATTCGAATTCGTCCATAAATTGCCGTATGTGAAGTTTCTTTATTTAAATAGCTACTTACTTTTACTCTATTCGTTTTTACTACGTTCGTCTTTATAATTATTTAATTACAAATTCGTTTTATCCGCCACTATATACATAAATATATTTACACAATGCATCCATTCCCGAATAGAGTTGCCAAAAGAAAAATGTCTAACCACTGCATTTGTTTGCAAAATCTGAAATTTTCTTTGCTAGAAGAAAGTTTCAAACAGGTAATTCGCGAAACGTTTACGTGCATATACATATCAGAGCATCGAAACCTAGCGAGATTACGTGGAAACCTTTAGTAGATCGTATAAATTTCGCGAAACCTCGGCGGTTTCATTGCGGGATTATAAGAACGGCTAAACGTGCGCGGCACGCGTGTCGACGCGATCTTCGTAACGCTGGAAACAGTATTGCGCCGCGGATAGATGAAATATAGTGGAATTAAATCCGCGGATTGAATGTGCTATAAATGATCCGAAGAATCACCTTCCTTCGAAGACATAAATACCCGCAAATTGATGTCAACGGATGATCGATTCCTGCTCTGTTCGGGGAACATTCAGGATCGATCTAATACTTCAATTCGAGAAAATTTGGGACACCGTGTTCCACGGTGGTAAAATTTTGTGGTTGATGTCGTAAAAACACGGGATACGACCGAAGAAAGCGTTTTATTGCAAATATTTCCCGATGCAAAACGATTCAAATTCCGTGCGAGCGCTTTCGCTCAAACCGCACGAAAATTTTGTGTCATTTTTGTGTTGATTTTATCGTTAAAGAGGAAAATAAAGTGAAAAGGAGAAATCTAATGAATAAAATGAACATTTAAGTATTTTGTTTTTCTAAAAATTGGGTAAACTCCAGGACACACAGTCTTTTTCGATTTACGCAATGTAATTTTCCTGTTAGTTGTCTTTGAATAGGAATTTTCTTTTTTGACCAAAACGTTTTTTTATTTACGATCCTTTAACGTTTCAATAGTTTCACCGGCAGTTTCGCAAAACGTTTCATCATCGTTAGCAGCGTCAGTTGAAAACGTTCAGCGGAATAAAAAGTTTCGTTAATTGTCGAAAATATTCACCGTTAGAGAACTAATGAAATATCCGAGTAGAAAATTACGCGGCGTGTATAGAAAATTGCGTAGTAATTATTCCCTTGCATTAATTGTCAATGGCTGTTTCAGTTTTAGAATAATTGGAGCAGTTCTGAATCACTGTTGTTGCATTGTGTATTTTCCGCAAACGCCTCTCAACGTTTCATAATCATTTATACCGATTGTAACAATGTTCAAATAATATTAGTTGGTCCAATTTAAAATTGATTTAAATGATACACTCTAAACGTAGAGTATATTATAATGAGAGAATCGAATCTGTTGCTAATGGAGAATTGATTTTACCATTCAAACGCGAACGTATCCAAGTGATATCCTCTGATTTAAACGACACTTCAGTAAAAAGTAATATTGTCAAAAACATTTTATACGTGGTTTTTTCTTATTTGGTACCATTTACATTACAAGAATGACGACGAAATTAGGATTAGGATTATTTCATTCCTAATTTTAGGTTAGGAATGAAAAACACATTTAATGGAATATATCAAGCTCTAGTATGAAAAACAAACGATCTAACGTCTTTAAAATATTTTTATTCCAAGGGTATTTGTTACCCAAGTTTTACTTACTTAATAAAATAATAATGTACTTCCACTCGAAGTCTTCTCAACGTTACCAACTCAATATCAAGAACTCAATCTTCTCCGATTCTAACGACTCCCTTCTTCCATTTCACCAACTAACAGACTCGCAAATGTCCTTATCATAAATCCACCCTCAATTCCTCACATTAGGATCTTCACCCTGAAACCGATAGATTCAATTGTTCTTCACTTTTCGATAATTTCATCCGCGTCTCTAAATCTGGCGTCGCGATCCCTGGGTATGTAGATAATTGTTTCCTCATCAAGTATATTTACCGTTATCATTGCGAAGCGATTCTTGCACCTCCATTCTCCTAACCGTTTGAGCTTTCACCCCTTAAGGATCAAATTACGTGTGTATTATCCATCGAACAAGTGCTACAAAAATCTTGGTTGCTTTACGTAACACTTATTCTCTTGTAACAAAAATAAGTAGGACAATTATTAACTACTTGGCATCACAATCCTTGAATTATACTATTGTCAACTTACTTGCGTTATTAAACATTTTTATTCGACATCAGTTATCTCGCACATTATAATTGTTTTCAAGCAATTCAGAAGCGTCGGTTATCAGTGACTGGCATGGCGTTTAACATGTTAAACAAAGATCGTTCCAATTTAGGGATATATTCTTGTGGGTTGTTAGATACAGATGTTTATACAGTATGTTGCATCTTCCGTTCCAACACGTTACGTTCCAGACTCTTGCTACTCGATGTTCTCGAGAACAATATTTTGACTGAAGCGATTCGCGACTGAAACAACGAAACATCATCGAACGGGTGGTATACATTTAGTTCATGCGAGATCGCGTAAGGGACAAGATGCCTGACGTCGTTTGGCAAAAATGAATTGATAATATAATCTTCTGAACACGAACTAGTGGTTATACCATTATACCAATACTCTTTCGTCCTATGAATACTTTCACAACCGTGCTTAATGAAGCCACTCTTAATTGTTTCTTAGAAAAAGAGAAAAATTTGATATTTATTCTATGTATACATTTACTCTGAAGATTATCAATTGATAATAGAAAGGTAATATTCAATTTATATTCGGAAACAGTAAGTAACTGATTTGTCGAATTCAGTTTGAAATTTTCATCAAGAGTCTGACACAATATTATACGCCAAAAGGTTACGGGTGCGTTTGTACTATCCCTTCTACTACTATCTTTCAGTTCAGGCAAAGATTCTTATGAGTAATAAGATGGAACATTGTTTACACATGGTGTTCCGTATTCTTTTAAAATTTTAGACAATTGTGGGCCACTTACGATTACTTATCAGCAAGCTAAAAATCCACAAGGGCAAGGGATGTCGTTCGCGAGGAATCACAAGCTGGATAGCAACGATCTTGCTCTTCCTCTGAAACCAAATGTGCCTTACCTTATGATACAACAGGTTGATTGCCAATGATATTTTTAGTTATTAGTTGGGGTGTCGGCATTGTTTTTTCAACTATTTTTCATTCAAAACAATATAACATTGGAGCACGTAATATCTTTGTTTAAAATTATATGATTACAATAATATTTTAGGCTAGTAATGCTAATGAACAAATTTCTTATTAAAAGAAATAGAATTTAGAATCCTTAAATACTGATAATTTATTATTTTTGTAATATTAACACTAAGCGTACCGGCACTTTATACATAACTATTCCTACCGTAACCAGTTAAATAATTGGTTATAAAATAAAGATACACACGTTCAGCGATCAATTTTTCTTAGCAGAAGCAGAAACAAAAGAAAAGCCAACAATTAGAAAGCTGATTAATCGGGAAATACAAGAACTGATATAAAATTAAATGGAAAATGCAGAATTTTGAATCACATTTTAGAACCAGTCACGTGACCGGTCACGGTACATTTAGTGTTAAAAAAAATACACTCCGATTAGAATGACTGGCAGTCAACCTGATAAACAAGACTTTTGTCCGAACTGAACCGTTACGCATCTAAACCGATAATACAAATGGACCCTAAACAATGTCCCATCGTCGAAATAACACCAGCGATCGGGACGAGTCTATCGATGCTCCCGGTCGATGATTGACACCCGGGAAATTACGAGTGACCGTCTCCGCCTCGCGCGTCGTGCCGCGTCACGGTTAACAAATCCAATCCAAGCAGTCGCCCCGCGATTACTCGGGAATTAAGCGAGCTGAGAACGTGATGTTTCCAGGTGTCGTGATCGTGTCATCGGGCCGGGCTTAACGAGGGAGCAGTTAACGTCTGGGTCGTTAGGGAACGCGGAATGCGAGCGAGTGGACGCTTCTCCACTGCCGTTTGCGAATCCTCGAAACTGCCGCGCGGCGATCGTTAGACCGGTTTGGTGTTCACTGAGAACAGTGCTTTACGGCGCGCGTTCACTCTTGACACGCTCTCTATCCCCGTGATCGACAGGTAACGATGTACACCGTGTCCTGGGCAACTCGGATCAAACTATAGCCTGCCGTTAAAGTCTGGGTTAGGTCTATCGAACTTTGCGAATTCATTGTCCCCTACTTTGGTAGGGTCCCTACAATTGGGTTGGAAATAAAGTCATTTCGGGTTTGTAGAGTGAAATAAAACTCAATTCGAACTTCTTAAGGAGTCCAAGATGTTACGTGATTTTCAATTCTTGTGTGTGATACATTTAAACTGTTTGCAATCTCTCACACAGTTATATGACGATTCGATTCAATGAAGGTTTTCATTTTGTCATCATCAACTTTAGAAGGTCGACCACAACGTTGGTCATCTTTAAGTGAAAAATCTACGGAACGAAATATTTTAAACCAATTCCGACACATGCGTTCTGTTAAGCAATCAACGCCATAAACTTTACATATCTCTTTGCGAGACTCAGCCGCTTTCTTGCCTATACGAAAATAAACAAGTAAAATATGTCGAAAATGTTTTTTTTGTACTGCATGTGAAAATTGACCGTAAACTTAGAGTTATAAACAAAATTACACGGAATTTGTTTCTATAGTAACCTAAAAGCGTCAACTACCAAATCTCAAAACAAAACGATTATAACATTGGCAGAAGAATAACAAAACGAACAATAACGCTATCTATTTGTGCAAACCGAAATTACTTTCTTGCCAATCCAATACACGCATGGATCGCAAAGGTTCCGAAAGTAACTATTTGAAACTGTTGTATATGGGTTTCGATTGAAACTGTTATGAAGAATTGAAATAAGTCATAACTGTTATTCGGTGTATCGGTTTTGAAACGGTTCTATAACCGTTATTTTTCGGTTGTTGAAATAGTCACGAAGAAGTGAAATTGAGAACCGAAAGATAACAGTTATAGAACTGTTATTTTTTTGTTTTTGAAACAATTATGAAGAACCGAAGTGAAGAATCGAAAAATAATAGTTATAGAACCGTTTCAGAACCAATATACCGAATATGATTTATTGCGATTCTTTATAACTGTTTCAAGAATCGAAACCGATATCATAATTGTTTTCAATCCTTGATTGCATGATACTTATGTGGAGGGCTCAGAAGCTAAAAGGTGTAAGTTACCTAATTTAATTCTGTAGAAATTGTTGTAATTGGTTTATTAATTCAAGGATTTAAGGATGGAAACATTTTTGAAATTTTTCTTTCCTTTTTGATAATTTAACTTGTACCTAAGTCTTAATACCTTCTTTAGAATACACTAGTTTATGTTTTGACTATTTTCAACTTTCCTATCAAACATTCACGTATTATTGTACTCTTTTTGATTCAAGCGGTTTCAAAAATAACATTACTTTCTGAATCGGTGTTAATTTTCAATCAACTCGATGGATTACAAACATAAATACATGAGAAATATCTGTTTATGCATTTGCCAGAAGCGTGTTACGAATAAATATATAAATCCACGTGGAATATGCAATTTAAATTACTGTTTTACATTTTAAACTCACTGTTGTTAACGTACCCTTTTCATTTAAATATTCCAGGATTACGTTAATCACTACAATACGCTCGAAAGACCAAAAGAACTAATATTCTCTATAATTCAATAAACGTAAACTAGTACAATTCCAACGGCAATCCAAGTGAACGAAACTGCAAGCCTGTTCACTAAACAAAACTTATCGCGAAGACATCAGAATCTCGTCATTTTAAACAGTCTTCGTATCATACTTCGAAAAAAAGGCAAAAACCACAAATTATCCGAATATCGCGTAAATTCTTAAAAATCTCACGGCAGAACGAAGAAGAAAATGAAAACCGGTTCTGATTACGCGAACGTGCTTCCTTGAAACGAACTTCGCTGTGTGGATACTGGCCAGTCGTAAGGGAAACTAGCGTAATCCCTTCCGGTGATGATCGGGACGACCGTATCGGAAACGAAGGTCATGGAAGCTTTAAGTAGAAGGGAAAAGTCGAAAGAGAAGATCGAAATTATCGACGTGTGAATACACGGAAAGGTGAGCGCGTGTGTAGGCTTCTAAATACGATGAGATTTGTCTTGGGTCATGCCCCAAGACAAGGTAAGAGGTTGAGCCTTTTCCACCGTTTCTAAGATATGTTATGATGCATTCATCGTCACTGAGGTCTCATCACAGCAGCATCAGCTTCAAGGTCTCTTTTAGGCTAGATGCACAAGAGCAGTTTGACAAAATATCGCAGCGATGATTGTTTTGGAAAACAGAAACAAAGTTCTGCTGCCTAACAGAAGCAGGAACTTATCTTTATTCGTAAGGCTAAAATGTCGCAGATGGCATACATTAAAAATTGCAATAAAATTACTACTACTACCGCAACAATAACAACTAGAAACAACAAGCGACTCAACTGACAACTACTTTGACTTTCTAACTACGACTACAACAACTGCGCGATTGGCCTCTTCACACATACCAATAATCTCTCTTATACCCTAGACGAGTCCCCTCCTTCTGGACGTTTTTTTAAGGTAGTTTTAGGTACCCCGTCTGCCAAGGCCGTTTTTCCACTGCGTCGTGGTTCTTAACCTTTTAGCTACGGTGGGACTAGCTGCGAAGCTATACTTCTGTACGACAAGGTTTGACAAGGTCTACATATAATAAATGTAATATCACTGCAATTTGAGACTGATAGAATTTTCCATTGTGCAATTACGTTAAATTAGATTGTAATGTGCGCAACTATCGATGACAGAGAAAGAATTGTGCCGCTATAGTGACGTACCGTTCAAAAAGATCATACCCGCGAAAGCCACTATAGTGACGCATCGTAATATAAGATGACATCAGCAGAAACCATTATAGTGGCACATCGTACCTAAGAGATTAAAACTACGTTAAGAACTATATTATATTTTACAAGATACTAGGGCAGTGTCCACCTACCATTTGATGGCTAGATCGGCATAAGGATAAGAGAAGTCTCTAATGATGTGTTCAGTTTGTAGTTTTGATTGCAACTATATTAACGAATAGCAAATTGATACCGAAAATGAATCAACAAAAGATAAAACCAATTACACCCCTATTCCTCAATCTAGCCATCAATCGGTACACAGACTATACAAACACCGAAAGAGGTTTAAGATCTGATTTTCGTACAAAATTATGTGTACATACCTAACAACAAAAGACTGTTACTCAATGTACCGTCAGTAATGACATATCCTGTGAATAAAAAATGATACTATACTAGTTCTCCGATAGAAACATGTTCAAATATAGGGTGTATATGTTACAGGCAATGTGTTTAACGTGGGCATTTTGTAAAATGACTGGGCATTGTGTAGAATGCCCGTTCGAAAAGACATTGCGCAAAATGTCCGTAACAAGTTTCGGTCAATCTATAAAATGTCCAGTCATTATACAGAATACTTAGACGACGGTGGTCACTGTATTGAAACGCTCTGATGAGGAAATTAAAAAATGTGTTTTTTATTGAGACAATATATCCCTTGGTCAAAATCAACAAACAGTCATTATAATCATACTTAATCATAAGGATCATTTATTGGACTAAGGCAAAGAACTGTAGTACTTGGAATTACAGAACTGACCGGTAGCTCTGCACTGTAACCAAGACCTAAGCAAGACATAACCGTGGGCATTATATAAAATGTCCGTGCCATATGTGAAATACTTGCCCATTATATATATTGCCCAAAAAATTGGGCATTCTACACAATGCTCGATCATTTTACAAAATGCCCACGTTAAATACATTGCGCGTAACATATATACAGTTGCCTGTTATAGTTTTAATATTTTATCAGATATTGAAACTAGTAAAACAGTGTACATTAAAACCTAAGTCAGGTTTGAATGGGTTAAATCCATCGCTCGTTTAGAAACAAGTTTCATCGTGCGTAGAGGTCTTATTGATAACAATAATCGTTGGACAAATGAATGTTGCCGAGTGGTACAAAACGGCTAGGCTCGCTGCGGGACGAATATTTATCAGCACCTCCTACGCGACTCGATAATGCTGATTTACATATTTCCCGATAATGTTCGCCGGGCATATTTCGACGTGTGCCGTGGCGCGGCGCGCTGCAGCTGTAATCACGTGTGTAATTCTTGTCGATAGATACGTGCTCGCGCTTATAATAGTGAGGGTATTAACGAAAATCCATCTTAAATCTCTTGTAAATGAAATTCTTCGATGACAGCGCCCGCCGCTGTCGCTGTTCCTACTCCTGCTGCGAGCGTCATCGTTTACTCCCCGAGCCAGCCGGTATCGATGCGCACCGTGAGCGAGGTAATTCGCTTTTCTCTCGAATAATAGAGAAGGTGGAGGGGCACGGTTGGCTTTTATCGAGACCCGGAGTGTATCTTAAGTTTTGAAGCTCGTGTACATTATCGACACGTTTTGCTATCGTCTTCGGCGTTCGGGTAATTTACCCTTGCGGAATTTAATGACGGTCGCCCGAAGTCAAGTCTTATCTGTTTTATTACTTTGATCTTCGAATCTATGTATTATGGTCGATTTACTTTTTTCGCTTCTTTATTAGGTTGAGGTTTCAGTTTCGTGGGGTGTTGGTCATTTTAGTTTGGTTTTGTTAATACGTTGGAGATGGTTCTATTCGTGAATTATTTTTAATTTGTATTATGTTTAATATGACAATATTGTTTCAATATTCTTTTGTTTTAATAAAGGAAGGTAATTAGTCTTTTAAAGGTTAAGGTAAAATAGTAATTGTAAACTGTACATTGTTTTTTGTGTAAACATGAACTCCATCGTCGTTATTATTTGGAAAACATATGTTTAGAACAGATAAAATCTTCAACTTTGAAAATAATCTTGACGTTAACTACATAAATAAATACATAAAAACATTTTACACAGAATATGATTCTTGTTTCTATGAAAAACAGTGATAAATTTTTTTCAAACGATATTAAGTTTCGAATATGTTTAAACACTCTTTAAGGCATAACGTTATTTCCCTAAGGGGAACATCAAAGAATCGTTGCTGTTCGGGATAACTGACGGCGCTACGTGTATCTCGCGGAACTATTTTATTTTCTCAATCGAAAATAAAATCTGTATTGTATCTTACTTTAATGGTTTCCGTACGATAGAGATCTGCTCTAACCGCGGTATATTTGGATTTTATTTCAAGCTTTTAGCTCTCAAAATAAATCGGAAAATATTCGAAAAAAATTGTAGTGTGAAGAGTATTTCACTCGCTTTAATGACTGTATAGACTCGTTAAAATATTTATAATACTAGAAAAATATTCGTGTATCATTTAACTTGAGTGAATCAATAAAATCATTTTTTATAGGAAATTCTGTGCTACTACCACACTCAACCATTTCTAATACAATATCGAGTCAGACTCGCGATAAAAATTTTCAATCTAATTCGACAAATGTAAGTGTTCTTTATATATTCTTCATATAAATGAAGTTTTACTTGTCTATTATCAATCTTTAACCTCCAGAGTAAACGTAGACACAGAATAATTACCAAATCTTTTTCTTCTTCTAAATTAATAACGATAAAGCACTTTCATCAAGCACAGGTGTAAAAGAAATCAAAACAACTTAACACATAAATAATTTAAAAAATCCAAACTTCATTTAATCTACAAAATTAAATTTCCGAGAAATCGATGGTGACAGAGAAAAACGGTCTTGCAATTAAAAACGAAGAAGATACAAACATTTCCAAGAACCTCCCAGCGACTGTCGGAATACGTGATAAAGTAAAAATCATGCTGGTCACTGTAATCAATTTATCAGTCCGAAAATCGAAACAACCCTCCTGGAGGGATACGTGCAGGTTAAGACAGAACGCGATGGCGCGTAGTAGGAAATCGGGTCAAGCAGTCTCCACGTAAGAAAGTTAATTACGAGTCTGTCCCAGCTTGCCGGGAATGCCGCGCAAAAACAAGCCACTTTTAAATGATAAATTATCCCGTAATGGTGGCGCATTGTCGTTCTTCGACGGGGGTGGATTCCTTTTCTCCAGCAAGCCGTTCGCTCTGTCGAGCGATTACTGGCACAGGTGCACCACCGATTTTCCTGTAATTCGTGTCCTCGTCGGGCTGGCCCAATTAACATAAATGGCCCCCAAATGTTAACGTTGACGCCGATTTATTCGATCGCCCCGATCTCAAACAAAAACACGATCGCACAGACACACACCACCGATTGCGCTGCCCGTTGGATCGAGATTTACGGCCATTGAGGCGGGGCATTGGCACGTCTGTTCGCGGGAATCCACGCTGATTTCGACTTGATTTACCGCGATTCATTGCCAGATTTTAATTACAGTTCCAGCGTCTAGGATATCTTCGGTAGTTAGATGGGGATTATTCGTTGCATGCCTTACGACAGTGGGACCTATTAACTCTTCGAGGTTAAGTGGGTTAAAAGCCACCCTTTCTTTCCACCCTTTCTTAGCTTTTTATGCATGGTGGGGCATATTTATATATTTATGATATGTAGACTGCGTCAAACCTTCCTGTAGAGATGTACAATTTCACGAATAGTCCTGCCGTAGCTAAAAGGTTAAAACCTGATTAAAGAAACGTTGAAAAATAATTATGAAAATGAGATTTTTCATAAGAAATTGATACGAGTAGAGGATTAAGATAACCTCGTTAGGGTTGAATTGTTTTTGAGGACAGACAAAGACGGTTTTAGTTCCCATTCGACTGCAGTTTATTTTGTTTGAACAGATATAAGTTGAACAATACGGAGATAGACGAAGGTAGTTACGAAAATTATACGAAAATAAAGCAAATATCCGTTCGATGATCTTTAACGATCAAAATCAAATGTACACCTATGTATCCGTATCCTAGCAGAGGTTAATACTTTGATCAGTATTTAAAAGGGGAATTTCTCGCGAAATTCGTGAACACGAAACAACACGGAATATTTTAACCTACAACGAATTGCGAAAGTTCCTTTTGTTTCAGTTAAGATTTCATTGAAGAATTTCCTTCTCCTTTGGTGAAATCAAGTTTCTGATACCGTAGAACGGAAAAATGTGTTTGTTAAAAATCTTCGCGTTCATTTGCTTCCACACCTTTCTCTTGTCAGAATTTTTTTACTTTCTCTACTTTAATTAGCTCCTTCGGTTCTTCACGGATTCTTGAACCGAATTTTATGGTTCTCTTTTTAATAGCTTCGCTCGGAATTTAATCAATACTTATTGTTACTTGGGAATAACCATCGGTAAAGTAATAAGTGAACTTCTTTCTGCAATTAAGATAGGATAATATTGCATTATAAGATGTAAGGAAACTAGAATAATCTATAACGATCATCCGTTTCATAAAAATATGTAGGAGCAGTATGGATTTTCAGACATCATATGCCTTATACAAAATGAAGCATCATTTGGCTACGTTTTGCATCTTTTGTCTATAATTACTCACATACCCATACATCTACCATAAATACCTACAAACAACTTGAATCTACATTCAGTTTAACACTAAAACTACAAAACTACAGAGCAGTCGAATTGACTTCGAAATTTCTCAATAGAAACTGCAAGAGTGCATCTATTGAGACTATAATTAATTTCAAATTCAGTTTGCGTATTGCTAAATCAATTTCTTTAATAATTTCTTAAAGAATACCTGTTATCTCTTTAATAATTGAAAAGAAAGAGTTTTGAACCGTCCGATAGTTTTAGTATTAAATCTTCCATTAAAACTGAACTTTATCTAACACGAAACCATCGACTTTCGTTCGCAGTCGTGTCTCACTCCGCCATTGATACGCGCTCGTAAACGGCGCATTAATACGGGGCGCGGCGTTTTCTTCGACGAGTTTCTTCTATCGTTTTGAATAATGAGCTGGAAATACAGTTTTGTCGTCCGTTCCGCTACCCAAGATAAGTTTCTAACGGCACGGTAATTTCCGCGGAAGCATTTTCGTTCCCATCGCCGACTGTGTTTTACGTTTCGACGGTGCGGCGCGCCGTCGTCTAAGATAGTGGTTCAGAAATTGTGCATCCGCGAACACGGGCCCGAGAGTAACTTATATTGCAACGATAGATGCACCGCGGTGAAATTCTCGGCGTGTCTGTACGTAAGCGAAAGCAGCGGTTGTAAAGCGCAGCAGAGTGGAGGGAGACGGGGCAAGCCTCTACTTAATGGAACTGCTATCGTTTCAAACTACTCGCGATAAGGCTACTCCGAAAGCTCTGTAACCATTGGTTTTCTCTCTGCAACTCTCTGACGTCTAATACTACGAATATAGAGTACTTCGACAATAAGCGCCTCGCGACATTAGGGTCTGCGCGTCTCCTACTTCTTCCGTTTTCCTGACTCTGTATGGTTTCCTGTTGGTGTCTGACGATCACGATAGTAACTTCGTGTCGATGTTGATCGATTGTGATTAGGGTTTGATGTATTTATGGTAAATATTAGTGTGTAAAATGTAGAGACATGTTTGTGAGAATTTAACATCAAAACTAGCTCGAAATTGACTAATTGACATCTTTTTGTGGAAACTTTAAAAGTGCATTCATTGAATAGATGAGAACTGATAAATCAATTTCTTTAGCGGTTTCTTAGAGAATCATCAGCTACATTTTCAATAATTGTAAAAAGAAAAAATCAGAAATCACCTTCATCTATTTTCTAGTTACAATATTAAAAATATTATTATTTTATTTTCAACTTTTTAGGATTTTTAAGAGAAAGAATTAGACTCTAATCCATGCTTCCTTTCATCACTCCAAGAAACTTTCCACTGCTCATAAAGATTATACGAATCATTTTAATCGCAATTAGTCCTCGTAATCTTAACCATTGAATATGTTCCGGCACGGTTTATTTGGTTAAGATACATATCATAAAAAAAACGGTAGCTCAACGACCTAAACCCCGAGCGCACAGCCACCGGTACGTTTGCAGGTCAGAAGGGACAACGTACCCCGTACCTCCACTACTAGTAATGTGGGCGTAGGTTAAAAAACTATAACTAGCAACACCCCGAGCGTTTTAGCTTTCTGATTTGTCACTAAAGACACCGCCCTATGTCAGTATTTTTATATATATAGAGAGACATTGAGAGACAAGACAGACAGACATACATCACAAGTTCATAACTAATCACGCTGTACTCACTGGACAACACAAACACACTGTAATTTTGTATACACATACACATTCCTTTCACTCAATATTAAACAAATACAGTCCACTATCGAACGAGAAAGGGAGAAGACTTTCTTCATCACATCCATTTCACACAAAGTTAATTCGGCGCGTGAAAGTGTTACGCCACGTCCACTAATCGAAATTTTAAAGTTCAAACTTCAAACGAAAGATCTTGAATTGTTCTTCGATGTTCACTATCAACTTACTCATTCCAAATCTTTCCCTTTTTCCGTGTAAACTAATCTAAGAGATTTGCCTCCTCACTAAACCTCGCCCACAAAACACAACATTCCAATATTCAAATTTTCAGTTCTCCTATGTCCAAGTTATCTCCCCAGATAAAACCATTGCAAAACCATTCCCGTTCATTGTACGAATCTTTTTACACCTCGCGTCACGAGTCCCGTAACTCGGAATCGTAGTCCGGCTGTTTTGCCGGTATCCTGTTTCCTCGGATGACGGAAAAAAACCGGCGAAGCGTCCGGTAGAGAACAGAGATCAGAGGGGTGGGAACTGGTGAACGAAGGGAAGCAGAGCGGGCGAGCGAGCTTCGCTTTCAATCCCGAGCAAAGGAAAAATCCTCGTGATCCTTATCCGCGCTGCAACCTTCAGGGACAGCCTCTCACGATCGAACTTGCCCGACTTTCTTCTGCCAGCTCGCGGAAGAAAGTAATGGTTCCCTGAATTCCGATGGAAATGCTCGGGGTTTTTCCGCGGGACGCGGCTCTTCTTCAGCCGCGCCGCGTCTTATTGCGCGAAAATACGCGACCGAGCAACGGAACATTAATTCCGGCGAGTGCCGAATGAAGCAATAAACGTCGTTTCGTTCGATCGAACGGCAGCCGCGTCCTCGTAATTCACCGATATTTATCCGTCACAGTCCGCAGCGGCGTTACTCGCGGAGAAACCGGACCAACCGAATGATCTTTTCCCTTTCGAACGTTTTATAGACAGTTTATATTACTCGTAAAATGCTCGCGTCGTTACCGTATTCGCAACCCGTCCGCTGACTTGCGCGCCAGATTGATATTCTAACTTATTGCTGTTCAGCTTATGTCTACATTGACGAAGGGCGGGTGTAATGGTGCGCCGTCTGTATGTTATTGGACAGCCGCGCCGGTAAATGTAAAATAAAAATGAACCGCGCGCGTGGTTGTAAAGCTCTGTACGTTATGACACGGGCATGGATTTCGAGTAACGACTTTTATTATCCAGTGATTTCGCGTAGCATGCAACGCGTTCGAGTTTCCTTATCATGGAAGTGCATTCGGTTTCATTACTTTCTGTTGGAATCTTCGTTGTGCGGATTGTACTTTCGTCGTGGATGGACTTTATTTTCTTGGCTGATTTGAAATGCAACGTTTCGGTTGCGGGGATTGGCAAAATATTGCGGTTATTGCGCAACTTTCTTTGTTTTAGTTCGATCGATGGTTTAAGAAGGATTTTGGGAAAGCAAGAAGATTGTAGGAAATTGGATGCTGGACAATAAGCAACATTTTGCTGATTATTTAAGAAGTAATGTGATATATTAAGAATAATCGTAAGAAACCAAAGCAAGAAAATAGAAAAAGAAATGGTAGCAATTAATTATTCCACAATCTGATTGCAATTTAATTTCTATACTTACGGATATTATTACATAACAATCAAACACCTCTAAATTGATGAATAAGAAGATTATAAATTTCCCGAAAATTATGATAAGTATATTAATCGAAATCATCTCGCCCAAAGACGAAAATGAGATCGCTCGAAACGTTGAAAGGAATTTTTCTGTTTACATGCGTCGCGCTTAAAAGAATTCTCGCGAGTCGATTCAGCCGTTTCACGGTCCCAGTTAAATGCAATTTTGCTGCAGCCCGGGGCGGGTTGGTTGTTTAATTAAATGGGTCTGAGTAGACAAGTCCGCGCTGACAGAGAAGAATTCACGTGAAAAGGTACCAAACTCAGACGCGATTCATCACTTTGAAAATACGGCTGTCAGAGACAGTCTGAGGACCAAATAAGATAAAGCGGCCGCGCGCCCGTGAGAAGAGTGTGCATTCGCGAGTCTTTGTTCCATAGCGAGTTGTTAAGTGGCAATCAATTTACGATTATTGGCCGTTCCCCGCGCTTAACGTGATCGAGTATTCCTTTAAATCATCCCCTATACGCCGGCCTCTTTCACTTTGCAGCTTGCCCGCTTCTGTTCTACGCGTGGCGTAAGCGTCGAGCCAACGGATAACTTCTGTCTGCCGCCACGGATTTTTAATATTCGAGTAAACAGTCGGAAAAGTGAAATGCGCGGCATTTGCTGTTGCGATTATTTTCCATTGGAAAGAACACTGAGATTTTAGGCAGTTTTAGTTTAGCGTTATTCGCACGATATTTTTTTGTCGCTTACGTTAGTAAATCTTCAACATTTTTCGAACCTTTTTTATATATAACTTTTCGTCTTTATTTGAAAGGTAATTGTTGTTTTGCGAGGGATTAACATTAAAACTACCGAGTAGTTAAGTTGATTTCTTGAAATCCCTCTATAGAAACTTCGAGAGTGCGTCTATTGAGACTTTAATTGATTTCAAATTCAGTTTGCGTATCGCTATATCAATTTCTGTAATAATTTCTCAGAGAAACGTCTGTTGTCTTTATAATAATTGGAAAATGAAGAAATCAGGAATGGGTCATTTTGGCCTGTCTGGTAGTTTTAGTGTTAAACCGTTTGATTTGTTCAGTGATTTATTTATATAATAATTTCTTAGAAAAGTATTTGTATTTTTGGAGTATGATCAATGATCGTTTTGTAGGTTTTCCGAATTTCGAATGTATTCTTTGATTTTTTCTTTTGTGATTACTGAAATGGTATGAATACCTCTTTGAAAAATGACTAAAAAAGCTGATTAAGCAATACATAAACTGAAATATAAGCCAATTGCTTTTAGTTTTTATAAAGACATTTTAAAAGGACGGTTTAAATGCTCGGTAGTTCTAATGTTAAAGATGATGTTTGTGATCAGGTAATAATACAATGATTATGAAAGTAAATGGGTTAAATGATTCAATTTAGTTGAAATTTTGTATGAAATTGTTCGAGAACTGTTAATTGGATAACGTCAAGGATTGGAACACTCCAGAGGAATTTTACGCTCAACTGGGGAACAAATCGTTTCTCTGGGATATAGTAAGTTCGTGTGCCCTTGGGATCGATGAATTACCGTGAACAATTATGAGAGGCGACTACCGCTTATTAATGGAAAGTTTCCTTATAAGTTCAAATTATGCTATGAAAATATTTGTGCAGCCTGCAATTAAGATGTGGGAATATTGCTAACTCTAGAACTGCATACAATGCAATAAAATTCACTGAACATGCTACGTTCAATTACTTTCCGAATGTTTTCAAATTTTATTGATAGAACATTAATTAGTTTCTTATATGTACAATTTTATTGAATTTCCCTACTTTTCATTTTTTAGAGTTAATTACGTTACCAAATGAACGGCTCAATTAAGACTATAAATTAATGAACCGATTTAATTAATTGCTTCTCAGAAAAGCACTTGCACTGTTTCAAAAACTATAAAAGAAGACAGACGAAATCATATTTCGATCCATTTGGTAATTTTAATGTATTCAACTGAACAGGTTCTCTTGGAATGACCTTAACTCTAGAACGACAAGAGCGTTTAACGTGGTTAATGCGTAATCCTCATAAAAATTGTAACAATAGATTTTTTTCGGTTTCTTCATATATTCATTACAGTATTCAAATGAAATTATTTTTCAAATCATGTCGGATATTTAACACTTTCGAGATATCAACAATTGTGAAATAAGAAAACTGAAACTGAAATTTCAATGCGTACGGTAGCTCAAGTGTTAAACGCAACGTCACTGAAACAATTCTAAGTAGTAAGCATGGTAACCATAGTTTTAAGAAAACCGAGAAAAGTGGGCTAATTTATAGCGATGAAATTTTGGCGGTGGGACGCGATTCAACTACATCCTTAAAGATCTTCCAGTGGTTAACAATTTCCTCAGCAACGAATTCATGGTGCCATGTTCCTTCTGCGAGTGAATCCTGCCGACAGGCTGTGGGATTTCCCCTAGTCTGATTTACATTCGGCCAGCTTAATTGGAGAAACGGGAGCGTTACCAGTCTCTGCTAGTCTACACTAAATTCCAATCAGTGTTACGTTGGCGTTCTTGCGCACAATCGCGTGTCGTTTCGATCTTACCGGCGCGAACCTTAATTAATCACGTGCCTGAGTCCCTGAAATGTATCGTGTGAGCGTTTCATTTTCGTACTTTTGCTCGACAGCTTCAATCGTCTATCGTCTTTCGTCCGTTCAACGTTTCTGACCTCCGCTATTAGTAATCAAGGTAATGGTTATAACCATTTATTATCTCGATCTGTGGTTCATGAGAGAAACTCTCTATTAGAATCTGCGAGATGGTGGTAGAAAGAGAAAAGAGAAAGAAGAGAATAAGGGAACAAAAAGAAACAAAAGGCTGGTAGTTTTAGTGTTAAGGATAAGCACCAAAGAAAAGCATGTGCAGTATTTAATAATACGAAGGTTTGAACGTAGGAATGAATGAAAGTGTGAGTGGTTGAGTTAGTTTAATAAGACATGTATATGTAGGAAATGTACAGCAAGTCCTTTTCTTTAGCCGTGAGGCCGAAAAATAAAGAGAATAACAATATATTAGAGTCTTTGTTTTAGCTCTTTGTCTTGTGTACTGAATTCTGGATCTTAGATTCTAGACCTTGAATCTTGGACTTTTAGATCTTGTAATCTGTTCTAGATCTAGATGAATCTTTGAATCGTAAAACTTTAATTTTCCATCTTTGGGATTAGTTTTAACGACATTACTTTGGATCTGGAATCATTCGAGTTAGAAGGCGTATCTTGGACTCCTAGATTAAGCCTTTATGTTTCAGAATCTCTAGATTTGAAATCTTCAAGGATTTCAATGATCAAATCCTTGGATCTTGAATTTTTTTAAACTTACAGTTTGGATTTCAAATTTTACAAATTAGAATTTGGCGATCGGATTTCTCTGCTTAGACATTACATATTGGATTTCTAAGCTTAGTAGATATCTGGATTCTAATGCTCGATCTAGATTTTGCAAGAATCAAACCTTAAATTTTTGAATATATGTATTTATGTCTTACATTTTAGAATCTTGGTCTCAACAGGTTTTATCTAATTTTATCTCATTTTCTACAGATCAATTCAAAGATAAGTAATTATATTAAAATCGAATAATACGGAAAATTAAATGAGATTCATAAGTAGCATTAAAAAAGTTATTTTCATTTTGTTCGAAACTTCATCGGATTTTAAGATTCAGGTTAAGTAGGAACAACACAATGACCGCTCACGAGAATAGACTTCATCATCCGTCCGTTTTTAACCGTTTATTTTCACAACAACATTTTTTAATAACACAAACTCATCGGAAAAATATCAATGTTACCTGGAAAGTACCCTGAATAGTTGTAAATAAGCTTATAAATAACCGGCGCATACCAGGTGTCGATTACGTTGATGGAAAGTTGATCGAGTTCCCGGGTCTAATGAGCGTAAGTAAATCCGATCTCCAGTGTGACGAGGGTACGAAGACGACGGGGGCTTCCCGATAAAAATAACCACCCCGCCCTGCAATAAAATTGTACCAATAAAACGTGGGAATTATGCGGTAACGGAATGGTCACGGAAATAGTAAATTCGAAAGGATTAAAGCGGTGAGCGGGGGATGAATGATACATTCGAATTAATTAGTGAAGTGTGGAGTTCTGTTTAATAGGTCTCTCGTGAATTAGAGGCAATAAAATAGTTATAACGAGCGCGGCTGTTAAATAAACCGTAGGACAAGGGGTTAAATTATAAGATTGAAGAGCAATATTAATATTGGTTTCTTCACGAATTTGCGAAGAGCAATACTAAAGCTTAGTAATTCCTTTAAATTCAGAATTACGTTTTGGTTCTTTTATACAAACGAAAAGCTTTTGTCATACGAAATCGAATGGTAATAATTTCGTGTTTCTACACAAATGAGAATACGAGCAATACTTGATTTGAAGTTTACATATAACACTGTGTACCGAGAAAATTCTAAGAAAACATTAGATCTACGAGATCAAAATGTCCCCTTTCCAATCTTTTGTTTCACAATTATTCAACAGACGATTTTCTTAGAGATTATTAAATAAACTGATCTAGACGATCCCAAACTAGAATATATTAAATTAAAATCTTAATAAACATATTTCTATAAGTTTGATAAGGAAATAGAAAACAGTCAATATTACTTCTCGATAGTTCTAAATTTATGAAAGGATTGATACTCTGTTCTCGAAGCTCTAATTTTCAAAAACCTGTATCAGTGAGTATCTATTGTTCTACTAATGATACAATATAGCATGCGATAACTATCTGCGAGCCTATTGTTAACCCCTTGCCCAACAATATCGTGTCAAACACCTGGTGAAGATTTTAAACAGAATTTGTCAAACGTAAGTATTACTGAACTCTTTTGAATCTATATTATATTGAATATTATACTTTCGTTATCACTTATCATACTTTAGAGTAAACATAGACGTAGAATATGTTTATAATTTTTCTCTTTGTCATTAATAATTTATTGGAAAAAGTATCGATCACGGTTACCATATAAATCATAGGGCAAGAGGTTCACGAAGATTGCTTGAATTGAAGTGCTACGATACTTTGAAGGTGCTCACGGATGGTTTCGCTTTGAAGCCGGTCGGAAAGGAAAAATAGATGCACGCGGTTGTGTCCAAAGGGTTCTGTGTCAGCGTTGCGTAAGGAGACAAAGGTCGGAGGCCAGGAGGCCGCATGGTACTTTGCGTAACCTGTAATCATTACTCAGGAAACTTAATTGGCGGGAAAACAACACGACGTCGCGCGACGTAAACAGCTCGAACGTGTTCTGTTTGCCTTTCGTTCTGTAAGTCCTTTAATTACTGTCGCCCGCCAAACGAGGATATTAAAATGAATTGCGCTACGACAATTAACGGAAACTCGGCGACCCTTTATAATTCGATGATCGTAATGAATAATACGACCGTGTATTATTCGGTCGTTTGTATGTCGGATGCATTATATTATTGACTATGTTTCTGAGCGTGTATACGTGCGGCGCATGGCTGAGACTGATCGATTGGTTAAATATTTTATAATTATTAGGAGGTTAACGCAGAGTAAATGGCGGGGCATGCTTGCTGCGAGGCTTCGGAAATTATTTTCGTGTGAGGATGTTTGATAATACTGGAAATTTGAGGTAGAAGGAGATAGAGAAATTATTAGTATTAAGGCTAATGTTTATCAGTATACTATAATCAGTATAACTTTCAAATATTTTAAATGCTTTCAATTTTTCTTACTGTAGCTTCTTTGTTAATTAGGGCAGAGAAACAAGTTAATAATGTTTATTCTAATCAGACTTATTCATTAACTCTGAAATTACGTTATTGACCTTTGGAACCAGTATCAGCAGTGAACTCATTCGAGCACAATTGTGTATCAGGCACTTCTGTAATGGAGTATATAGCCAAAAAGACCAATTACACTGTGGAACAAATTTTAACCTATGTTGCTTTTTGCAATAAACACTAGGTGATTCTTATAGAGTTCCTTATCCTAAATACGAATCCGAAAACCAAATTGCTGGGTCACGTCCAGTTTTCGAAAAAACTGGGCTTTTGTAAAAACGGTCGAATTTTCCAGAGAACCAAGTGTTACGTGAAAACTAAAAACGATAGGCAGTTAAAATTTGTCGTAGAAAATAGAGGAGACTTGCCCGAACACATAGCTATACAAATTTTGAATTTTGCGTATTATTAAATGTTTGTAAACGGTGATCAAAGTTTAAAAAAGAGTAGATGCGCGTGCGATATCGGTTTCAGTTCTTGAAAGAGTTATGGAGAACCAAAATAAAGTCATAACTGTTGCTCGGTGTATCGGTTTCCATTCCAGTTCTGTAATTCTGACTTATCGGTTCTGAAAAAAATGCAAAATCGAAACACAGGACCGAAAAATAACATTTATAGAACCGATATAATATAGTTCACATATATAGTTCACAATCGATATCCCAATAACAATGAATTTATTTCGGTTCTTCATAACTGCTTTATCACTAGGTTTACGGAATGTGTCAATTTGACGAATATTGAATTTTATAAACATTATTTCTTAAAAGTTTACGTCGATTTTGATTAATGCAATTGCACGAATATCTATAGTAATCGTCTATTCTTCAAACCTTAATTTCCAAGATCTAAATGGACGGATATCCATTTCGGTAGGAACAAGAGAATAAACAGTACAATAAACGTCCGTAAACCTAGCGTTAATCGAAACCTACACACAACAATATCAAACATTTATTTCCGGAATCTCTCGAATCCCTAGTCTCAGTTCTCGAGTCTCGAATAGATCAAGTGTGAACAACTCAGAAACAAGATCACAACCGCAATTCCATCGTTTGTCGTTTCTTATTTTAGCGAGTAGGATCATTCCCCAAAAGCCCGACCACCTGTGGTCGAACGTCCCGCACGTATTGCTCTATTTAATCCAAAAAGCTCGTTGGAACGTATGTGCACATAATCTCTGCGCGCACTGTTGCATAATTGATTCCGTCATTTTATGCGTCACGGAAAATTAATTGTAATCGTCGCGCAAGTCTTCTCTTCATTCGTTTCGCGGCAGTCCCGCCGCGTGATTGCTGGCGGCCGCTTATTATTTCATGGAATCGGCTTACCGATTCAGCATTTACTGAAGTGTTTACGATCGCATGCTTTCGCGACTAACGGTGAATCAATTTTAATCGCGAAAACGATTTCGCTATGTCCGATTCCTCGCCTTTTGAAAATTTCCGGGATGCATTCGAAACCGTTCAGCGCGCTGCGCGACGAGGCGATTCGTTTTAATCGTTCAACGCGCGTCGCGGTCTGTTTTCAACAGGTTCAAACTGTAACGGCGCCGTCGCTGGCATAAATAGCGGCGTACCGGCCGGAAATTTCGCGATATATTGTCAACTTGTCAGCGGTCGTCGACGTAGCCGAATTGTGCTCTTTCCTCGCTCAGCTTTCTAGAGTGTCACTGGCAAACATCTCGTTATAGGTAAATTATTGGACCACTTCCAAACAGCCCGGTAATTTTCTTCGTCACTTTATATGTCGGCGATTGGTAACAGGAATTTCTGGGGAAAGCGGAGGATCTTTGAATTATGGAGGTTCTATTGAAGTTGTGAGAGGTGTTTGATGTTAACAAGTGATTTTTTGAGTGAAAATGGGTGATAGGTATAGATAATGTGGAATAACAACGGTCTAAAGTGATTTATATGTGACTATAGCTGTGATTTCATTTATTTTATGATATATAATTTATAATTTAGGTGAGGAAATATTAGACGAGTTAAAGTTGGATTTATCTGGAACCTATTGGAATTCATTAATTTTTATAAATATATTTGTAAAGAAGTCACTGTCATTTATATGTAGAAGTAAATTTCAAAGATCAGATTTCCTTTGAATTCTTATTGAATTCTTAAAATCCATACTGAATCCGCGACAAACAATTAGAGCTAACAGAACTTGGTGTTTGAATGCTGAATCTTATACTTTTATTTAGGCAATCCTTGAATTCTAAAAATTCCAGTTTTAAAGTCTAATTTCTAGATCTAAGCGTAACAGGTCTAAATCGTACTGAGAACATTTAAATGAGACATTGTATCCTAGATCTGGACCTTTGAACTTTGAACAGTAGATGTCGAACGTTCGATATTGAGTTTCATGGCGCAGGATTAATTTGATATTGTATCACAGGCGTATCTGACTCTTCGGCCAGCTGCACAGTATTGATGTTATCGGAAACGAGAATAGCAACACTTTGGTTACTCATTTCTCTGTGAACTGTCAACAAAGCGTCACTGAATGAGCTGCGCCATCCCCACGTGAAAATTTCGCGTGTCAGGAACAAGCGTCGCGTTATCGGCGAATTATTATATAATTTTTGGGGCATGACAGTATTTTCCCTTCATCCGCTTCTACAATTTTTACCGTCATCGTGTTAATACCCGTGTCCCGGAAATTGCTATGAATATTGGAAAAACGTTTTGACCGTGTTCGACAGACGCGCAGATTAAAGATTCCGAACCAGCACAAAAAAAAACGCTGTTTATAAAAGCGATTCTTTTGAAATCGTATCAGCGGAATGTGAACGCATTCCCGTGTCATTGTTATCGGTTGATATTTTATTAACTTTTGCTTGATTGATGCACAGTTCCGTTGGATCTGATTTTTTAAATACTTAAACGGCGACAGTCGCTTCAATTTACGTCATTCGATGAGCAACAAGAAATCTCGTCGTCTTTGTACATTTTCTAGTTCGAATATTACATATTCGTTTTAGTAAGTAGCAAAAAATACATACGATTATGTAATAAAATATTTATGTTATATATGATACAATAAATTATATAACATTAACATGTTCAGAAGGCAACCGTGAATACTGGAAATAGTATATCTGATTGAAAACGTGATTTTCAGTTGTTATATTTTCAAGTTTCAAAACTTGATTTTCATTAGTTGCTTGCAATGGCTCAGAAATGACTCCGTATCCGCCGTTAAATGATCCGTCGCTTGAAGATTGAACACAGATAAACACACATATCGCAGATGATAATTTACTCTAGTATGGAAATTCTCACGGCGCAGTCAGCAAAAGTTTGGCAAGGCGGAATAAGAGGAAGCTGCCGAGTCATTAAGACAACTAATTAAATATTTTACAGCGGGAGCTCGCAACTTCCCCTGTAAATTTTGCAGCGGAGGGAGAATCCTCTGGCCCGCGAGGAAATGCATGTTAGTAGACGGAAGCATAAATTTGAAACTATTTAAGATCGCTCCGACCAAATAAAGTAGCACGTCTGAACCCGTTTCCCTTTTCCCGTGAAATTAGGATACATTTCGTTTAATGAAACGAATGCAAGGCACCTCTATGTGAGCAACATCGTTTACCTTTCCTATCGAGTTAGTTTCGCTCACTCACCTCTTGGCTACATATTTTCCCCCTCCTCGTTTCATTCATTTAATTACCGCGTCGAGGACTCGCCCCCCCTTTGCTCTGAAAGAATTCCCACGAGACCTCCTTCTTTGAAAATACTTTTTCTCTTAATATTTCAATCGTGTTTTAGGTTATTTTCCGTTAACAATAAATTAAGCGAACTTCTGTTTATTAAGGTTATGTTTATTATCCACTTTCATGTTAATTGCATACGTAGAAAATGTCCAATCTCTAAGGATGTAAAATTGAATAAATTCTCTTCGTTAAGTGATTTTAATCTTGAGAAAAGAAATTTTCGTCTATGGATTCATAAATTACCTCAAAATTAAAATCACGAATAGTCACTAAATTCTCAATTTACAATTCCCAATTTCAGTGGATCCCTATACAACTCTAATTAAACAATTTCCAATCTCTCCCGTACAAACACAAGAACAACCCCCTCGTAATACCTCGATCGAATAAAAAATCAATTGCGTCCTAAAACTACCGTGAAAACAAGGGCAAATGTAAATAAAATAAGGAGAAACAAGCACGAAAGACAATAAAAATATAGAAACAATAGATAGAGGGAAGGTAAACAAGACAGTAGAAAACAAAACGAACGGTTAGAACGTTGCAGAAAAGTCTGAAGTAGGGTGCAAAGTGTATGCAAACAGAGAAAAGAGAGATGGCGGGGGATAGAGGGCAAACGAAAAGAGCAATGGTGTCCGAGAGGGTAAGGCGGACATTAGCTGTGTACGTGCGTAACACATCTATGGCGTATATCCTCGCCATTGTATCACTCCATTAAACATTCACTGCAGTGCACTATAAAGCATGATATAATCTCGCAATGCGGTAAACAGTGTCGAGTTAAACAAGCACGGACTCTGCGTACCGCGACAAACTAGAGGGGGAGGGAGAACAGAGAAAGCAAGAGCTAGAGAGAGAGAGAGAGAGGGAGGGAGAGAGGGTGAGAAAGGGAAAGAGAAAGGGGTAAAGCCACAACCGCGTTCTAAGCGGCAAACGCGATTGCGAAAAGTAGTTCAGCAGCCGATCTCTGGCTCTTTCGATGTTTAGAATCTTCTTGCAGCGACCACAATTATCTCCGTTCAGCTTCTTTCATTATCTCGCAACTCTTTGACTGCGATCAGTAGCCTTCAGCGTTTCTGGGAAATTATCACGACATGCTGTCGATGCCTACAGGCGTTCGTCGACTTCCTGTCTAGCACGGATTAAACGCCTAAAGTGTTTTCATAATGAAATCTTGTGACGAGGAAATTACATTTTAAAACGTGATATGACGGATGTATTGCTTTACTTTCATTATTTCGTTTGGAGAGTTTTCTTTTTGGGTTCTTGTGTTTGGTTTTCGTTCCTTTTGTTGAGAGCTTGTTGGCTTGGAGAGTGATGGATTTAGAGTGTTTAGTAGGAATTTTTTTATAGACTTTTGTGCGGTGATTATGAATGTTAATGAAGTAGTGAATTCTTCTTCCTTCTTTGAATTGTTTGATGAAATATTTTTAGTAATTAAATTGAAAAGGAAATGTAGGAGCATTTTTAACTAAATATTAATTAAATACAAAAAAAACAAATAAATCAGATTAATCCAAATTAATAAAAATTAACCAATTAAATATAAATAAATAAATATAGATTAAATAAATTATTTTTTAATAAAATTTTTAAAATTAAATAAATAATTATATATTATTAACCAAATATTTGATATATTAATAGGATACATATGATCATTTGTATGATTATTAATAAATTTAAATATGAATATATAAATCTTAGATGAACGTGATACCTCCTAATGTTTCCACTGGTTTATTTATAAATTTAAGTCATATCCAATAAATTATTACAAATAAAGTATATTAGTTTTTTGTAGTAATATTAATACAGTTGATTTTTGTATAGAATTGTTTTGCATAATATGTAACAGAAATTCAAAAAAGAAAATTCACTTTCTTCTCAAACTTATCGAAAGTTAAATATACAAATGTCAAGTATGGAATTGTATTGTCAATGAAACGATTATGACACGATTCAGAGGGGTTCACTGAATTATTAAATAATTATTAAGTTATATTAATATTTTAAGTGAAAGATAGTTATTTAAAAAATTGATTCTTAAAATAAAATAATAAAATGATAATTGACATAGGAAATAATTATACGATGTAATAACATGATACTGAATTTTATAGTTTAGCAAGAGAAGTATACAGAAATTTCAATATTTTACGCGTAAGGAACAAAATTCCAATACACAAAAGTTCCAATAAGTGCCGTCGCCTGCGAAGTTTGACTGACTGCTGCATATCACTTGTAAGTTCACCTGGCAATAAGTTCTAAGTAGCGTTTAGTTCAAAGGCTTGTTTAGTTCCATCCTTTAAGAAGTTCTGTTGTGTTTGCCAGCCCTCGGAGTTCTCTGTAGTTCTACAGGCTACAGTATTATTACGTGTACGTTGCGTAATCTCTCTTTCTCTCTCTCTCTCCCCCTCTGAAGGAACTATGAGAGGTTTAATAATTTTGAACGTTTAAATAATGATGAATGGCTATTTGAACGCAATTAGTTCTCGACCTTAGAAATTTCGTTCCTGTAAATTCAGAAAGTAGAAGATTCTTCAAAATATAAAATTTTCATATGTTAATAAACATATTAACAATCTTTTTCTAAATTTCACATTTTAAGATCCATAGAATGGCCATTGTGAAAGATCAATTGTAATGTTGGTTTTGCTATAGACTCTTATTATTTTTGTCATCAATATGGTATTTGTATTATAATAAACGAATGAATATTATAAAAAGATTGTACGAAGCAAATGGAACAGAAAGGATTTGATTTAATAAAGTGAAATTTATCTAATAACCTCCTTGACAAGATTTTTAATGAATTAATATTTTTAGCTTCTTATTTTCGGAAACTCAACTAATATTTTCTAATCATTGTCTAATCTACATTGAAAGCGAACACTAAATAATCAAATAGCCATGTCGAGAATTGTATTCTCTGCAATAATTGCATACGAAAGTCACAGTTTAATGAAACATTTTCAACTTTCAAACGAAAAGGATAAAAACATTTCGAAGACTAAACTGTCGTTAACCAAACATTAAAAACAAATGTGGGAAAGGAAATTTGTTCTTTCCACCAATGACTTAATTACGATGAAACGAGAATAATGATCTCATCGTGTTTTATGAAAATGCTCCTCGTACTGTGTTGTTTGCATTTCAATATCGTTTTTGCGCGAGAATACAAACAATTACGTGGAACGTGACAAAATTCAAAGAAGCAATTTAATAACGTATTTTCGAGCGCGATAAAAACACTTTAATAGCGGACATATATACGGTGAAACGCATATATGAATTATAGAATACGAATAATGAGACATTTTCAGAGGTTAACTGATTGCGAGGGAATACCGGGACTGTCCCAAACACGGGCACTAAAACGTTAATTAACAATTTCACCGTCAACAGACGTTTGTTTATACAGGGTACGCCATTAAGAAAACAGGGAACGACGTTATTCACGAACTTGACGTGGCATATACTTGATTCTAAATAATTAACTATACTATAGCCGACGCTGTCCTCGCAGAATCTTGTTTAACGTTCGACAAAGTCTTTAATTGTACCCTCGCAAAGATGGGAATTGCGAACGCGAGTGCAAAGCCTGAAATTACTCAAATTGCCTCGAAACGCGTTTCTCAAAGCCAAAAGCCTGTTTAATCAGTCGTGTCGGCGGCATATGCGGGAAGTCGAATGGTTTATTTAAAGCGTGTTGCAATAAACGAAATACCTATATACATAAGCCTGCAATGAAAATAATGGAAGTATTTTCATGTAATAAGCCGCACTTTAAATCATTAACATTTGAAGTATCACTCACGAGATTTTTCATTTTTACCTTTGTCCCATAAGTTGTTATTTATTACTTTGCTTTAAATTATTCGTTAATTTAAGATATAAAATTTCTTGTAAAATAGTCACACACTCCGAATGACAGAGAATCAAGACGCAAATTGAATGAAAATTAAACAGTTGAATAATTTAGCAATTATTCAATTATTATTACTTAATAATTATTCAGCAATGTCCGTTGATCGTACAGTAGGTAAAATAATTATTTAATAAAACAGTTTAAAGTTACAATACAATATTACCATTCCATCTATTTCTCGAATTCCTACGCTATATTTATTTCATATTACTTTCAAAAAGGTAACTTACGAGAACATATTAAAAAAAGTCTATTCGCCAAATTTTCAAACGTTCGAACTCTTTGAAACTCGCTTTCTAGTCATTTCCCTGTGAAATCCATTGACAAATACAACGGACACACAAAGCTTGCAGGATTTTCCATTTCCATTGCGCTTTCTCGATTATTTTCTTTCATCAAGTGTCCCCCCCCCCCTCTATCTCTCTCCCTCCCCCCATCTCACTATCTGCTCGTTTCTCCGAACAGAGGACACAGAAAGCATCCTCCAAACAGTTCTTCCAATCTCTTCCTGATTTCTCTTCCTTTAACGTTGTTAGAATTTCTAGATATCCTCGGCATCCATAAGTACAGTTGGGAGGCAACTTGATGTCTAGCAGAAAGACAGAGGGCCACGAGGTGTCTTTCTACTTTACAATTGTATAGTTTAGCTTGGTAACGCGTATTTAATCGCAGTGATGAATATTAAATTAGTGGTCGAAAATACCGGGAATTAGGAAATAAGACCAAGAGAAAATTGAGTGAGAAAAACTGAAAACTGATCGATCTAGATTATTCGAAGAGTTTTCTAAATTCCAGATTACTGGTTTCCTAAAATATTTATTTTTACGTTCACGTTAAACGAGTCTAGAATATTCCAAATGCACTTAAAGCTGACGCATGGTGACGAAAGAAGGTTTCATTTTAGTCATCGTGTTGTGCGTTTTACGAATAGTTTATTAAAAATCATGTGATTAACGTATTGTTTATATTAATAAAATTCTCTTTCTCCTACGCGGGTAAAGGATACCGTGCAAATAGTGCTGTAATTTGTCGTGTCAAAAAGAGATCCACGTAAAATGAGTACAGCGTAAATGGAGGTCAGATTCTAGAATCTACTCAACGCGGCTTACCAAAAAATCATACGCTTACAGACTTTATGAGACTGCGACTAAAAGACCCATTAGCAATACTACAAATACAAGTTCAATAAGGTATTAACACTAAATGTATCACGACTGGTCAAATGATTTTTAAACTTGATTGACAATTCTGCATTCTCCTTCGTTCATTTATCTTTGTACCAATTCCTACATTACCCGATCAATCAGTTTCTTCAACGTTGATGTTTCCTTTTGTTTGTTTCCACTAAAAACAATGTATCTTCTAATTCGTTTACCTTCATTTTGTAGCCGGTTATTTGACTGGTAGGAATAAGTATACACAAAAAATCGGTATAAGTTTAGCATTAATTTATGTGTGGCGCAAGCCAATGTATCCTTCCAATGAAGTCCAGGGAAGCTAAAAGGTTGGACACCTCTGATCTACAGCTGCCATTTCCCGTTTTATACGCGTCTCGTCTCAACGTCCGCCGTGTTATGACAATTTTCACGGCTCGCGGAATAAAAGTTTGTGCCGAGCGACATCCGAGCTGTTCGTTTTTCGACTTCGTGGCGACTTGGCGAGCTTCGAAGCCGCAAGGTAAATGAAAGAGATGTGTACGTTTCCATTCCTCTGAGAGGTTGTCTTATAATCTGTCCTCCGGTAACAAGTTTTTCCGTTCCCTGAAATTTTTCTCATCACTTCCACACTCGCCGGTCGTCGCCTCTATTTGCGAGCGGTGCGGGTCGGCTCTCCTTGAATCTAGTTCATTTACTATGATAATAGAGGTCGGAAAATTGAGTTGCTTGATCAAAATGTCGCTGGAAATTGGGAGAATTATTCCTGTGATTATCAACTTCTTGGAATGGAAAGTAGCCTGCTAGGCTGGGCCTGGCTGGATCGAGGATCTACTCGGCTTGACAAGCTCTCGTTGATTCACTCTGCTCGATTCGACGACTCCGTGGCGTTTCTCTTCGTGAACAAACGTTTATGATTGCGTTCTACTTCCATGGCGAATTTGTATCGACTCGTTCTACTTGTACGTCGCGTCGCTGTTGACTCGGTCTACTTGACTGACAAGTTGCTGTTTGCTTGTCCCGCGTGTCACTTTTGGAATATTCGTTTCACCGTGTTTCGGGGGTTTTCTGGTAAAATTCGGTGGTAGAGCGTTTTTTGTTAGTGGTATTTCTGGGTTTTCGTTGGACGATATTTATTTTGTGAGTAGCAGGCTTCTGTAGTCATAGCAATGGGATGGGATTGTTTGGAAATTGTTTGTGGGGAACTTGGTACATAGGAAGTTCCACATGAGAATATTAGGCAATTCGGGTAGGATCTAGGTTGATTAATGTAAATGGTGAAATGTTTGCGAGCTTTTAAATTATTTTGAAATAAATGTCAAGCTTTTAGCTTGATGTTGGTGTTTATCTTTCTGGAGAAGGTAAAATTAAGGCGGTACCTATTTGATAATTTATTCTGCTAGTAATTGTATATAAGATTTAGATAGATAGAATGTCTATATTTTATATAATATTCGTAATTATTAAAGTTATTGACGATGCATAGATACACTGGCATTCATAAATATTTGATAGTCTGGTGGAGATTAAAAGATTGATGTTCTCGATGTGATGTAAATATTCACATGTAGAATGGACATTAATTTATGATTGACATATAGACGTATTACCTTACATTGCATGTTAGAAATTTTAGCAGTCTTTATGAAATTGTCATGCTCGACTGCTTTCCCCAAAAATAATTTGCATTTCACTTTTATTATTATCTTTCTTTATTGTAATTTATATTAAACATTGGAAGGTTTTATGTTAAATATATTTCGTATACCTCCAATAAAGTGAACTGTAACTCATATTGCATTTGTAGATAAGTATCTTCTTATTGTTCATGTTCCAAGATTGAAACTCGTGTTTTAAGCGTTCTCAATGTGGGCAATGCAACTTTATTTTGACGAAGTACACACGGAGTAAGTTTGCTTTCGCCTCGTGCACGAAACAGTATTTGGACCAAGCTGTCGCAAATATTTTTGTATTGAATGGCGTAGCAGAGAAGTGTAGGCGCATGTATGAAAAGTGTTTTCCTCGGAACGTAGTTATTCAACTTTGTCTAGCGGTTTTCTCAGAAGCTTGTCTCGGTCAAGGTGTTTTAAACGAGTATTCCACATCTGGTCGAAGGTAAAATTTACATACCAACTAAAGAAACTAATAAGTTTCAAATTTCGAAGGAAAGCCATATAATCATGAAAATACATCTCTGGAAAATGCATGTAATGTCATAACTTTCCTTTTTCTGATGCTTGTGTATCTGTTTTATTAAATTAACCGAACTAACTTTTAATCACTTTTACTCATTTCTGCACAAAATTGCATTCATAATTATCATAATTAAGTAAAAACTACTTCGAACCTTGCAATCTTTAAAGCATTCTCCATCACATTCAATTTTGTTCCGTGTTTGTGATAAAAATAGAAAATCCCGAAATGGTAAGAAACCATTCAAATTTCAAACGAATTTGTAATTTATTGAATAAAAGAACACTGAATTCGTGTCTATGCATAATATAATAATCTTTATTGTATAAATCGACGTTCTATAACTCGATCCTACAATCAGAGAAAAAGACTCATCTACTGGAAAGGGACATTTCGATACCTTCACACGAATACCTTTAGACGAATATATGCATGCACTTGACAAAAGGATTAATAAGAAAGATATTGGACTCATGAATTTATACCCGTCGCTAAGAGGAAAGGGTAGTAAAAAAATCATTCGTTTCAACGTTCCTTGTTTTAACTGTGAAATTTCGCTGTACTCGTGATTTATGGGGTTCACGGATGCGTCCCGGTAGTCAGTTGATTCGACGGGGGGACAGGTACAGAGGGATTTCCGGGTAAGCTCGCGGAGCTCGTCGCCGAAGCCGTGCTATTCCGGTGTCCAATTAGGGTAGCTGATTCGTCGCCAGGACAGAGGAAAAAGCGACAGAAATAAAGACCGGCCGGACGGAGGTAGCGTCTTGATGAAAGTTTAAGGCTGATTTTAAGCACGGAAAGATTATTGACGATTCGCCGCTTCGCTAACGTTAAAGGTGCGGATACACTAAGAAGAAACTTGTGACATTTTTCTCTGATGGCGACTTTGTGTTTACACTTCTATCTTATTTTAGTTTGTTACTGTTGCAGGTAAATTAAAGTTGTCGACAGCAGCCTTTGATTCGATTGCACGTGTCATGGGAGTCGTTATCGGAACAAAATGTCGCTAATTAGCTAATGTATCTGAGTGTTTAAAGTATACAGAAGAAACTTATAGAAGTTACACCTCTGTTTTATTTTATTTTATTCCATTCTACCTTATTGTATCCTACTTTATTCTATTTCGGTTTATTTTATTCTGTTTCGTTTCATTTTACTTTATTTTATCCTATGGTATTGATATTTTATTTTGTTACTATTGCAAACGAATTGAACTTGCCGTCATCAATCTCAAATGTATTTGCACACATGACGAGAGTCGCTATTAGAAAAAATATCGCACAGTATCATGCAATGATGACTTAATCCTTTGCCCTATGGTTTCTTTCTGAACTATGATCGATCCGACTACCTTGCTATTAACAATTTATTGAAAATAAGAGAAAATTCCTTATTCTATTTCAACGTGTGCTCTAAGATATAATTATTGGTAACGGAGGAATAATATGTACTTTGTATTCAAATTTAAACTAAATAATTTTTATGTTTGTTCAATTCTATTTGAAATCTTCACCATGAGTCTGGCACAATATTATAGGTCAAGGAGTTACCGTCTAACCAGACAGTACAAGGACAAGAGAGACCGTTTGCTCATTGTCTCATTTATACTTTTCATTAGTTACATATAACTATATTGACGAGCATGAAATTATCATCGGAAATGAGATTAGAACAGATAGAAACTGACCAATCAGATCAGCATCCCTTAACTTAGCAAGTGATCCCCCGGTTTCACTTGCCAGTGTATCTGCCCCTTAACTCCGAAGGCAGGGCGCCGGCGGCAGAACTGATTTCCCGTTTGTGTTACTCCCAGGCGCCGCGCCGAGATCGCGACGCGGAATAAATTGATTCAGCACGCACCAGCTGCGGTGTAATAACGAGGAAACTGTAGAAGTCTCGGCACGATTACGGGATCTGCGACGATATTTATGCTCGGCCATAAATAAAGTAACAAATGTGACGTCGGGCCCACTTAGCGCCCTGAAACTGACCAAATAAATACTAAACGGAAACGAAACGTTGCGTTTGTTTGTTCTTTACGGCCCGTCCAATCTGCGAATAAGATGTAGATCCGATAAATCAGGGAGGAGTCGCCGGGATAGCAAAAGGATTTCTCCGCAAGCTGTGATTTTGTTCGATGCTCTTAGAATTGGAGAGGTTTGGTATTTAGCTCTTTATTTTTCGTATTCCGCGATTCGAAATATTCTTAATTTTCCACTTGGAGATTTGCGTCGATGTTGTTCAATTTAAACGTAGTTGAACCCTTTGCACTCGTGTGTCATGCTGGAGATGATAATACAAATTATACAACATTGGAAAATTGTTTCAAAGAGTATCACACTTTAAAAGATTATAATAATTAAATCTTATTATAATAATAATAAATATAATAAATATAAAACTTTGAATTATACAACTGTAAATTACTTTAATTCGTTTCCATAAAAATAAATGCAAGATTACATACAACAACATCGACAATCAATCGAGTGCAATAGGTTAATGTGGAGTTTTACCAATTTAAAGAGAACGTCTGAGAGATATTGAAACTGTATTTTTATGGTATATAATATCGTGATATTACCAATAAGTATAATTTCAATATTGAATCGAGAGTTAGCTGTCGAATTAGCAACCAGAAGGGTCAAGTAAAATTAAGACAATTTATTTAATGAAATATAAAGTAACGAGTGAAGACTTTTTATAATCAGTTTTCTTTAAACGTTCTGCCGCTTAATATGATACGATGCCTATATTAATAACCGAGTTAATTAAAACTTGGCCAAAAAGAAGAACACACATAATAAGTACACTCATCAATTTTGATTAAAAGTTCCAGGAGTTTACAGTGAGAAAATATTGAATAAGTGACATCGAATGAATAAAACTTCACTTATTAGACTATTTCCTGAAATATCACAAATATTTAAAAAAATACATGCTATCATTCTTGCATCTGATAAATCCTAACGAAATCTGTTTGTTTCAATGTCTCCCCGTAAAAAATCAATGTTTTAATCCGGACAGAATCGTGTCACGTATACACGGTCGACGCAGCAGTGAACGGGTTACAAAAAAATTATTCGAGGTTGATGAATTTTCCGGGGGGTCATAAAACGATTCGATTTATATTAAGACTCCGAACTAAATAACACTGGCCGGAGGCTGTGCTTAAAACACAATTACCCGGACTGGTTAATGGATCGTTTAACACCTGCCTCTTTTACCGGGGCTACCGTGGACATTTAATGTAACGAGCAGGAACATGAAACAAATTGGAACGTAATCCTTTTTTCAAGTGCGCTTGACCCTCCCTCGACGTTCCGCCAGGCGGCGCACATTTTCCAACGAAATCGGTTATACGTGCACCATCGATGTGTAGTTATAGCCTGATGAGCTATTGATCTGTTCCATTTCGTTAATTAGTTATAGACATATTCCATTTGCCTGGAAAGTTATCGATCTATTACATTTAACGTGGCATGGCCGTCTTCTACCTGTATTAAACGTCAGGTATCTCCTTTTACTCGTACAGTATTCACTGGAGAAAAAGGATACGGGAAAAAACGTCTGCTTTTATTAATTATATTCTGTGTATATTTAACACTAAAACTACCTCGCGGCTTGAAATGACGAATTCCTGATTTCTTCTTTTTGGAATTATTCAAAAGATAACGTATGTTTCTCTGAGAAATTATTGAAGAAATCGATTTAGCAATACGCGAACTGAATTGTAAATCCATTAAAATCTCGATAGGTGCACCCTTGGAGTTTCTATAGAGGATTTTCAAAAAATCAATTTAACTGCTCGGTAGTTTTAGTGTTAAGATAAATAATATGAAAATATATATGTTGCATAGATTTGATAGGTTTACTTAATTTCTAATGGAAGCTTCTGATGCGACGAGGAAAGTTAATACTTTGTATCGTTCGAATTAGTCCTGAATTAAATTATTTTCTCTTATAATTCATTTCACATCTTTAACATTTTTTTTCTTCTATATGTTGTGAGTCAGGTCAGCAAGATCAGAAATTAATATTAGTAAAGACCTTAATTTGTTTTCCATTTATTTACAAGTTAAATTTTTCATTTAGAAATCGAAAATCCGAAACATTCGGTTCTACGATATCGTGTTACACTCCTGATGAAAAGATTGAATAGAATTTGGCGAATCTAACTATCATATATTATTTTTTAATAAAAATAAGTAAACTTAACAAGTTTAATGTAAAACCGTTGCAGTAAACGTAGATACAGAATAAACATCAAGTTTCTCGTTTTTCTAATAAATGATTAGCAATCAAGTACTTTTATCAACCATAACTGTGAAAGAAATCAATAGGAGAAGGGGTTAAGGGGTTATAAACACATTTTACACGTCTGAGGGGTGACAGGCCTGTCTCGGTCGCTTCATTAATTAGAAATGATGATAGACAAAGTTAGTAAACTTGCGCAACATGTCGCCGACTTATTAGATTCGCATTACGAGTTGCAATTCGGTTTCACTCGCACGATGATACATGGATCTGTTTCACTTGCACGATAGCGTCGTTATTTGTATCGCTCGCATGATGAGTCACGCATTCGTTCCACTTATCATGCGCGCAGCTGGGTACAAAGCGAGGATAAATTGGACCGAACAAACGGCACGTGATTAAAGTCCATGAAGTATAATTTAAATTGCTTTTACCTATTCAGTGTCGGTCAGTTATAATCCAATAAAAAAAAGCAACGATAACGCCAAGTCCACTCCTACTTTTTACACCCGCCAGCCGAGTCATTCCTCGATTTTAACATTCAAATTGACCGTGTAATTTGAATAATCGATTGTCAACCGTGGTTCGGCTCCAACCATTAAAATCGAGAGGTTATAGCGACGGAACGTTTCCCAAGTACTTTCAGCGAAGTCACTTCTATTGACTGCATGCATCATCGAATAGAAGACGAGATTTTAGAAATTTTTTTGAAAATAATTAATTCAGTTTATCTTTTATTTGACAATGTTTTCATCAATTAGTAAACATTATAGGAAACCAGCTAATAGACATGAAAACCGGAAATCGAGGAAGCAGTTTGTTAATTGCTAATGCGTGAAGCAACTTGCGATGTGATTATTGTTTAAAATATGGTTACGTGTTTAATGTAAATGTATGGTTGATTTTCACAGTATTTAAAATGAAGTAAAATAAAATAATATAATATAAAACAAAATAGAATAAAGTAAAATGAATCACAATAAAATAAAATAAAATAAAATAAAATAAGATAAAAACCAATACAGTTCGTTATTTCATGTAATCAATTGCATGTCTTCCTTGCAGTCAATTAACTTTTCCATGTCCTATTTCGTTGTATACAGACAAATGTTTACAGTGTGCTCACTTTTATAGTATTCGTAATGGTATTTGATCAAGTTTTCTACTGTGCGGTATAAGACTCCTTTTGTGTAAGTGCAGCAATTTGTTCAGTCTTTACTCGCGGCCACGGGAGAATTCGCTAATTACGACAACAAGGGTACATAATGACATTAACTTACCACAATGTAACCATCAGCCATTTGCGGTCGTGAAGGCTTTTGCATGAAAACACTCCCAGGCTGCTCACTAATTTTCGCTGTCATTACAATGTCGTTTCGCCATTCGTAGCACTGATAACTTCATTAAATACCAGCTTTGTTTACATAGTCATATATTAAGAAAGCTTCGTGCCAAAAGTATTTTGAAACGAAACCTTATTCATATTGAGAATGAATTATTTTTAACGAAAAATATTCTATAACTATGGATAGAATATCTATGGTTAATAATATCATTCAAAGTTTATGTCCACTGAAAACGTAAGTTATTAAAATTATTCGATTTCTGAAAAGTACTTTTATAATTATTGAATATTTGCCTTTTCTAGCGTTAAAAATACGAAATTTTTCACAGAAAACCGAGAAAATGATTAAAAAATGATGAAATTCTTTTACAGCAATTATCCTCTTTTCGAACATGCAAAATATTCAATCTCGATTTAAATTGCAGCACGGCATCAAGTTTATCTCGACGAATTCACACCTATTGCCATATCGATACATTGAATCGCGTGATTCGCGATGTTTGCCTGTTACATTATTCAGAGCTTCGTTTAAATGGCAACCACTCTGCGTGCGTGCACTTTTAAAACAGCGAAGAATTCGATTCATCTGGAATTGGTTTCGGTCGCCCATGCGTAACCTGCTTGAAACTTTAAAGTATGCAATCGCTGACATACCGATGAAAGTGTAATAATCCGTAGCACTTCACGCGCGAATGGTTCGATATGTTACAACTCTGATGAATTTTTGTGTCGCACTATTTTGTAGCATGTGTACAGTTAACAGTTTGATATTGCGCATATTCTGCTGGCTTGTTTAAATTCTTTTACAATTTAGATAGTCGATTTTTCGTGCTTTCGAATTTGTATAGTTCTAATTTTTTTTCCGAGCGACAAATCAGTGACTATATTGGTATTTCGCAATTACTTACGTTTAATTTTTGTCTATTTGACACTTTTAAACAAATCAAAATGTTTGCAGCATTTAGAATTATAAATCATTCTATATTATGTTAATATTATTGCTTAGTTATTGTATGTGCGTCGCAGCGTCGATAATTATCTTAGCGACGATTAAACGACGCGGAGGAACTTCAATGGATGAAGTCCTGTCGAATATGTATTTAAGTGGACTGTAGTGTTGTTGACTGTCCAACGGGGTTGTGAGAAGTTGACTGCCCCACCTAGTGCGAAGTGATGAAACACGACAGCTCGTGCTGGGTCGAGTACGCTGAATCTTCTTTTTTGTTTACTCCAATTGGCGCATCTTTGCCATTTCTTAAAGTTCTAGTTAACGCCCTTTAACCAGTTCCTTTCCTTTGCGGGGGTGAGGGCAAAGTACGAGTATGGGGGTTTCTTGAAGTTTCGATGGGACGCGGAAATTTCCTTCAGGTGGACTCTTACTTGGAAGGGTCGTTATGCACATGTTTTGGTTGATCCTTCGAAAATTTCGAATTTATGACCTGCTAGGTTATTAAGACGAACGAAAGGAAATTCTAAAGCTATTGTATAAAATTCCAAATAATTGAAATAAATTTTACTATCGCGAAGGACAAAATGTCGATTGTAGGAAATAAAATTCTAAAATATTAACGAAAAATAAACACGAAAATAAACAGTCTATCCCGTTCATGTCATAAACTAAACTTCGAGAATCTTTAATTGCGGTGTTCCGTATAGGACGGAACAATTATTCATCAGAAAAAATGAGACCAAATGTTTATCAAATGTTCTGAACGCTACAATTATCTCTAATATGATTATAAAAATATGTTTAGTTGTACAAAAATAGTTTTATGAAATATTAGTCAGTTAAATTTATAAAATAATTTTTTCCTTGCGGTTTTCAAATTCTTGTCATTAATTTTCAGAAAGGAAGCCTTGGAAATATTAATTTAGTTTTGGAGCAGTGAAAGGTAACTGATTTTCTGAATATACATGCGGTATACAGAGACCAACGTGGACAAACTTGGTTTCTGGTGAAACGTGTTTAAAGCGTGAGTTTCCTCTGCGTCGGGGTTTATTTCGAAATTTATCCAATTTCGAAAAATCGTTTGTTAGAGTTACTCCCCGGATAATAAGAATGAAAACAGCGAAAACAAAAAAAAATTCGTATTGTTTTACCAGAGAAACTGGTATATTCCCTGAAATGTAATTAATAGTCTGATGAATTCAGCGTTATTCCATTTGCCTGGAAAATTGCACACAGTATTCTAATTATTCAATAGAACGCAAAGCTTTTACACCTTCAATATGAATACAGGATTTCAATTGAATCAATATAGTGCAAGTATTTTGTGATATAGGAATCCCTACTCTGCTATCTTATTAATTAACAGCATGATTTCAGTGAATATTCAAACCAATGTATCTCAAAAAATACTGAATTTTCAATGATAGTATTTTAAACCTTTCTTACACAAAATAATTAAAAGAAAATGTGAAAAAACATAGTGTTACATTTAAAAAAAGTGACTTTTGTAAATCCGTAAGATGATAAGTATTGTACTATGATAGAGCTTGTTAAACAGTGTAAAGATTTCCTTTACGATATTTTCCCATCTTCGACAAGAACAAAGTCATAGCCTGTTCCAGTTACTAAATACACCCTGTATATAGAGCGTCTTACCGGATGCACAACAGTATCAGTGTATCTTTGACCTCCGGATGAAGTCAGATGCAATGATGGTGAAATGTTGGGAAAATATTCCTGTTGGACAGAAAATATTTTCATCTTACCTGAAAGTCTCAGACGACTTTTCCACTTGGACGACGTATGCATGGTTATTCTACTAGCTTGACGAGTTACACGCAACATTCAATTTTTCCGATCAAATACAAACCTTTTCCACTAACGCAACCAGAATTATTCTACTTGTCTCGCAGGCTACACGCAGCATTCTAATTATCTGATAAAACCTAACCGTTTTCCACTTGTCTGATGCATCTAGGGTTATTCTACTTGCCCGGCAAGTCACGCGCAATATTCTACTTGTCTGACAGGTCACGCGCAGCATTTTACTTGTATGACAAGTCGCACATATCATTCCACTCGCTTAAACTACTCAGATATGAACTTTTGCATTATGATGCTCGAACCTTCTTTTACTCGCTTGATATCTTTTAAATTCACTTTCCTTGTTTAGTCACAGTTGGTTCTACTTTACCTGTTTTATCTGAACGCATGGTGTCTAAAAAATGGTAATAGATGACATGAACGTATTTACACATGAATTTAATTTTGTATGAGTGGTTGATAGATTAAAAAAGATTTATATTTTTGTGCATGGTATCTAGATAATAGTAAATGATGCACTCTATCACACCGATTTAATTTTGAGTGATTGATAGATTCAAAATAAATTTACAATTTTCTTTCCTTTAATGCTGTTAATTTTTTAGTTTAAGTTCAGAGCGAACGGAAATGAATAATAATGCGTATAAATGATTATTTACTATTTGTGAACTTGTGATTCGTCGTGATTGAATTTGTTTAATGAGAATGTGTTTGTGACTGCTTCGGTGTTTATCTTCGAGCGGAACTGAATACTGTCGTGTGTTATTTTAAGGGTTTGCGTACATCTAGCAACAATAATAGTGAAATTATTATGTATACAGTTGGGGATATTATTCCTATCATTTGAAATTGGACATTTTCGATAGAAATTCCGGAAAATTTAATTGAAAAATATCCAACAATGGAGTAGATATAAAGTTATTTATTTAAGGCAGGTTTTTGGAAGTGGCGTTTGCGGCATTTGAAATATCTCCGCCAATTTCCATGTAAATCAAAAAACAAAATATTCCTTTAACTCTCCCGCAGGAACGCTTTTTTAATTACGGCAGTGGACGCGTTGTGTGCAAAGTTCGCCGAGAAATAATAAAGAAAATTTCATCGCAAAACAAGTGCTATGTATCTGAAAAAGTTGTATCACGTATAAAACTTTACGTTGCGTGCTTCAATCATTAATATCAAATTTCTGAAAATCCCGATAATGTGGAATATATTTGATTAATTAATGTTCGCTTTTGTAGCTTAAAATTTCCTGCAAAGTACAAACACTGTATACTGTTTTTAACAAACAAAGCGAATAAATTTACAATACTTCATTGGTAAATACCTATTGTTGATATTATCACAAAAATAAAATTTCCAAAGAGCACGCATTCGCGCAGCAATTTTACATTTAACTAACTGGATCTACCAAAACTAAAATGAAATAATCCGAAATGAAAAAGAATTATACACTTGTTCGAGGAAAATAAATAAATACTTCATTGAGTTCCTAAATATGATGTCGTAGTTCATAATCTTTAATAACAATATCCATAGTATTAATTTCATCTTCATTATGTAAAATAGAGGATTACGGTTGTCACAAATATGTGACGCTGGTAGCGAACGTGTTAATTCTGCTACAATCATCCGTATTTTTCCTACCCAATCAAATATTCCTTTTCTAATTCGCAATAAACCAGGTTCTTCGAACGACTGACGATATCTTAGCAAATCACCTGCCCTTTATCTTCAGCCGTATTCCGTTTGCCTAAATTGCGTCTAGAATATCGCGACGACTGCGTTCGGTACGCTGAATCTCGGACGCGATACTATTCCCGCGGCACGGCTGGTTGCCGAACGGTAACACGGAATACATACAAGCGGGATGACGGTACTACAAACAATACGGAGTAAGTTGGTAACGTGCAGGTAAAAACGCGGAATCAGAATAATGCAACTCTCGCAGCAGGCTGGTCGTGCTACACGAAGTACAAGCGCGTATATAGGGATTGCGATATTACAAACAATACGGAATGACTGGGTAGCATCCAGGCACAAACGTAAAATCGGAATAATACCCGGAGTCGTGACTTTACAGCGAGCGCCATGTACTCGGATCCGCTATACGAGGGTACCAACGATGCGGGGATACTCCTTTCGTTCTGTAGTATCAGAGGAGGATTCCCACTGATAGGATTCCTGGCAGAGTGTATTGGAGACCTAACTGGACAAGGTGCAGCGGGTCGCCCACCTACTGTGGTATCAAATGGGGTGAACGGTGCGATACGTTTAACACTAGAACTGCCGGCTAGTCAAACGGGCTTTTTTAAATTTTTTTAACACATTGAATGCCACGGAGGTCACCGGTGATCCCCAACCAAATCGAATTACTACAATTCACTCAATGAAACGATGCTTATTTGAAAACGTGTTCGTATTAGGAATAATACAATCTAAAGAAAAAAAAGTGACGTTTAGCAAGATAACCGAGCAACAATGACAACGCAGTTCAATCAAATACTTTGATATTATATTTTCTTCCATTTCGTATATTTTCCTGCGTGAAGTCGCTCGGCATTCGACGTGTTAATTAGAGGTGCTATACTTTGGATGGCGTGTCAAGTCTATTCGAAGAGAACTTTGAATAGAAAAGTTCTTGGTATTGAAGTATCAATAGATTTAGCGAGTATTTGAGTACTCAGTGTATGTAGGTTTTTGGAACTGACTGAGTGAAATTCGAATATTCAGATTTATATACTCTTACTCAAGCACTCAAATTTATTTAGACACTTGATTTAAACACTTCGTGAATACTCGAGTACTAGAATACGTTTGGATACTCGGATGTTTTTAAGCAGGATATTAACTGTACATTTAAAGTGTCTGGTATCTGAAAGTAACTGTAGAGAGCGCATTTTTTTATTCAAAGTATTTCTGTTGGTTTATGTAAAACCTAGATATACTTTTCGGGTTGTTTTTATCACTGACGATGAAAATCTACGATCTCTTATAACAAAGTCTTTTTTATAGGTTACCAAGAATATAAGCGTTACAACATCATCTAAAAACCGCTTTAACCAAACTAATTGATGATCAACGTCACACATTTTATACGTTGAACCATGTATAACTTTACAAGCGACAAACAGTAGCCGTCTATAGGCTGACGTCCTAATTACCGCAGAAAATCCGCGATGGCAAATCTTCAGGGAGAAAAAGCCGACTGAATATCTCCGCCTGAATCGGATTCTTTTTAGTTTTCATATGCGGTATCCATTGACTCGATGGGATAGTGATATTTACGAGCATCGATCGCCGCGCTGTAACCTTTTTTCTCCTCGAAACGAGATTCACCGGGTCACCGTCGCCACCTCGGGGAATAAAAACCTTGTAAATCTTCCACCGCTCGGATAACATAGCCCGCCGGCGATAAACAGGAAAATTTGACCCGATTAAATTGGCGATAAGTTAATTCGACAGGCGGTATTTAACTTTTGCAAGGAAATGTAGTGGCTTCATTTCGCGGTGGCCGTCGGAGGAAAAGACTATTCAATTAAGTATGCGAAATGCCGACGAATGAAATATGCAAAAGACGCACGTTGAAACGGTCGCACGGACGTCAGAAGTTACAGCGGCGGCGACGTTTAAATGTTTGACTTCGCCAGGTAAATGCACCGTTTCTGTAGAATTTCAGCGTGAACGGGACGTTATTACCGCGATACTTAATCCTATATACACCGGGCTTTGGGCAATAATGACGTGAAACATTATTTTCCCTTCGTCAGAATCTACGGGATTAATGTAAACGACACGAAATAACTGACAGCGAATTAAGAGTGCGCGGACGGATTTTAATTTCGACCGGTTTAATCCTCCCTTATCTTCCCGTATTTCCAGTTAATTATATTATAAGCGATATCCTGTTATGTATTTCGTACACGCGATTAGGGGGATTTGCTGTAATATGAAGTAAGGTGACTTGTTTTATTTCCATTACGATAATGCTTTTGGTATAATTTATTAAAGGTCGGGGATTGTAGGTTTTGGAGGTATAGTTGCAGTAGATTGTAATTAAAATTATTTTGTTATTAATGGGATGTAGAGATTTATGGAAATATATTGAAGTTTATCGAGATGATTCAAGAACATTAACTCTTTGCACTGGAGAACTGAATCTCAGTTACCATTTGACTTGATACAACAAAATTAAAGAATGTTATATATAATATTACGTTTTGTATAACGCATCAATACGTGAACTATTTAATATATAATAAAATATTATATATATAAAATAACTTTGTTTCTTAATTTACGTATGTTTCCTCATTAGTTCGTTTCAAATGTCGTCTATGTCACACTGGAAAGTGTTGAATGTTTCCAGTGAAAAACTTCCGAGTGCAAAGGATTAATATTTCTCCAGGATAAGGGAATTGTTCTGACTCTGTTAAATGATTATTTAACACTAAAACTACCAGACGGGTCCAAATGACCCATTCCTGATTTCTCTATTTTCCAATTATTGAAAAGATAACAGATGTTTCTTTGAGAAATTATTCAAGAAATTGATCTAGCTATACGCAAACTGAATTATAAATCAATTAAAGTCTCGATAGATGCACTCTTGAAGTTTCTATAGAGCCATTTCGAAAATTCAATTTAACTGCTCGGTACGTTTAGTGTTAATAATAAGGGTTGTTTTCTCGACGTAAAGTCTTTTAGTTGTATTATCATGTCTTTTATTCTCTTCGTAAATTTTGAAATAATAAAATTGGTTGGTAAATGAAGCGACTTATTATTTAAAATTGATGTTATTTAAGGTTATCACATAAAGTATGAAATATGATTTTAAACTGTTTATCGTTCGTTTTAATTTATATTCGATATTCCAATATTTCGTTACAATATTTTATTATATTAAACAATATATCAAACAATAAATCGTTTCAGTATATTTCTCACTATATATAGACGTATGTATATATTATTCTCTTATATACCAATTTTATTGTACCAAAATATCTCATTCTTATATCAAACCTCGAAACAAATTGGATCGCAGCTAGAATGATGGAAATTTATAGTTACAGAGGTGGGAACGATTCATTTTTCGTTGCCGGTATAAATATCAAATGGAAGCACTCGAATTACCGTTAGAGACCGCTATTAAAAGTTGTTCGAGTTCAATTATTTTCACACTGGCTTTCCAAGAACGAAACGATTTCCGACAGGAGATGGAAACTACGTTCGTGGTCGAACTGTCTTACAGATCTTATTTCTTGGGACTGACATCTGTTCCACCGAATTGAAGAAACTTCGCCGTCGAGCACCGGGGGCCGAAGGGGGAACGTTTTGAAGGTTTAACTGCCGTGAAGAAGTCTGTAAATCGAAGCACGGAGGCGGCGCCTTTGGAGTTTGATAGGGGAGCGGGAAAAAAGGCACTAAGTTTTCTCGCTGAAATATGTTCACTGACCTAAACCTTGATCGCAGTCCGGGCAAAGAACATGTTACTTCGGCTCTCCATTCGATCGAGTTACGATATTCTATTTCGATTTATATATTCCGACTTCAATTTGTATATTTATGTATTTAATCTGTTATCTATGGAATTTAATTTGATAAGTCTCTCGTTTTGCGCGCCATAAAATGAAAAAAACGAAGTATGGACTCGTAAAGTGCAGGGCGAATGCACCTAGGTTATATTTTAGTGAGAACCAAAGCAAAGCAATGAAGAATTATAGTTTCAAGCTTCAAGATGACGTGTGTACTCGTCAAACGCAGTTAACTGGTTAACACTTAACTTCTCCTAGAATATCGTGTCATAAATGTTAAGTATTTATTTTTTATATAAATGAAATGTTATTTGTCTGTTATTAATCTTTCACTATTACGGTAAACATAGATGCAGAATAAGTGTCGAATATTTCGTTTTTCTACTAAATTATTAACGATAAAGTAGTTTCATAGAGCACAATTGCGAAAGAAATCATAGGTGTTAATGGTTTACCGTTGTTTCTGTTAAAGATTGTGCTTTCTTGGCTTCGCGGTTATACGAAGACAATACTCAGACGAAAATTAATTATCAATCATTATTCTCATCCTTTAGATAAATTTTTTAAAATATGTACTTTCCTATTATTCTTACTTTAAAATGAACAGTGGACGACTTATATTTAACAATCAGAAAATAAGAATTCGTATGTGATTTCTCATGATACAAAAGAATTGGCGTCCAAATATATATTTTGAAAAGCATGGACCTATCGTCCATTTACGAGCTTCCAATGCTGAAAGTTATTTCGTTAAATTCGTTAATAAGAACATCAGAAAGTTCGCACTCAACAAAATCCTGTCAATGGTATCCACATTTCCATGCGCATAAAACCAACTCCTTCAACATGAAAAAACAGAATGAGGTGTATGCAATCATCCAAAAGCATAATGGACCGGTACAAGTCAATCGGCAGACGCGTCGAACTAATTAAAAACGTAGAAAAACGCTTGAAGTTCGCTCTTGTTCCGCTGGAAGAGGATAATCAATCACAGCCGCTTCAGTAGTAATATAATCGTTCGCTGGATGGTCCCGTTGATGAAATATCAGAAAAATTTTCCACGAAGTCGCGCTTTACACTGGGGTGTCCCTCATAATATTAATTTCAACCATAAATTCAGTTTCCACGCGCCGATAAGAACAGCATCGATCATTGCGAACCCAGCCAACCCGGCCACAGGGACGAAGATCTTATCGAACAGTGTCCATCTAGCACGATTTGTGCTCCCTAGCCCCCTTCGCCGTTCCCGCCCCCCTCTTTTTCCACGGAAATTCCATAAATTATTCGGTGGACGCCGGAAATTGAGCGGTCGACCGGATCGGCCATAATCCCACTTTATACTAATTCCGGTATCGTCCCGGTAGTTCGGTAACAAATGGAATTAGATCGGGCGCACAAGTTTCCCGATTCGAGCGCCAGCAAAAACAAGAACGGGCGACGGTTTCTTCCGCCCAGCCTTCTTTGTTGCTCCTTTGTCACGGAACGGTGGAACATCCGCCCCTCCTCTTTTCACTCTATTGTGTTTTTATACCGGCAAACTTAATCCGTTCATTCTTCGACTCGCTTTCCCCGATAAGTAACGAGCACGGCTGGCATCAGTATTGTCAATTAGGATTCCGTCGACTGGTACTTATGTTTTTGCGTTCGCCAGCTTATTCGGCGATCGATCCTTACCAAACGTGCGATTTTTCATCGGTTTTCTGCTTCTTGAGTTGGAGTTCGTTGTTTCCTCGGCTTGATTTATTAGATTTGCTTTTTCTTTGCTTGTTTGATTATGTTTGATTGGTTGCCGAGTGGTAATTTGTGGTTTAGCTGTTTTTCCACTTAAGATCGAATCTTTGTATTCTTTGTGAGAAATTATGGGCTTATTTATTATTGATTGCCTCGACTGATTGTTTCTTTTTGTTTAGTTTGTGAATGTCGTTTAGTTGCGGAATTTACTTTGTATGTTATAATATTGTTTAACTGTTGGGATTACTTATATAATCAAAAGGAAATTTGAATTTTTTAATGGAAATGATGTAACTGAAAATATGAATGGAAATTTTATGTTATTCAATATTAGTACACGCAGATGTAAAAAATGATTAGATTGTGGTTATTAATTAATTGTATTTAGTCGACGTTGGATTCAATATATATGATTTCCCTTACTCGAAAGCAATACTTTTTTCTGTCTGAAAGTTTTGTAATGAAAAACCAATTATTTACTAAATAATTGGATGGAAGATCGTACAAAAAAGAAATGAAACATTAATCTTTGCTGATATAAAGAACGAACAATAGAACTCTACAAAACAGTATTCTGGTTGTCGAGGTTAAAGGGACTGATGCTTCACTTCTGCTTTTTTCAATCCCTATTGTTTCGAGACTATAAGCATCGAACGATTTTTCGAAATTCAATATGCTCTCGAAGTTACGAGGGTTCGAATGTTTCGAAACCATGTTCGACCCAGAGGTGCTTCACGTCTTAAACACGTTTTTCTCGGATACAAGTTTTCCAACATTGTCCCAAGGATTTCTCAAGAACTGTTGGACCGATTGCTTTCCTCTCTATACTGCATATTCGGAACATCTGTTGCTATCGTCTGTACCAAATTAGGTCAACATTTTCTTACCAACGTGTTCAACTTCGTCAAGGTTATAAATAAACCAAAGATCTTTGTTCGTTAATAAATTTACATATAATCCATATATAAATTTTGTAAAATGCAAGGAAACATTTTTCTTTACGAACATTGATGATATTCGTACTTCATTTGTATCAGAAAAAAATATTTAGCTAACAAAATAAACTTTTCACTACATTTTATTCATTTATTTATTATTTATAATTACTTAAATAATCTTCAGTTTTACATAAAGATTCACAGTACAGTTATCAGTTACGCGTCACCAAATTAAAATATTCTCAAAAAATTGCTTTTATTAACACTTTTCATTTGTTCCATTACACTTACTTTGTATACTTTCGTTCATGAGATTAATATTCATTTATTCCGAGTTATAATTCAATACATTCCATCATCAACGATCACCAATGACTTCACCAAAACCTATGCTTCCATTCTTATCCCCTTGTCTTATAATACTGATTCAGACTCAAGTTGTAGATTTCAAATAAAATTTAACAAACATAAACATTATTCAATTCTTTTGAATTCAAATTGAATATCATTAATCTGTTATCAATTATTAAGCTTCAGAGCATACAAGCATACAAGCATATACGCAAATATAAAATATGCCTAGATTTTTCTCGATTTTTCAATAATTTATTAATGACAAAATGTCGTATCGATAATAGTTGAAAAACAAATCATAGAACAAGGAGTTGAACCATCTCCAATAATCAAAATCTCCCAATTCCAAACATAAACCTTCTCAATTCATACTTCTACCCTCCATTGCACCAGAGTTGGCACTCGCAACTTCATAGGGCTAAGAGACTTTGTTTATTATGTTCTTCGCTTATAGTTTTGACTGATTACGTGTAATCGTATCAACGAACAGCAAATTAGTATTGCAAGTGAGACGAAGAAAAAATGAAAACTGACCAACGAGACGTGCATTTCAGATTTGTGCCAACTCTCGTGCAACGAGCGGTATCTCTTCCAAAACGAATCATAGCCTCCAACCACATTTTCAGTTTTCCCCGTGGAACTATCGCTTTCGTTTCTGCGGTGAAGGAATTCTACGCTCGAAAACCAAGTTAGCGCATCGATCCGATTGCAAAGTTGATCCCGGGGAACGAGTCGTTCGTTTAATTTCTCGATTTCGCCGTACGTCCGGCCGAGTTTTGCCCCCCGTTAACTGGATTTCACGCGTCCGCGGGTTGCGTTAATGTAAACGGATCAGCTCATTTCGGCTGCGGGGTCATCCGGGCTTTCGGGAAGACGATTAAAGGATTCACGGTTGGAAGCGGGTCGGGATGGGAGGAGGGGAAAACGCGAATCGGAACGTTCGAGGAAAGTTGCGCGGAAGCACGCCGGGTTCTTCGAGCGGTGGGTTGAGCGCGACAACGACAAAAGTGCGACCAGCTTCGGGCGTTTCGAGGATAATTTGCATTATTCGCGCGGAAAGTTTCATCCCCCGGCGCGTTAATGGATCTTCGGGACTTGAGATTCGGCTGTTCCATTTTCTTTTTCTCTCGTTCTCACGACCGGTCTTGGGAAAGAGTCTCGTCGAACGGCTCCGTTCAATTCCGACGCGCTACGCACGATGGCTTCTTTTGGGGAGTGCTTCTTTCACTTGACGCGGTAGTGGAGGACATTAGACCGTTACGACTTTGTTCTTCCGTGATATTGAAGGGACTTCTTTTCTCGCTTCTCCGTTCGCTTTTTGTTGTTTCGCAGTTGATGTGGAGCGTCTTCGGGCGATCGTAACGAGAAATTGTAAACAAAGTAATTTTCGATGAGAACGTAGGTGAGTTGCACCCTTCAGCTGCGGGTAATTTTTTAATTTTTTTTGTATTTGATTTTTCTCTTTAAAAACGCAGACGACATTTATGGTTTGTGCTGATTTATTATTAGAAAGTTTGTATTGCAATACGAAAAAGGATGATAAAAGTAATTGGAAAGAAAGAAAAGATGTTTATCGTTGAATGTGTTTTTGAGTGTGACGCACTTCAAAATATGGTTCAATACGTAAATCGACAATAGAATTTTTTGAAAATTCAAGGAGAAGGATTGTTGAAGGTATGGAAAATGGATTTTGGATAATAAAAATCACGGATTTTTTATGCAAGATGTTTTGCATAATTGGGCAAGTGATTTCATAGGAAGAAATAAGTGAAAGCATAGAATATAATTGTTTATTTTAATCAAGATCTTCTTTCCGAGAAAATTGAGATTGGAAATTTGTAAAGTATACCGGTATGAGATAGAAAATTATTGTACATGGGAAAAGAAGGAAATAACCTATTTTCGTTTGAAACCTCGTTTTCGAGAAAATATAGTTTTAACATTTGCCGAGAATAATTAATTTAACAAACTCGATTTCTTCGAAAAGGGTGTCGGAAGTGAAGAAATTTTATTTCATATATTTTACTGAATTTTGCATGAAGAATATTCCTTTGTCGGTTTTGTCATTTGTGTTTAATAATGAGGCGGCCTAGTGAACATATGATTGTTATATAAGAATTCACGTTCTAATTTCTCGAAAACGAGATTTCGAATGAAAAAGTGGTATTACGCGTTTTTTAATGTACCGATGGAATCCTATCTTTTCTTGTTGGCCGGATTATAAGTTCATTAAATTTTGTTATTCCGTATGAAACAATAAATCAATAAATTTTATATTCTATTTTATTAACTTTTATTTGATTCTTTATTGTATTATTACCTTTTCATTCTATTACGTTTCCCTGTTAAACCACCAACTATAGACACTGCTTTTTATTCATCAAGGATGAGATGTTAACGAACAATTTATGTTTCAAAATGATGTATACTGCACATTCATCATACCGCACACTGAAACAAGTACAATGAAATTCATGGAACTTGGCAGATGTTCCAATAAACGTGTATCATAGTGTGACTTCGCGAAAACTTTCAGTACATTTGAGCCAATCCTTCTCCAATTATTTTTAATTATTCTCCAATGTCGTTAAAGCCTTCAGAAATCGGACACGTTCGACAACGGCGCGGCGACGAGCCTGCGGCTAGATAGAAACCATTCCAAAGCAATAATGGTAAATGACGCAATCGTTGGAGATTTTTCACGGAGACATAAATATGTATAATGAACACGGGCGTATGAGAACGTCTGATAACCGGCTGTATAATTAAATTAACGGGATTTTTATCTGTAACTGGGTTAGAGCCTTGCAAAAATTCGGGACGTACGTCATTAGAATATCTGTATTAACTTTCGAAATGCCGTAATTGGGAAGTGACACGTTATGAACACTAAAGTGAGAGGGAAGCCTTCGAATTGCTTCGCGAGGTCTCGTTAGATTTCATATTAAAACCTTTATCGAAACGACGCTAAGCGTTTTCATTATATCAGTTACAGTTTCGAGGAGATTCTCATGTCAGCAAACGTTTTGCAATACAGATTTCATTGAATAGGATACTGGTGACTGTACGTTTTTAATTTAAATGGACGGTTCTTTACTTCTCTGCTGTGTCCTTTAGATTTATTTTCTCTAAAACATCTATTTTGTCCTTCATTTTGTAAATGGAAATGATAAATTGAATGGTGTGAAATAAAGGGCTCACAGAATTATTATAAACATAAATTATAAAATTATAGAAGTATAAAATTATAAAATTATAAAATTATAAAATTATAAAATTATAAAATTATAAAATTATAAAATTATAAAATTATAAATTTGTAACATAAATAATATAAATTTTTATTTTCGATTTATTAAAAGAAGTTCATTCTTTTGGAAAATATTAAAATTGAATCTTGCTTTAAATATGATTTATTACATATATTGTAAATAAATGAGACTTGATTTTTCTTATTGTATAACACTTTTTTCTTGATTATTTATTGTCTCTAAAAGAAACACATTCTTCCATTCATTGCATTATCGTTTTGTTATCCTAATTTTTGTTCGAGGGAATGAAAAGTTGAATCGGTTGTTCGGTTCGACGTGAATTATTAAAAAAATAAGCGAACTATTTTATTGTGTAATTAGCGCGAGTTTGGTCGCGAAGTGTCGCATAACATTTTCTCGTTTTCACGTAACGGTAACGCAAAACGAACGGGAATTGTAATTAAGTGTTAATGAATCGTTAGAACCAGAGTTTTAAACAGTGGCAAGATGTCGAGTTTTCTGGTCGAACGTGCGCCGGTTGTTTTACAAACGAAACTTGTCAGCTAAATGGAGAGAAAAGTTTACTGGATTGGGCTATTTGGAATTAAGTACACTTACTTAATGTCCGCTTGGGTATTGTATTTATTTTTCAATGCAGCACAAAATAATTCTGATTTTAAAATTAATATGTAGGAGGTATTTTTAACACGTTTATTCCGGCATGTGCCACCGATGGTACACAGCTAATTTATAACACTAAAATAAATCAACGTTAATAAGTAAATTATGAATCAAATTATTTATGAACGTTTACCCATAATTAACAACTGAAGTCAGAGAGCTAGACGTAACGTAGTTGCACTCCAACATCATTTTTCAAAATATTGTTATCATCGTAGATCATCTATGATTAAACATATAAAAACGTGTAATGAATGTGTTAATGATATTCTTCTTCTTAAATAATTTTACTAACGTTTGTTTCAGAATTGAACATTTAGAATAATTCTGGCTGAATTTTGTATGCATATATTGCATGCATCGTTTATTATGAAATTTGCAAAAATCTATCTGAATGTATTAAATGAATATGAAGATGGATAATAAAATTCTGTGATATATTATTTTGCTATTTCATATTATATTTAATAAAATATTATTTGTGATTGTGTGTTAATCGTTATCATTCTTTGATGAGAAATTTATGATTTGCGGGTCCTGATAATATACAATTATTGTTGTTCAGACTTTGGGATATCAGTGATTTTTTTTTTGGATATAGCAATCAATCATTTTGTAAACGTGACAGCTGATTTCATCAGGGATGAAAAATATACTGATGACAACCTATATCGTTCGGTGATTCACTACTGAAGTGAATCTTGGTTGTACCAATCGGGTTACATGTATTAAACATCAATCAATACTTTTATTAATTAACTGAAGAGTTAAATTAATTTTTTTACCTTCTTTTATTCTTTTAAAATTTTCTTTTTATCTTCAATTGATAATCTGTGTTCTTCATAATGTTTCTAAATGTCTATAAGTATGAAATATTTTTTACTTCATTTATCATTTATAAATATTTCTAAAATATTACTATAATAGACTAATATAAGAGTGATTTGGAATTTTCCTTTTTCCACTACTAACATCACTTAGTTATTTTTATATGCATTGACTGAGTTTTGTGAATATTTTGCTTTAAAATATTTATTAATGTAACCCTGTTACAATTTTTGTTGTTGTATACTGTCTGAAATATTGAATGATCTTTTCCCCAGTTTTCTCGCAAAAGTTAGATATGTACCTACTATAGCGGAAAATGGAGGCTCCTTGGAGACGAAGTAGTTGTCGACCCAATTTCTTACTTGATCGAGATTTTTGAAGTAGTGTCCCTTCAGACCGTGTTGCATTGAGCGGAACAGGTGATAGTCCAAAGATGCAGCCCCTGGAGAGATGGTGGAGTGAGAAAGAACTCCCTATTGTAGCTTGAATATGGGTTTAGTGGTAATTTTAAGCTGGTAGTTGTAGCTAAAACATAATCAGGATTCTAACATTTTTTCCCCATTATTTTGACATCACTAACAGAGTATTTATAATATTCATAAATTCATTTTTTATCTAATTTTATTAAAAAGTAGTAATTTTAATAGATTATATAATTCTGTATAACTTTCTCAATATTCAATCAGTTTTATTATCAATAGCATATCAACAGAATAAAGAATCCAAACCTCCGTGTCATGGAAGTATTTTGCTTTCTCTCCCCCCTCTTAATCTTAGATCCATATAAACTACTAATGTGCAAAGTTTCAAAAAAAAAAAAGATCGTAGTCAGTTAATTTCTGACAATTTTGAACAAAATTCAAATAGGTAACTCTACTAGGGTAATTTTACTTTAGGGTGACTAAGGAGAAATGGCCACTTCACTTGTCTTGCAGAAACAACCGACACAATTACACTAAAAATCAATGTTTCTCGATTCGTAATTCCAATTTTCCTCGATCATTTTGTAAGAAAATAATTAAAGTTCATTTAGAAACCAAATGTAGCGTTCGAATTCTTTTACTTTTCATTTCAAATATGGCCATTCCCGTGGAAATACCGTATATCCAATGAATCACCGCCATCGAACGCAAAAATTCAAAGAAACTCTCGGTGCAAGTTTATTCTGCACAGACAGTCTGTTAGTCGATGCAGTTGCTTTTCCGATTCCTAGTGGAAGGTATTCACCGCGGTGACCGGGCAGGTCGCTGGCTATCAGTTTAAACCGGGAGAGAGAGCACAGGCAATTCGTTTCCATCGGCGCAGGGACTCGAGGACGATCGTGTCTCCGAACGATTCGTCACCGCGTCACACCGGCTCACGTCAGAATCACTGTTCCCCGATGGACCGCGGACCCGTCATTAATCTAGCCATCGTTGTCCGTTGTCGTTGTCGTCGGCGGGACCGCACCGCACCGCCGCGATCGTTACCGCTTCCAACCCCCTATCGATGCCAGTACAACTCCTTTCGCGTGACGTCACGCGTCGTTCGTAACGCTGACGGAGAACAAGGTATTTTCTCTTTGTTTTCAGTAAGATCCCTTTCAGGAGTCACTGCACCTATCGCTTTCGAAGGTCATTGATCAGGACATTCGTTAGCCTTTAACCTCTTGACTGGGAATGACGAACTGACTCTTCGTTCAAGTTCGGTTTCATTTCTCAATTGTCCTTCGCTTTTGCGGTCGTTTAACTTAGTTGGGATCAGTTGTACGTTAGGTGTGTAATAGACTATCTATCCATTACACACACGGCGTAGTAGTACATAGTAAGATCATGAATTTCCGTTATCAGTCACTAGTGAAAAACTTTATTAGCAAGCAATAAAAATTAAAGCTGTGCAAAAATTATAATAAATAAACTATTTACAGCAAGAGAATTCATATGTGTGACAATCACATAAGTAATTGTTCGAGTAAATGCTCAGAACATCACCAATCGTCACATTTGTCTAATAATATTACAACAAAATACTGAATAAACCCTTAGACTAATATATCATCTGTAATATCCTTAAGGGTTAATGGTATAATTAACAAGTTGCTGTAATTACCGTTGGCTCTATCAGCACCAGCAGCGGCAGTCATCTCCGTCGATCAACGCTAACGTTCGCTAATAGTTCACCAACTCGGATGAATACGAGGAAGAAACCGAATTATACCGCTGCCGAGCTTTCGAGCCTGGTTCCCTCGGCCTCTCTGTCTTTCCGGGATTTCTATCGCCCTGATATTTCATTATCAGAGAACCTGTCCCACCCCCGCGGCCGTTGACGGTCTCCTTTTGCTCCGTCGTCTTCGATATTTCATTATTGGGAAACCTACTTCGCCGTGATTAAGGCCATCCTCGTTCATTCGGGTGTTTAGGGATCGAACCAACTTCTGTCCAGGGATTATCGATTTCACCGTGTAGATTGCGACCTGCTAATTATTTATTGCTGCCGGTTATTCGTCGCACGAGAGATCCCACGGGAATCTCGCCTAGAAAGATTGAGCTTCGAAAGATTATGGCGAAGTGGAACAAATTTATGGGCCGAGTTGATTGAAGTCCTGAAATTCTTATTAATCCTCTGGGTCCTTATTATGTAAATTATGTATCATGTTGATTAAATTTTTACAATTAATTTACTAGTTAATCTTAGACGACGTTGTGACAGTAGATAGATTATTAATGATTTTTGGGCAGTAGGTAACCGCAACTGATGAATATCGCAAATATTAGTTTATAATTATTCGTTTAAAGATTAAACTAACTTTTGTTTGGAATTTATTCATTTCACTCTGCAGATTGCGATCGGTTAATTATTCAATACTGCTGGTTATTCGTACGCGGAGGATTCCGTGTAAAATTGGTCGGGGGAGGTTTACTTCGAAAGAAGATTACGTTGCGGTGGAAACGAATTAGTGCGTTGCGTTGATTAAAATTCTACTATTTCATGTAATATTCCTGGATGACGCTGTACTGGAAGGCAGATGTGTAACGATTTTTGCGCGTTGATGTTAATTATAATTAACAAATGTTGCATTACGCGCTTCTGTTTAAACAAGAATACCGTAGTACAGAATTATATGCTTGACTCCGCACGTTTTATTCACGTGCACACTGTTCATACACCTTTGTCCTCGACAGAGTTTGTTCTCCAAATTGTGCTGTTGGTCTTCGCAAAATTTCAGCAAGTTTGACGTCTTCGTCCACAAAAGAAACGAAGAATAATGCGGTCCAACGTAGTTGGATTTATCCTCGGCAATCTTGTGTAATAACTAATGCGGTTGCTATGGCAACAAGCAACGTTGTAAGTATGCATTAGCATATTAGACGACGATATTTCATGACAAAAATATTTATTACTATTTAGATGATTTTATTTCGTTACTGAAATTTCTGAAAATTTATTTCTTTATTTCCTTTAATTTTTATTTCATTCCATTTTAATGGATTGAAAGTGGACAATTTCGAAATGAAAAAGAAACATTTAAATGAAAAAGAAACGAGAAAATTTTAAATTTCAAATTGAGAATTTGCAATACTATTAAATTTAAAATTGATCTGTAATCGATTAACTGAAAAGGTATTGAATCAATTTTTAAGTTTTATGTATCACTGTAGACATTGTTTATTAATTGCAAATATTCAATAGGTCCAGATACCGTAAATTAAACTTTAATTTCGATGTGAACGCGAGGTGTCTTATTTTAATTGAAGATGATCTTCATAAGACGTCATATTAAGTATGAACATTGTACTCAACCTATTATACACGCGATCAGAATGTCCAAGCAAATAGTTGAATTCATTGAGAGAATAAAATTAGATTGAAATTAAGAAATACAGTTCCTGCATGGTTTTTTAAATTATATTAAATACTGAAAGCTATATTCTTGAATAAACATTTCATTGAAATAATTAACATTATCCTGAGCTCACGATTAAATAGTTGAATTGAAAAAGTTACAAATAAATTGATGGCGGAATAAAAAGCAATAGAAGAATACGGTAAGGTGTTCGTAATAATTTAACGTTCTGACTGTAGAATTACTACCCATAAAATTTCTATAAAAGCGATGCAATTTATTTAGTGAAACCGGAACATCACTACCGAGATTTATCGTAGTGAATATTCTTTTATCTATCGCGTGTATCGTAAATTACCGAAAAATATGGTTCATTTAATGCGTCGAAAAGTTAATTTTAAAGTCTGGACCAAAAAATGTGTCACCCATATATGAGTGACACAGTAATGAAAGTGTTAATACGTTTTGCTCAGTTAAACCTTTAATATATTCCGTGACTAGCGAATTTCAGAAAAATTTCGCTTTGGTTCAGGGCACAAACTTTTTAAAATAGCTTGATTTAATACCTAAATTAAGGTAGTGCGGCAAGATGTTTTTGAAAACATTTGTTGAATATTTAAAAATTTTACTGTCATACATATTCAAATGATCATGCTCAGCAAAAGAAGTTTTCTTCGAGTTTCATTTTAAAAGGCTGTATTATTCAAATTTCTAACATTTTCAAAAATAAGATATCTAAAATTCAATATTTCTATAAAATCTTAATCCTTATATAAAACACATCGAAAACATATGAAATATACAAAAAGTTTGAATAAAATGTAAAATTTGTTACATCAAATTAAATTTAAGTAGAAACTAAAATTAAAGTACAATTAATTAAATTACATTAAATTAAATAGAACAACTTTCTATGGAGTTTCTAATTTCAATATTACCTCAGCTAAAATGCTAATTTATTTAAAAGCAGAACAACATTAATTTTGCCACAAGTAATACGAAGCTTCTGTTAACTCTTTGTGTGCAGATATTATGAATATTGTATAATTTACGCATAGTTTCAGCTGAACATACAGCTCCCACGCAAATATGAGTAATATAACTGCAAGAGCTGGATTAATGCCATTCATATATGTAGTATCTAGAATATTTATTGTAGGATGAATGGTTTGTTGTGCGTGCGTAAGGGCGACCAGGTCGTATTGCGACGGACTGACGCCGAGATGTATGGAAAATAGTGTGACTGCGTTTAGAAAATCTCGAGTGGCTGAAAGAATGCGAGGAAGAGTGTTTGGAACTGAGCGACTGGACTGTGAGAAAAGCGTGTACATGACTGCGTGAATTTTGACTATGGACGAAAGATGCGAGTGAGAAGGGTGCAAGGGTGAGAAAGACAGAGCGAATGGGGGTGTGTGTAAAAAGCGAGTGGGAATGCGTGCGAGGACATTTTGGTAAGAGACAGCGGAGAACATTTTTGTGTGCGATAGAGAGTCGTGTGTTTGCCTTCGTGGTATTAAGTTGTATTTTTACGTGTTGTCCATATTGTTTCCTAATTCTCTTTTTACTGAAGATCCACCTTTTCAATATCTATAATAATAGTAGCCCCACTATAAACTTGGGGGCTCGTCTGGGATTACTATATATATGAAAGACGTGGGAACATTTTAACAATCTTGCTTTAATTGTAATGAAATAATCATTTGTACGAAAAACACAAATTTTAATTTAATCCCCATTTTTTCAAATCAAACCATTAGATTGCCTAAAAAGTCTCTTCGCATTTTTAATTTAACTTTGAAGAAAAATTTCATAACGTTAAATTAAACTTCGTTGAACTATTCGTTATACATTTCATTCGAAAACTTTCTATTCCTTATTAATGTTTCCATTTGCAATATTTATTAGTGCATTATAATATAAACACGTTAAAAGGTAAAAGCGAAAAAACTGTTTAGTCAACGTAATATTTACAGGATATTTCCAGGAAGTCTAAGTTTGAACGGACATTTTCACCGTGTTAATGGTTGCATCGTATTTCTCTCGACTCTTGACCAAATTCTCTCGTTTGTTTCACGCGTATACAAGACTGGCGCCATGTCCTGGAAATTCACGCTAATAGCTACAGGTATTATTACTATCTCGTCCACCTCCCTTCCCTGAGGTTTCACATTCTCAGCCGCTCCTTCGTTCTTCCTATGTAAATGCACTGTGATTAGCAATTAGCTGTAACAAGCCGACATCCTTCCTCATACATATCTCATGACATATCCGGCTGCTTATCCGCCGGTATTACGAATTTTAAATGATTCCAGCTTGACTACGAGTCATGCGTGATCTCGATGAAGAAACGAGAGGTGAAATCTATGATAATTGTTCATATGCACGGTCTACTGTTCGAGGATTCGCCTGTCGTGACGATGTATTGTAAGGGTTCCAATCTTGGCAAGGATAAATGGAAATGCAGTGGAAGTTTGTGTAATTAAAGAAAATATAGCTAAATGTTTAGTTATATTTTGACTTCAAAATTCAAAGGAATTAACCGACGGATATTATACGCGTGTTTAAATGTATTATCTACGTAAGAATCGGTTGTAAATATAAAATAGAATTTTTTCATTTGAGGCCAGTTTTTTAAGGAAATGAAAATGGATGATTTTTAGAGCACACGTACATTTTGTTAGATATGAGTTACAAAAAAAAAATTCAGTGGGTATCACGTTTTAGAGAAAATAGATATTTAGAATTCCAAGAACACAGCTACGTTCAACAAAACCGACCTTGTTTGATATAGAGATCCGAAATGTAATTTTATTTCAGATTTTCTATTTATCTTTTATGAAGAATAATTCTCTGTTGATCGTACAGTTTGTATTTATTCGCGAATTAGAGAACTGAATGCGCGCTCGACGGATATTCGCGCTGGGTTTTCCTCGAAAACGTGATCTCGAATGAAAAAAAATTTTACCTTATATTTTTGACTCCTGTTTTCGTGGAAATTTTCAACCGTTCCTGGTTAAACCTCCAGTTACCGTATGATAAGAAGAACATTGTCGAAAAACACAAAAATGCGGGCACACAGGAGCATAATGTACGAACTTTACGAATGGACTGTGTATATAATACAATTTATATCATTAAAACCCATTTGCATCATTAGCGTACATATGTACGGAATTTCCCTAGCCAACTAATTTTGTTACCAATCATCTGCAGAAAATGCGAAGAAATGTTTCATTTATTACGAATACACGTAACATAACTTCAAAGATGAAATATTGAAAATAGCAAAATAATGTTTCCCTTCGATCTATGTACAACGAGGAAAATTGATTTTGGTTCAATTAATCTAGAAATTGGCAGGAGTCTCGCTCGTTATTATAGGGCAAAGGGTTAAATAATTTTTCAGAGATAATTAATGCAAAATACAAGATAAAAATGGAGGCTTGTGATTCTGATGGTAGCGAGGAGGTATCTGAAACCTGTAAAACGAAGATATATTATTTCAAGTATTATTCAATAAGACATATTTGTTCAATTATTTTATGGTGTATATTTTTCATTTTGTTGTACAATGGAAACGGTCAAACCAGTCAAATAACTGGCTACAAAATAAAGGTGAGCAAGATGGATGATTATTTTTTAGTGAAAACAAACAAAATGAAAGGCAAAAATTGGACAATTGATTAATCAGACAATATAGGAGTTGATGTAAAGTTCAATAAACAAGAGGAAACACAGAAATTTAAATCAGATCATTTGACCGGTTCTCTGTACGGTTAGTGTTAATATCGCGTGTCATCCATCGAGTTCCCTCGTATTTATAAGAAACATTTTTGTACGATTTCGTTTAAATGTGAAGTATTTAAATCTGCGTGTTCTATTACTGGTGTTAATTCTTTTATACAGTTGGTCCGTGAAATTGTTAACATTTGGGATGCCCGAAAAAAAAAATGAATAGCCCCAGTAAATATTTTGAAATTGACATTCTTGTTTGTATTATATAGGTAATCCATAGTCCAATGATGATACACAAATCCGAGTTTTTCATTCGATCAAAAAACATGAATAGCTATCGTGATGAAGCAGAGTTGCCGATATACCCGTGATTACTAGTTCGAACAGGCCGAATGAAAAATAACGCAGTACGAGTCTGTTAACTTTGAATATGAATTGCTGGGATATTTGAGAGCATGAGCGGCCAATAACAAAAAAAAAATGTTACATTTTACAATCGACTGTCTGTGTTATCTGTCGTTTGATTACATGGAACGTAACCCATACGGAGCGCGCTGTTTCGTCAATCAATTGCCAATTATTCTCCTCTGTTTGCAACAACAAAAATATTTTTCAATTTCGAATCACTTATACGAACAGACCACTCGTCGGAATTTACTAATTGAAACGTCGATTTTGCGATACTTATTGTTGTAACATAATTAAATTGTGTTGTTTTTTGATTTGCGTTGGCGTGCAGCGCGTTGTTATATGGGCCACTGAAATTTTATTGGTGCACTGGATGGTGGTCACGTGACATTGAGAGAAGTTACTTTATCTACATTTGTTTATTATAAACGGGTAAGTGTCTCGAATATTTGCAATTTTTTGACATACAGGGAACCATTCTTTAGAATTTGAAGATCTTATAATAAAAATTTGATTAATTACACGTAAATAGGGATACACGTAAAGATTTGAAATTAATATAAACGATAACCAATTTGAAATAATGTTTCGATTTTTCATTTTTAGTATGAATGTTCGGAAGTATGGACAATTTCGGTTTATTTAGTGTCATATCAATTAATAGTGAGAGTAACAGTTAAAATTTCTTTATTTTAAAATATAGGAAAGGAATAATAGTCACGATATTACATAGCTATCAATAGAATGCAACATTTTATTTGCGAGTTAAGACATTTCCGATCGTTGCAAGTTGAAAATTTGTAGATAAATTCATTTCATAAATTACTGGGACATCCATCGATCCATTAAAGATGACAAAAATGAAAGTATTAGTTCCTTGAATTATCGAGCAATGCCAGCAGAAATTAAAAATAATCCTGTGCTCCAACATTCCTGTGAGATTACAAGTTAAAATGATCGATAATGCGAAAGATCGCCGATAAGAATGGGAGCATAGGCCTCGAGGGCGATTAAAGTTTTTAATTAAAGGTATTAACGAGTGATCAGATAATGTGGCAAAGGTCGAAAGGACTCGAAGGATCCGCATCGATGTAAAAATTTCTCGCCAGCCGATTTATTTAATTGCCCGTAATTAGCACCTACACCGTGAGCCGCGTACGGATCGATTGAATTAAATTGTCGGGCAATTTCTGAAATGGCTGCCTCGTCGAGAAACCGGGGACCGGAAAATGAATGTATTTCCTTCCGCTGCAATCGGATGCACACTTTTCATCCTGAAGATTTCTTTTTGTTTGCCATTCTGTTACAGTCCGTGAATACCTTGGAACTTGTGCAAAAAAAGAAAGATTCGGAAATATTTATTAATCCTGGAGTATCTCATCTCGTACAATATAAATATTTATTTGTTTACAGCATTGATTTAATTTAAATATTGGAAGCCTATTTTACACGTATACAGTAGAGGATTGTGTATTTATAATTGCTGACATATGTATCGGTAATAGTTATAAAGTTAATTCAATAATAATTAATGGAATACTTATTATTGAAAAATGATTATAAATAATTATTTTATACAGTTCACTAGGTTATTAATTCGATATTGTGTTTTAAGTGTTAATGTACGGAAATGTGAATTTTTTTTGTATTCGTAATTGGATACTTATATTTCTAAGAAATTGTTTTGTCTAGTTGCTACTATAAAAATACGGAATTTAACCTTAAAGTGTGCAACATTACTTTTCTAAGCAATTTAATATATTTTAGGAATATCATAAAGATTCTTTTTTCACGAATAATGAAATCCACCGGTACACGTACAACTTAAGTATCTATGCTTAATTCGTGTAGTTTTTAGTGTATGGATATTCGTGTAGCTAAGAGCGCTTATGTAAGTACACACGTGCTGTTCTACATACAAAAATGGGAGTTTCCGAGATTAGGGTACGCACGTAATGACAATAACTTTGGCGGTAATAGTGTTTCGTAAGAAAATTCAGTAGTAAACAAATTGAAAGAAGTGATTGAGAATTTTTTCAGGCATTGTAGAAATATATTATAAAATGAACAATTAAGAAATTTACAATTTATCTAGATCAACATTAAAACTATCGAGTACTGAAAATTATAACGATAGAGTTTTTAAATTGAAACTATTAACTTTTAAAATAATTTTGAAAGAATTAACACTTTTATGATATCAATGATTGCAAAATAAGAAAACTGAAATCAGTTATTTTACCTCGTATCGTGATTCTAATATTAAAATAGTTACGACAGCTGATTAAATTGTTTCTAATTATAAACTAACGTAGGAATTGAAATGTATCAACAACTGCATCTAACTTCTCTCGCAAACAAATGCGTCTCTGTGACATCAGTTTACTAAATTTTTAAGCTCTATCGAAACAATTTACCACAACGATTCATTGTGATTTCATTAAAAGTTCCTCGTAACTTTGAATAATATAGGATTTCTGAGGCGAAAGTGACAGTAAAAGATAATGAAACTCAATAATTTCTGCCTTTAATAACTTCGCTAGAATTTTTCCATTATACTGGCATTTCATCGTTTTCTTCAACAAGAAGTACGCTTTTATTATTTTTCTTTTTAATTCGTTGAACTTAAGCGGTTTTACGGATCATGGAATTTTTCACGATAAAATTCTCATTAAGAAGAATGGAAGTTACTTTAATGAATAGGATTTAGAGAAGTTTCAAGTGATAAATTGTACGTTGTATAAACGTGTTGCATGACTTAAACTTACCTTGCAGTTATTAACATTCTAAAACACACATATATTATGTATTTATTATATTTATATTTTATAGAGAACATATCAAGATCAAAATTTATTCTGCACAAATATGAATTTCTGTAAGTACTCACAGTTTCCATGTTATTTTAGCAAATAATTTCTTCTGCCCGCGCTCACAAAACACAAAGTTGAACCGCAGGCTATAGGTACTGTCGCATTTGCAAACGATACAACTTTGGAAGCGCAAATTATCATCTGGTCGCGATAATATCGTACAAAGTAATGGGGTCATTCAATTCATTCCCAAAGATAAAGCACAATCGTAAACATAATTGCGCGGAAGTGGCTGAAAGTGATCGCTAGAATATCATCGCCGTGCAGCGACGAACAGTGCCAATTGTTCGGCTCGAGGAAGCAATAAAGTTCAACCGTCAAATTTAATCGACCGCCATACATCTTCCAGGGAGTCCGAGCCATTGCCAACCGTGCTTCTATTATACCAGGCATTCTCGCTCGAAATAAAATTGTGTTACGCGTAGACTAATAGCGTGTCGCCGTGAAAGGATACCGGGTCAATGAAAAATGGGCATTATTCACGTAAACAACCGTAAGATGGTCGACGACGGTTGAAATTTTTCGTGAGAGAATCGTTTCACAATTTTCAAGTCAGACATTTTTTTGAAAACTTTCTTTCTCTACAAGGTGTATTTGAAAAAGGGTTCATTACTTTTAGGATATTTAATATTCGCCAAATGATGAAAAAAGTTGTAATGGACATAAGTCGAATAATTTGAATTTTCAAAGTTATAAACAGTCTTTTGTATTACATAATAGAGGATTATCGTAATTATTGTATTACTGTAACTGGGAAAAGAAAAAATTATAAGAAAATATAATACTGTAACATGGTTTCGTTGATAATATAGTATTCTTTGCGATTTGCTAATATGCAGTGTCATCTAATGATATTCAGTATATACTTTGACAGTAGAAATTTTCATAAGTGTGAATATACCCAGTGGTGTATCACTATAGTACTAGTTAGTCACTATCGCTACATCTGTAGTTTTTCTTCTTCTTACGTATCCACTACACTAACACCTAGGTTCTTGGATACCTAGCATTTACAAACCCTTTCTTGAATTAACCCAATATGAACGCTTCTAAATCCGTCTACATTAAGTTACACATTCTACATCAATCCTTCAATTACATTGGGTTGTTCGGGAAGTTCGTGCTGATTTTTGGTAGGTGGCGTAAGGACAGGTCTGAATATATCGGAATGATTGAAAACAAATGACATGCATACATATCAGTATTATACGCCTTTGAATATGGAAGAAAACAAAGTGCATTTTAGGCATTTAATGCTTTTCTTTTACTGGAAAGGCAAAAATGCCATACAAGCGGCAAACAAAATATGCGCTGTTTATGGCGAAGGTGCTGTAGGCGAAAGAACAGCGCGGAAATGGTTTGCTAGGTTTAAAGCTGGTGATTTCAACCTTAAAGATCAAGAACACCCGGGTAGGCCCTCCACCACAGATGAAGATCAGATTAACCGTTTGAGTCCCACGGGTTTTTGCAAAAACCCGATCGAAAAATGCCAAGTGGCTTCTTTCCTAACAATTTAAAAACTGAATTACGCTTTTCAATTTTTACAAAAGCAAATTTTGAATAGTGCGATTGTTAAATTTTTCCAGTCCTAGGCGGGTAATAACAAAAATAAAAATGAATAATTAGAAGGAAAAGAAATAAATAAGCTTTATCTGATTCTACGAACCAATAGCCTGGCACTTCTAGACAATGTAACACAGAAATGCCACGCGCCACTTAGGACTCAAACGGTTAAAACATTGATGGAGAATAACCCACGCTATTCCAAATATGCCTGAAGTACCGTTTTTTTACGATATGTAAGCGTGTCATTTGTTTTCAATCATTCTGAAATATTCAGACCTGTCTTTACGCCACCTACCAAAAATTGGCACGAACCTTCCGAACAACCCAATACTAGTCCAAGCTACCAAACACTAAAGCTCCAGTCAAAGAAGAAGAAAAAAGAAAGAGAAAGGTATCGTCCTTCACTCAACGAGCCGTAGGGTGGTTACCAACTGAAGAAGAACAAAAAGAATTCGAAAGATGAAGAAAAGGGGTCAGAGGGGTGAAGAAAAAAGGCGAGAAACCGCGGTTCGAGTATCGTAAAGTGGCGATTACCTTCATCGAAATGCCTTCCGGTGGCAATTTCCACGATCCACGTGATCTGAAGAAAGAGTTTCAATCGTCGATGGCGCTGTAACTTGCTCATTGACCTAAATTCTTTTTCGAGCGGTGCGGCGTTCATTTTCGTTCCCGCGAACTCGAAGTACGACCGCGACGCTACGCGTCATTTACATGCATTCCGATACACGCACACGTTCCGCCTTAACCGTGTTCCTCGCCGCTGAGAATGTCGATGAAAATGTCAGCAATTTCTTAGATATTACCCTTCGCATCGCGAACCGACGCTCCAACCCGCATTCCGAACTTCGCGTGGAAAAATATATTGACAGCGGAAATCGATGACGGCGGTTCCGCCGCGCCGGTTTTAATATGTTCACTTATGCGACCACCCGGAACAGACGTTCGTTGTTCGCCTTGAAAAATTGAGCGGCAACGGGCCTCGTACGAATTCGTTTGCTGCTGGAAAGTTCGCGTTTCTTTAGTTTCTTGCGTAAGATATGGGAATGTATTGAATAGAGTTTTTTTGGGGTGGAAGTCGTTTTATTGGCGATGATCTTCATTTTGGATTATTACGTGTTTGGTGGTTGTGAGAAATATTGATTTGAATATTAAATGCTTCTTTCACTTGTATTAGAGAGTATGCGGTGTTTTAACTCTAGGAAATCCTTTTTCTTTTAATACGTTGACTGCAACAAGAATTTCGAGCGTTTTGTATAATAATGCTTATTCCTTTATGACAAAGGCAAATGGTATTAGAAATATTTATTAATGATTTTTTACCACAACAGTCATATTACACTACTAGCTAGCTATTTATGTTACCAAATATTTTTATTCGATATCAATTCTTTTACTGTAATCGTTCCCAAGCAACTTGGAAGCTGCTGTCATTATTATTTACTGTAATTAAAAGAAGTGTTAGTTTGAATAATAAATGCTCCTTTCCCGCCCACTTATAATATAACAGAAAATGTATTAAGTTTTAATAAGGAAAATAATGTAATTGTTAGTTACATGTGTATCATTAAATGCTAGAATCGATCTACAGAACATGCAACTTAATTGAAGTAAATAGACTGAAGAGTTTTTGATATTCCTTAGAGAAATAGTACCACGTACATGCAGGAAAATGAATATTAGAACTGATTAAATGGTTTTATTATAAAAAATTGAATTGCAAGCAAAAAAAGTCATTTATTTGAGAGAGAAATCGACGAGTTAGAATTGCTCTTGCGAGCATTTAAATTGAATGACCCGAGAATAGTGGCCCGAAGTAACTTTCATGAATGAGTTTAAGTTTAATAGACTCTGATTCGATAAAGAAACGTATGTTGGACGTCGTGTTGTAAAAGAATCTCGACGGAATTATTTGGAATGCAATGTTCGTAGATGGCCATTCAATTTATTAGACACAGGGATGTGTCTGAATCAATATATCTTAGACATTTTTAAAAGGATATGATTATGTTTTATTCAAAAATCGTGTCACTTTATCTATCAATAGATACATCAAAGAGGCAGATGATTTAATGCATGATGTACTTCTTATGACGTGTATATTTATTACAGAAAAATATCAATATTTTAAAATGACGAATACAATCTCTCGACCTTAATACCCCGGATACATCTGAATCAATCTGGAAAAAGGCACACATCAATAAAACCGAAGGATATGAAGGAATTGTAAGTTTAGCAGAAGATATACCGAATCCATAATACTTTACCGTGTACAAAATCAATTAATTCCATGAGGAGTTATACAATCATTATTCAGTCTCTGTTAAATAAAATATCATCAACGTAGGAAATATATTTCCTTATAATATTAATAACCAAACAAAAAATTGTTTCATATTTTTCTATAAAAACTCGTACGTACATTAACTGAAAGTTAATGATAACAGATGAACAGATTTATGTGAATTAAATGAACAGATTTATTCAATTTCCGATCCCCAGATGTCAATTCTTTGAACCAATTCTTTTCGTATTGCCCATTCGAACTTCAATTCCACTTACAATAATCTTACTATCACCCCCTGCAGAATAAAGCACAATAAAATATATTAACAACAACTAAAATATTCAACGAAGGTGAATAAAAAGAAAGAAACAAAAAATTAATTGAAGCTCGAGGGTGGCGTGCAAAGGGTTAACCGCGGGAGATCCGTTCGAGTAGGTTCAACGACGTCGAAGCTCCTCCATCTTCCACCGCTTTCTCCGACCGAACAGTTTCGAGGGTGAAACAGGCTCTATCGTATTTGGCCCTGACAATGAATGGACGCGGGGCCGCGGGGAGAAAAGAGGAAAGCAGCATCTCCGTATGGTCAGGACATAACGTCGTCCTCGTAAAGTTTATGACGCTCTCCGGTTACGTATCGCCGACAGTCAATACGGCGAAGAAAGAGGAACGGCGGCGGAGAGGTGGTGGCGCGAGCCCGTGGCCAACGCTGGATTAGGATTATTTTATCGAGCGTGAAATACCGAACTGCAGGAGTTCGCTCGTTACGCGCCGGGTTCGCGGGAAGGACTGTATTCGTTATCAACGGGGTGGTTCGTAAACGGGATTCGAATCGAGTGAAAGGTCGTCGGCCGTCTAATGATGCAACGCTGACCGGACATCGGATCGTCATCGAAATATTCGCAACTATCGCCAGTTTAATCCTTTGCACTGGTATGTCATACTGGAAATAACAATAGAAATATGTTATAGAACGTTGGAAATTGTTTTAAAAAGTTTCATTCTTTAAAAGATTACAAACATTAAATCTTAGTATAATAATAATAAATAGAATGAATGTAGAACGTTGAATTCTACCGCTGTGAACTACTTTAATTCATTTCCCTAAAAATAAAAACAAGTTTACACCTGACAACATTGAAAATCAATCAAGTGCAAAGGGTTGACACATTAACTTCTTGCGCTGGAAATTAACCCTTAATGGTCGACGATTTTTTATTAACTCTTTATGGACGAGACAATCTTTTTCTAACGTTTATTTTCATAAAAAACTGAATTATGCGTTGAAGTTTTAAATACCGAAAGGGGAAGAAACCACATGTTAGTCCCCATTTAATTGAATAATTAAATTATTCATTTGCAGTTTTTGATTTTAGATATCGAAGCTTGAAGTCGTCGTTACGGCGACATTCGTACGTAATTGTTATAAAGATTGTAACAATACATTTTTCTCGTCTTCTTCAGATATTTGGTGTAGTATTTAAGTGAAACTATTTGTTTTCAAAATTATTTTGGATATCGAATACTTTGAAAGTATTGCACAAAGAATTTTCTTGTTACTTACTTTACGTGGAAATGTACACTAATTTTGTATGATACATATGACATCGAATACAATTTACTTTTACTTTCGGCAATGTCATTATTACTATTTTTTGTTCAGTTGTGTGAAATAAATATGTATTTAAACCTTACATTAGCTTTTCTTTCAATATTGTATTTTCTTTTGCATCGACGAACTCTATTTAAAGAAACAAAAAAAATGCTAAGTAATCCAAAAGTTAAATATCTAATATTCTAATATATTCAAAAATAAAATTCTAAAATATCTTAAATTCGACGACTTGGGGTACAAAAAAAGTTGACTCGTTAAAACCACTCAAATGCATACAAATAATGTGAACGAGACATAAATAAATTTGTGTGACTCGGGGATATTTTGACGACTGATCGTAACGATGCCAGGACGAACCTACATACGTGACAGCGCTGACTTCGATCCAGGTGGATCGTTATGACGCGGCAAACGATTCTGACGCTTTGTTTCATTACACCGGGTAATATCTGTAACAAATTGCGTTTCATGAAGGAATAGTACTCCGCCAATGTTCCGTTCTGTGTTCTATCGCCTGACTATAATTCCACACGTTCAGGGCAATATATACGGGATTCATTTGAGTGTTTATCTGTGACTGAGATTTATGTCCGTGTCTCGGGATGAATCTGTACGGGAGCTGGATTTTCGGGTTTCATGCGGGATAGATATGCTTGATTTTGTTTTAAGAGTGCACTTCGGATCGCAGCCAAAACACTTGAACTTTCAGCAGATATCACGTTAATATCATTAGGTTGTAAAGCATGCTTCTTGGTTTTACGACTCTGCGAAGATTTGGTACGTTCGATATTCTTGTGCGATCATTCGGTTTTTGTTCGTAATAAAATGATAGAACCAGGTCATATTTTAGTTTGGTCGATTAGTTTAGTTAGACGCAAAACAAAGTTGGAAAGGAAATAGTTGATAAGGTCTATTTTTGTCTTTCAATTGATAGAATTTCATTTTTTCTGGCAACAGAAATGGTACACGCGAGAACTGTAAATGTATTGTTCTTTTCGAATGAAATTGAATGTTTTTTTGTAAAAATTTATTTATTCGTTTTTCTTTCCTGTTTTTTTTGTACGTAGATTTATCTTTTATAAATGTTCATGAAGTTCAAAATGAAACGTAATGATTTAATGCACCATTGTATTGAGTATTGAAGAAACATTACCTAGCTTTAATTTTCCGTTGGGGAACATTGTGCGGCAAGTGGTGTAATTAAAAATTTTTTTTCATTTTAATTCCACGTAACTGTTGAATTTAATGACAAAAAATGCGTGGCGAGTAAATGTTAATTGCTCATTATTCTCTAGATAAAGAAGCTGAAACAGAAATTACGTATTGTTTGGATAGTATCCACGATGTTCATGGTACAACAAATACCTGTAATTGTTGGAGATCTCTTTTCACCGGTAAAAATAACGATTCGCCAAATCTATCTCTGATAAATGCGTTTATCAGCATGTTCCAAACAAACTTCTTCATATATGTTAATTAGCAATGTTAACGAGCCTCCGATTTTTACATTTCAAATATTTACACTTTCGCATTACTCGTTGTGCATTGCATATTATTTTATTTACTGCAGCCTTTGCTACAAGTTAGCTGATTCTCCCTTTCACTTGTATAGGCTTCTTTTTTCAATATTTTTCTATTACACTATATTATATCAGTTTCATAATTTTTAAATCAGATTTCTTATCACCACTCATTGGCATTAGTCTTTAAAAATCTCGGTAATAAAACCACGCCGTATTAAACATCAATTAAATTCAGCAGCTTGATGACATCCCAACGATCTCCCTTATCAATTACCATTAAGAAAACAATTTCCCTTTTAACTTTTTACATCGAATAGTCAAATTTTCCAGCAAGAAGCGGTCATCTGTCATTGTATTCCTTCGGGTTTCAAACATTTCAATAATAAAAGCACGCAGTATTGACCCTTTGCACTCGATAGGCTCCACTATAATTTACAGTATTAAATACTTTACGAAGAAATTTGAAAAAAAACTATCTTAAGATAATAGATTGCAAAATCAGCTGGAGCACTCAGAGTTAAACATCAAGTAGATCGATCAGCTCTATAATTTCCCAACGATCTCACTTATCAGTTACTAAGAAAATAATTTCCCCCTTAACTTCCTGCATCGTGTGGTCAAATTTTCCGACAAGAAGCACTCATTTTTCATTTCATTCCTTCGGGTGTCAAATATTTCTATATCCGGACATTGTCCAAAAGAGAAAATTGCGAACGAGCGAGTGTAGGGGTACAAAATGTATCTCCGTCTATTCCGTCACAATAGGAGGATTTACATGTCCCCGGTGGGTGGTAAGTTTTCCAATGGCATCGGGATGAGTGCTCATCGGTCGCGGATCAGTTTAAGGTCAAAAGTAATACAACATCTCCGGTAAAACGCGGCCGCGAGACCCGGCGAGGGGATAAATCCTGTGCTCCTCGATCTTTTTCGTCCCTCGTTCGTTGCCTGAACCCACGGCCGGGAATTTTTATGTAAATTTAATGTGCTCGCCAGCGTTATGGACTCACACTTTATACATCTCAAAGAAGAGTGTAATACGATCAAGAGCCCGTGGAAATCTGGCCGAACTTCTCCGCAGTTTATTATGCAAAGCACCATTTATTATTCAACGAGATATAACAAGTAACGCCCGCACTCTCGCGCTTCAGCTTCTCGCAATCGAGCGAGTGCGCCCTTATCCTTATCGTTCCATTAAGGAAGCAATTATCGTCGTGATGATAATGTTCAGAGCGAAAAGTTCGCGTGTAAACAATATAGGACAGGGAAGAGAATATTTCCGTCTAACCAGTGAATTGCTTCTAATATTACCGTTGTTTTTATATAAGAAAAAGAAATTCAAGAATTATATCTGGGAAGTACGATGAATTGATAAAATTATACAATTCTGTTCGTCTAATGAGAAGTGTTCTACATGCTCAAGGGAGCACTGCATTACGTAATTTAACATTCAACATTTCCCCAACTAACTAACGAGGAAACGTATAAATTCAGAAACAAAGCTACCTCATTTCAATATTTCATCGATGTCTCACACATTACACAGAGCTCAATATTAAATATAACCTTCATAGTTTCGCTATATCAAATCAAGTAGCGACTAACAAATCACCTCTCGGCTCCAACTAGCGAAGAACAAAATAGTTTCGTAAAAAAAAACAGTTACAAAAGAGTCCACAGGAGAAAAGAAACGAACGAGTTAAGGGGCACGAAAATCGCGCGCCGCGAAGCGTCATCAGTCTCGATTGATCCTGGGTTTAAACATCGATCGTTCCGCCCGCGTTCCATGTAATCGCGTTAGTTTCACACCGCGTACTTTACAAGGTCCATCGAACGACGATGAAACGAAGAACCTCCTCTGTGGTTGATGCTTGACGAACGTATGTCTATCGATTTCGCATGCACATCATGTCCATATTCCTTCTATTTCTCGTCCCACCCCAACGCTGCACGCTCTTCATGCGAGCCATCCTTTGTTACCTGCTCTCTTCGTTTCGATAGTACCGGCCGGGTCTATTATGGTCAATTGACGCGCTTCAAAGTGGCCTCTGAACCGGGTATATTTATTCAAACCACAATGCAGTATCGTTTTTATTGGCGACCGTCGAGCATTCTGATCGGGGCTTTCTACCAATCGCTTTGAGGTTGCAGGCCTTCGGATTAAATTTCAGTCGTGCATACGCCGCGTTAAAGTCTGTTCGCTGTTGCGAGAGACCGCTAATGAATAACACGCGTGTGCTTCGTTATCGGTTCCACTGGTTCTCATTCTTATTTCTTTGCGTCCCCGTCCCGGTTCGTTTCTCATTCCCTTTGGGAGACCGGGGATCCGTTGTTTCATGAATTATGAGCGTAGAAACACGGAAGCTGATTCCGTTTGTTACTTTACGCGGACCAGGCACTAGTACGCGTCAATTTTCGCGGTGAAGATTTTATAAAGGATTTAACATATATAACTGTTACTCGATTCTTTTGAGTTCGAATTAGACATTATTCTGTTATGAATTATTATATTTTAGAGTGAACACGGATGTGGAATATGTCTAGAATTTTTCTCCTTTTTCCTCCTTGTTCCAAACAAGTTGTGGAACGGTGGATTACATAACAGTAGATGAGAGATAATTGAGATTAACAAATTGAGATAGTTCTTTGCCAAGATGCGAAACTGATTTTTATAGTGTTGCATTGCCTGAAAGAATGATATTACGAAAATTCTTTTTCTATCTTGTTCGCCATTTGAAATCATTTAAATTGCATATGAAGCACTGTTTGTACCACCTAGAAACTAGAAATGGTAATTGGGAGGTTAGCTTTGCGTAGCACACTCTGCATATAATTAGATAAGTAGAGTTACATAGCTGACTATATAATTATACAAACTACACAGTTTCGTCTCTTTATTGGTACGAACTTTTTTCGTTTTCTTAATTAATTTTTGCCCCGTTAGTATCTAATTTTCCACTTTAAAACGAACTCAGATTTTTTTAAATTCTTGTTCCCACAGATTCACTTTGTTTCCTGTAAGAAGGAAAGATACAATAAGAAATAGTTAAAATTTAGTTAACTTTTGTTCAGCTCACTATATTTTCCCATAAATATATTTTAAAACGCAGTTTTAATACACAGTTTTAAAACACAATTTTAAAATATTTAATACATTTCCAATCACAATATATTGTAACTATTATTAAACCTGAATGAGATTGCCAATCCTTAACTGTTAAAACGAAATCACAGCTCCAGAGATATTTTATCTTAAAGAAATAATTATTGTACCCGACGCAGATAAAATATTAGTAGTACCAATCCTTTTAACGTACTAAATTAATTTAAATGCTTGGTTATGGAGAAATTTCGAAGTACCATCGAATAGGGAAGAATGTGTTCGATGTGACGTTGAAATTCCCCTCGGTAGTTAAGGGTTAATAAGCATGCAGCTACGAATAAAAAATGACCCGACATTAGCCTGCCGCGTATTTCCCATCAGCTCCTCGAGGTTTAAATCCGATCCACTTTCCACCGTTAGGAACAAACTTCGACCTCTAGCGAAAGAATTCCTTCATCCGACGAGAGCGGCTTTAAGATTTCATGCTCGACGGGAACAAATAGTCGCATTAATTATACCGAATACCATATCGCATTGTCGCCGGTCCCCGTCATTCATTTCCCCCTCATTTGCCTCCATTTCGTGGAAAATTTCAACGATCACGATGAGCGGATGGTTCCTCGGCCATTCCCTCATAATGCAATATTAATTCCAAGAACTTTGAATGGGAAATAAAGCGAATGAGAACCAGCGGGGGAAAAAGTGGCGTTCCCTTTACATAATGAGTGCATCGTTTTGTAATCGCTACCTCCTCTAAACCCTTCTCTTGTGTTGCTCGCCACTTGACAACCTTCGTCATCGATCCACCGACCTTTTTTGGACTTATTCTCTCGACAAACCTTGATCTCTCCCTTTTTTTCTAACGTTGTATTACCACCAGTAAAACAGAAGAAGGAAAAGGGAACGCGATCGAGGGCCTGCGTCACGGAATTTATGCGCGAAATAGGAATTTTCGAGGGAAAAGTGGGACCCGGTTGAAAGGGTCGAAATGAAGGGGTAGTTCGGAAGAAGAAAGGGACCAGCGAACATAATTTCGCGCGAGTGAAGAAAGGGCTGCTGAATTTGGGCGTTGGTTGTCACAATTCGTCCCTTCTGTTGGCCTCATTTCGGTTTCGCCTCTTTTCCTCTATTTTTCTACCTATTCGTAAGGATGTTTGTTTGTTAAACGGCGTCAGCGTGTTCTATGACTGAAAAGAGGAATAAATGTTGGACGCATAAAGCATCGTGATTGCTTTGTTACACAGTTACAAGGATAATACGAAATTATGAGTGACTCGTTTGGTCCAGCGTAGGAACGTTAGGGGTAATTGTTCTTGTAACGCGTTCTTATCGGTTATAGTGATTCAAACATAGATTCTTTTAATACTCATAGGAATTAATATAAAGGATATGTAATGGGTTAACTGAATTGAAAGATACTCATTAAATGAAATGACAGTAGTCAGCTATAATTTTGTATTTCTATGAATTTGTGACGAAAGCTTTACGATTCTATGTTTATATAACATTCCTCTTTATAGAACATGCACTTTCTTTTCTTAACACCATTGGGCAGAAAGAAATATAGAACTAACATGTACATCTGTTATGTGTCTTGATCTCACCTATTAGATTTATGTTCATGGCTTTTTTTCATCACGTTATGCCAGACATAAGTACCGTGCAAAGCGTACCACTTGTTCTCGGTCGCTCTAATCAATCAATTAATTTCGGTTTAATCAATGATATTCGTTCGTTCGCCAACTCACAGAAAATGTTATTTCGGGCGGGTTTCAATTAATTAATTCCGTAAGTTGATTTATTGGAGGCACACGCTACGGCTGCATCCCTGCCTCCGTGTACCATTGTGTTGTTTTGCGTTTAACAAAGTAGTCTATCGGTTTTGAACCAGAATGCTAATTAACGCGGTCACTTCTCGAGGAGGATTTCGAGTTCGTAATTAATCCGTAATCGAATTACTGTGATTTATTTCCGGAGATTTGGCTCAGGCTGAATTATTTCGGCACGGTAAATCTTTGATGTTCCGTTCTCCTTCGAGAAGTCGGGATTTGCATTGTGTTTGAACTGTGTTGCACATAAAAGGTTCATCCTACTGTGATTTTAAGAAAGCAAACTAATTTTAGGCGGATTTTCAGATTTAGATTCATTTTATTTTTATTTGAAGTGATCGAATTAACAATTAAGCAGTTAGCAACCACATAAATACACGAACTGAACAATTAACGTAGATACAATTATTTTAAATACCATATAATTATCATTAAAATATTATTTAGGTAATTAGTATAAGTTTTGCTGGAGTTTGTTACGGTAAGATATTGAAGATATTAGTTTCGAGGTTTGTAAGTCTATTAATGTTAATTCAGTATTGTTAAAATGATTGACGTTATTAATAACTGATTACATAAGTAATTAATATCTTAATAACATAACTAATTATTAAAAGATTAGAATATAACTGATTTGTATGTCATAATGAAACACAACGTAAAAGAGGATCGAACCATTATTGCACCACGATCACACGTTTCATTTAGGATGCGTGTTATTTAAATTGTTATCACAACAGTTCGTAGAGTTTGTTTACAGTTAATATTGTTCCCTGCAATGAGCATAAAACGCGAGTGTTTTCGTCGAGGAAAAAGTAATTCTGACAAAGCGTTCGGATATCCCCGTGAAAGCGTTTGGAAGTTCGCCGTTACGCGAAAACTCAAAAATTAACCGGATCCGATTTGAAACGAGTAGGGGCGCATGAAATACTGTAGCTCGGGAATTATAGTTGGTTATAAAGGGCCCAACTTTAATCTAGTTTCATGATTTACTACATTTACCTTTGCGCTGAGGCGACACAGTATGAAACTCAGTTAACATGTTCGCTCCATCATAATTTTAATTTTGCGCTGTCTTCTCGCGTGCAACATTAGTCACTCAATTTACACGTTTAATCAGATTTCTTATCTTCGCTGCGATGAAATACAGTCGTTAAGGTGACAATTAGAGATATCTATTCTGCGAATTGTTCCTCGGACTGTCTCCGTACCTTTCTACGGATTTATGTAGCTGCACAAATTATAATCTCATTTCATTTTGCAGTGTCAAACGAAAATGACGTCGAAGTTTAATAAAAAATGTGAGCTATTTAAGTAATTAGAGAAGGGAAGTTGATCTCTGGAGGGATAGAAGGGAAAGGGAAGACATTTTTTGGGCAAAACGATGAAATTAACTATTGACCACGAAAGTATATCGAGGTTACTTATTTTAAAGATTCGATGATATCAATGATTTGTCTAATTATGATAATAAATTAATCTAACAATGACAATTAATGTAATAATGATAAACATCTATTTTAAAAAAAGAACAATTACATTAGCCATCCAGGTTATATAGTGTTTAAATACTTTTACTGAATTATTTACACGTTGTGTTATTAAATTGCATTGGAATTTATTTTTGGTTTTCAGTAATCCGATGTTAAAACTTTGTATATTAGAAATTATCTTTCATAACTTTTATAACTTTTTTCGGAGACTGAACTCTTTTTACTGTGAAAAGCTAATACCTTCCTAATGAAATTTTGGTTGTTTTAAAATTAATTAACGAAGATTTAAATCAATAAAAATTTGAATTCTCTAACTGGAGATCTCAAGTACTTTTATTCAAAAAGATAAAATATCGAGATCTCCACATACCTGACAGGTTGCATCTTCAGCGAAGAGTTCAAACCCTTTTTATCCGTTATGAATACAATGGGTATAAAAATAGGGTCTGAAACTCATTCATTTGTATGTGAAAGGCACGAAGAAGGAATTTCCTCGTTGAAAGCTGGTCAGTGTTCAAAGATGAAAGAACGTCGAAAAAGAACAAAATCTTGAACATCAGTAACTCTTCGAAGGAAAAGAGGAATTATCATTGTTAGAAGAAATCGCAGATGAACTGTTTTGGATAGAAATATTAATCGCCACAGTGAAAATTGCAACGTAGTTTGTGAATCCGTTTTTTGAATGCCTGCGTTTGCCAAACTGGAGATTAGAATTTCTCAAAGAGTAATGTACCAATTTTACTGATCGCAGTCTCATTTGATTCATAATGAAGTTCCCTATAATCATAACTAAATTAATCGATAAATTAATAACGTAAACGAATTTAAGACATTGTAATTTTCACTTTACCAATGTTTTAGAATTTTTATCATAAAATGAATTATCCGTGTTATTCTATTATTTACATTTACACACGATAATACTTTACCAAATCATCTTAACTGTAGTAAAGAATATAGTCCCTTTTCATCCAGTCAAAGGAGAATATTCATATAATCATAAAAATACCATATTCATTCTAATTTTCATTAACGATCCTCGTCTCGGTTCTTCTCAGTTCGCCACGGAAAAGAATATAGTCTTCTATCATTCGACGAATGAACAGCGTCTGTACAATAACAAAGATTACATATTCGTTTTAATTCTCGTTGAAAATCCTCGTCCCTTCAGAGAACAGAGTTCCGACGACAACGCTAGTAGCCGGTTCTGATTTTTCTCAATTCACCGCTCGCCGATGCGGAATTTAGTGCTCTTTTCCCGCCAAAACGGATGAGAAATGGCGAACGGAAGGAAGCCGGTACCGGTTAAAGGGGAACGAGGAGCAACGCCGACGTGATTCCGTGGTGGAAAAGTGAAAAAGTATACTATACGTACGACGTAGCGAGAGGTGGAAGGATGCGCCGGGCCTGCTACAGATTAAAGATAATTTATGGTCCAGTAAATCAGATACTGTCTCCCTCTTTTCCGTTAGATCCTACGCGACGTTGATTCATCAATATAAGCTTTTTCCGGCGGGCCAGTGTTCTCCGCGTACAACGGCTCATAAATGTAAAGAGGGCAACGTGGAGAGGTGGAGGGAGAGAGTGAGGGTGATCTTGTATCGAACGATAGGTCGACAGTAATGCACCAGCTGGTGAATTGCATCGTGCCGCATCTGGCCTGTGCTCGACGTATCAGCCGGATTCGGATGTTGCACGACCACACCCGGTAGAAACTTAAAGTCCGATCCGTGTCGAGCACTGAGCTTTGCCTCTCTCTCTTAAATTCCGCGATGTTTAACCCTTTGTACTCTGTAGGCGTCACTACCTTTAGGCGCTGTTTATAGTATTATATATTGCAATGAATAAAGTTGAAGAAACCACTTTAAGGTTATTGCATTTGCTGCATGTGCAGATCTTGTGCTAAGAAAGAAACTAAAAAATCTGAGAAATGTTATAATATAATATTTTTTCATTCCTGTCAGGGATATTATGAAAAGGGATATTATTATGGCTTGGATTTGCTGATAGTTTACAGAATATATGATTTGCAATGGATTATTCAAATGTTTGATTACGGGGAATCGTGTAATTCGGTTGTTTGATCATTGATTTAGATGCTAATATTATATAGAATAAGAATTTAGAGACCCGTTATTAAAAGAATCAAATACAGTTGGAACTTGTTAATTACCGACAGCAGTCTTGTTAAATACGTCTTCTTTAAATATCAGTACAGTTCAAGAATAAAACAGATTTACGAGACTCGAGTAAATAACCAAACACCCATCGCGAAACCGGCACATCCCACCGTAAATTCCTTTTTTAATCAGACCAGATTTTCGACAGAAACTGTTAAAATCCCCCGGGACCGTCGGGTAATCTCCATTGAAAACGCTAACGTAAGCGGCGCCGTGTGACTAATCTTTCCCGTAACTATGTAAACCGTGACCCAATTCCACCAGATTAATGCGTCACTAAAAACTAAGGAAACAGGCGGTCGAAGCGGTTTTGCGTACGCCGTAAGTGCCGTTAAACATCTTCCGCGCTCCAGTTATTCTTACAAGGAAATTAATCCTTGATATAATAAGGGGAGTTCTATCCAGGTGAACCGGGCCGGGATATCCTGGTCGCGTAGCCCCGATGCACGGACGGCAATTATCGTGTAATTACGAAACTTGAATATCACAACGAAATCTCGTTTATTAACATTAACGACATCCGCTCTGAGGCACCGGGTTCAACCCTCGCGCGTCCTCCGGAATATTCTTCAACCCTCCTCTCATCTTTGTTCTCGTCACCGTCGTTGATCGATCTCCCGGCTTGTTTTCGGTGTTTTGTGTTACGCGGGACAACGATTGATCAGTATCGTAAAACGATCCTGAGGGATTGTTTGGTTTACGCGAACTATTTTCTACCTCGTTTCCCTCTTTGTTTCCTGCGCACTCTCTTATTTTCTATACGGGACAATTAGCTGCCATCCTTAACTCTTTGCCGGACAATGACGAGCGAGACTCGCGATGAAGATTTCTAGATTAATTTAACAACAATCAATGTTGTTCATTATCCACGGATCAAAGCACACAACTATTTTGCTACTATCAATGTATTATTTTCAAATGAAATTTCCACTTGAAGTAGAATGGAAAATTTTGTTGTATTTCTTCCAAATTGTCGATAGTAAAATATTACACGAGCTTAGTAGCGAAAGTAAATAGTATGCCAAGGTGTTAATGAGCTTCACTTGCGGAGTCATTGATTGCTCGGTTCCCAGTGAATCGGTATTGAATTGTAATTAATACCCTTTTATGCATGACATCTTGTTATCGGTATTGAACATTTAATTATAATTAGGTAAATTGGATGTCGGCGGTCACTCTTTTTTATTGAGGCGAAGAATGTAAATAATTGTATTTAACGGAGTATATGATAATTGGCTTGTTATGGAGGCTTGTTATGGAAATTTGTAACTTTGATGAATGTGGCTGTTCATATAAGAAAGTCTTATTTTGTTTTTTGATTTCCATTAAGGATATAGAGACTGAATTGTTAACTATACCCCGTTACGACACAATCATAATGGTACTTACGTATCGTACGGACCACCTTTGTTTGTAAAAAATAGAATATTAATAATAATAGGGATACCAACAACAACAACAACAATAATAACACAATATTCATAACATGTTCTATTTTAAAATAAATACCAACACTGAGTTAACCTAAATAACCGACCAGCACAATCCTCAGTTATGAAAGGAAGGTAGTCCGTACAATATGCAAGTACCCAAATAACTTTTTCTGCATAAAAATAAGCACGAAATAAACACGGAATAATTATTTTCGTGGGATTCACGGTGGTTGTAGCATATTTTCCCGCCATCGTACATCTTCCCACGTAAAATGTCAGAATCGGAGTAAAAGGATACACGGATATCAAGTGTCATCTCTTAGCCTCATACACGGCCAGAAGATGGTGAGAAATTCACAGTATACGCAGGGGTGGGATTCCCCGCATACTGATCTACATAATACATATGGAAATGTGGCTCGGATATTTGAGGTGCTTCCCGGATGGCCGTTCAATATCGTTTTGCCGACGTAGAATATTCGGCGTTCGGTTTTTGCTATATTTTAGACACGTGCCGGCTACATTTCCGCTCTTACCCAAATTGCACTCACGTTGTTAATCGTTAGAGGTACTCGTGTCTCGATGCCGTACAGTTTTTTCACGTAACTGGATGAGAGGAAGCAGCGAGTTCGATAACTCTGCTTTCGATCGTACGGTACGCGATTCGCTTCGTTTTCTTTTTTTGTGACATCAGAGAATCATGCAGGTGTTAACCTTTTGAGAGGTATTGTAGGGTATGTCTAACAAGAGCTTTTAATCATTTTCGCAACAGTTTATGGGGTATACAGTATTATAACAGTTAACAGGTATCAAATTCACTTATATCTTATTCGTATACATTTTACTTTGGGATATTATAAATTTATTATAAATTTGTATCATTGGCACTACAGTGTTTTCAATGGAAAGCTCGTTATTTTTTTGTGGTATCGATATTTAATAGAATTTCCTAAAAATTGAAAATAATTATAGTTGATATATTTGAAAAATGTATTGCTCATATTTTGTAAATGTTTTATATAATTATAGATGTTTCAACGTAAACTTTCATTAGACGTTCGTAAGTCTATAATTTCATTAAATTCATTAATTTCAGTAATTTCACTTCTATAGTATTTTTATATTATATATATTTTAATGTTTAAAAATTACAATTATTTGATTAAAAATGTGCCGAAACGAGTGACTGTTCTATGACTTTTGAGTAGGAGTGTATATATGCAGAAGGTTCATTTATCAGGGAATTGCAACCAAATAATTAAGAGATACTGGAAGACTAACGCCTACGTCGTTTTGCATTATCTAAGTTCGTCATCTAACTTAATATTACCTTGAGAAAGTTACCGCTTACTGATGAGCAGGATATATGTACTTATATGCTTTCATATGCTATATGGGAGGGGCTTAGATAGAATATGCACGCATTCGCTACTTTGCATAGTTATAATCAAAAATACGTGGTGATCTTTAAATTCTTAAGTGTATATGTTAATTTCTTAATAATAATGTTTCATAGTGTATTGTGTATTGAATTTGATAATTGATTACTTATGAATAACAGAATAGACCATGATTTTTACAGAAAAATGCCTTAATCTTATAACTTGCATTTCGATAGTAATGCAATAAAAGTGTAATCCACAGAGCTGGAAAAATATTAACTTTTCCTCACAAAAGTTTTTAGCAAAGAAAAATTTATCCTTGAACTGTGCAAGAAAGATACGCTTGAAATTATTCAGAATATTCACAGGAATCCATTCGTGGTGTATTGTCCAATTATTTCGCCCGGAGGACTCATAATATATCTGATCTTTTGTTTTTAGTAGCTAATGCAACCAAATTCCTCGTTTTAATTGAAATAATCGTGTTTTTTTTCTCTTTCAGTTTCTGATTGAAGAATCTGGTTATTGATTACAAACTTCAAGCGGTTGCGGATAATTTGCGTAATCGGTACGTTGATTATATCATAGAATAAAAAATTCTTATAATCCTATTTTTCATTTAAGCTTTCCTTTTTCAATAAAAAGTATAATTTCATTAAAGATATGAAGAGGTGCATATAATATTTAATTCTATTGAGGTGAATACAATATTTATTAATTTCTTCCGGGATCTCTACATTCTGTACATTCTTTTGTTTTCACGAGTACATTTGATATTCTGCCTCGTTATATTATTGGTAAAACGAACCAATTCCTATGAAAGAAAAACGTAGTGAAATATGATAAAATAAAAAGCCATGAATTTTATTGTCTATATTTTTGTAACCTACATATTTTGTAATTTTCATATTTCTGCACTTGGTCCGTTTCCTGTTTATTTAATCGGGATAAAACATAATTAATTTGAAACTAAGATTTTCTTCGTTTGAAGCAAACAAATCCATTTTCAGGCTGAGATCAATGAAATCGCGCGATGTGCCTTATTATCTCAGAGAATTCGACACTACATTCCGAGGATTGTAATATATTCATTACAGCAGTTTAATAACTAGAAAAGTTGGGGACTTCGCCGTCCGGAGAAAAGTTGAAAATTTCAAAGAACGCGACTTCCCTTTTCTTATTATAAAACTTTTTACTTCTACGTCTTCTCGTCGTACATTTTGCCGTCGCCGTGTTTTTAATAACTTAAGAAATAGTCCACGGAAGTTGAACAACTGCAGTCTGAACGTGGGATGTTAAGCTAGCCGGTGGAACATTATTTAGTAAGTAATTTTTCGATGGATATACCAATTTCGGTACTTAAATTGGGTTAAAACAGTCCTTTCACTGATTAACGCGTTGACCGTCACATCGGCATTCACCCTACAACTCGTACGATCGCAACTGAAAAATTGTAGATTATTCGATACAAGAAAATTCGGTTTGTTCGTTATGTTACTTAGAAAATCAATGTTCAAATCTATGTAAAGAGTTACGTTACCTAAAATTGAGTTAGTGTTTTATAAGCATTAAATAAGCTTTAAGTAAGTAATATAAGCATTTGATCAATGTATGAAATAATTAATACAAAATATTATATATCTAATATAAGCATTTGATCAGATGATTGGTAAAACTAGAATTATTAATCAAACCACCAAGACTTTACCGTTATTCCTTATTCTATGTTGAATAAATACCACGTGTTTTGGAACACTCGATATATTCAACAGCCCTTCCGATAAATATTACGAATCATTTCGGTGGAAAACGTATTTATATTTCCCTTGGATAAACAGTCGTTTATATTGTGGACCTCCGATATTTTCCTTGTCATATTTTAATGTTCGCAAATACCGACGGTTTTATCTAAGTACAACACGGCGAAGTGTACAGGCACGCTTTTTAGAAGCGGCAAATAATCTTCGCTTCGATGACGGCCAGCTTAAAGGATATCTGAAAGCTTCCGCTGCGTCGTGTCGCCGTCCGTGTTATAGAGCAGTGTTGAAGTAAACGGGTTAAAAATGAAACTGTTTTTCTCTTGTTCGTTTCTCTCAGATCGCACGCCGGATGCTAGATTCGCGACGACCCAGTATCGACTTCGCGGCTGAAAAAGACCGATTGCTCGGGGCGTTCATTAGTTACTATCTCTTGACGGCAGAAAATCAGAAATCGTCGTCCAGCCGGCATGATGCGATTACTAATCGCGCTTTCGTCGGCTCTCGAATTGACTGTAAATATTATTTCTTCCTCGAGACAATCGCAGTTGTTACAGACTGCGTCCAGTGTCCGATAGAGGAACGATACTTTGGAAAGTTCAACGCACTCACTGCGTTTAAAAGAATATTATTAAATCCTTGCCATATCATTTATTTCTTAGCTACAATCGATGCAACTGCTTTATCGTTAATAATTTATTATGAGAACGCACAATTCTTATGCTTATTCTATGTCTACGTTTACTTTAAACGATGATGATTAATAATAGGAAAGTAATATTGAATTTGTATGTAGAAAGTATAAATAACACTTAGATTTCTCAAAATTAGTTTGAATTTTTCGTCATGAGTCTGACACGATATTGTAGGCGATGGGGTTAATTAGAAAGGAATATTCCGTGTTTTTGGAATAGATTCTAATGGAATTATGAAATTTGTATTTGACTTTGAGAGGTTATATTATGTTTGCTTTAGGAAGTTTGTTAATTTACAGTTCGTATGAATTCACTGTTCATTCACGTTCATTAACTGGTTAGATACACGTGCATCCGTTCAATTTGTAACTTCAATTCACCTGTAACTACAGAATTTCTATTTATCATAGAAAGTTCTATTTCATATTTCCATTCATCTTTCTACATATCATAAAATTCTTTATTTTCCAAGTCACACTTATTCAATCTTTATTTTCTGTACAGTTGTAGTAATCCTATCGACAATGAAAACACCCACATAGTTATAATTAAATCGATATTTTTGCATTTATGAAAAAGTGAAAAATTGCGCAGAATACAAAACTATATCAAAATATCTAAAATATGGAATATTTGAAATGCGAAATATCTAAAGTGCGAAACACCCAAAACGTGAAATATTCAAAGTATGGTGCACTTTACAGCATGCAGTACAAATAACCACTCATAATTCCACATTTCCAACCATCTCCCGAAAAAATCCCGAATTTCGCATAAAGATACGCATTCAAGTTATAATGACAATTTCCCTATCTCTTCTATCGACGAACACTAACCTCCGCCAGTTCGTCCACAAAATCGTCCCCTTTGTTCGATTTAGAATTCACGCTTGGCCCAATCATTATTCGTAGATAGAATACATTAACCTCCGGCTTACTTCGCCGAGGATGCTCCTTCATCTGCCTCTCCCTCCGCCCCCATCCGTCGTTTCGGCGTTCTCCGTCTTCCGGTTCCGGCGTTCGTTCGAGGTGAAACTCCGCCGGCCAACGAAACTTCATCCTAGAGCGGGAACACCGGGATGAAGAATCATGAGAACGGCGGACCACGTGAGATTGGCCTTAAGCCTCGAATAAAACCTCGACGGGGTGATGATGCCACAGGGCCACGGGAATTTTCCCCGCGAAAGCTTTATGGTCCCGTGCCGAGCCGCGCGCGGACATTTTTCCTCCCGCGAAATTAAGAGACGGCGATCCTGGCCGTGACGGTTCCGTTGATGCGATTCCTCCTGAAAGGAGGACGTTCCGTGACCATTTTACGCGCGCCAGTTACAAAGGGAGCCTCGCCGTTCCGCCATTAAGGGCGATTTCTTCGCGCCCATTTCCGACGGGAAATAGCGATTCCCGGAGATACGAATAATCAAGTTTCCCTTTTTCTTCTTTATGGCACCCGGGGAAACGAACCGGGAATTGGTGGTTGTTCAGATCGACGCTGTTATTTTTTGATGGTGGTTATGGGGAGAAGTGTAATTTGGGATGGATGAATTAGGAGAGAGGAAAGGATAAGGGACCTTCGTTTAGAGCTTGGCTTTTGTGGCGTTCAGTATTTGTTTGGCGAGAATAAAATCAAAATGAGAGGTATTAGTTTTTTTGTTTACCAATTATTGATATATTAAAAGAGGTAAATATTTGAAATGATTTGAAAATGAATGGTTTCACTTCAATGCTGTAATTAATATGTGAAAACTGATGAAATTCTATTGTTACAGTTTTTATAAGAATTAGATATTAATTATGTTGAATAATCGATTTTTAGTGTTAAGTTATGTTAAATTTAGTCATGTTATCGTAAAGTTTGGTTTTGTTTGACCGTTTTGAATTGTAGTTGGATTTGATGATTCGACTTGTCCTTTTGATAATATATATGTTGTATTTGGTGATTCGACTTGTCCTTTTGATAATATATATGTTGTATTTAACGGGTATCTTTTTCAACAGTTGCGAAGGATAAATTAGTTTTCTGATTTATAAAAGTCCCTTTGTTGAAATGACAATTTTCAACTTCGACTCCTTGATTTCTGTTCGGTTCTGATTAGTGAAGTCTTCTTAAGTATACCTGCTCCAAATTAATTATTTATTCCAGCAATTTCAAATTTGTAATTTTCTACATCCCTAAAGTGTTACTAATCGTTGGATACATTTTGTGAAAAGGAAACCAATGACCCGAAATGTTCGTAACTTCTTTCTAAACAATGCAAATCTCTAATTTCTGAAAAAGCACCAACATATATACAACGATTCAATTTCTCTCTTTACCGTATTATGACAATGCGTGTAGTAATCAAAATTTCAGTCGTACAAACAGAACGCAGTAGATTTAATCCATCCCAAAACAATATCCCTGCATTGTTTAGTACAATTAATTACAGTAATTCCTTGGTCATAGTTCGATCTCGTTCCCATAGCAAATTAACATTAATCTCCGGTTGTATTACTTCATAGAATTATTATTAACGATGATTACCGCAGTCTGCGAGGTGAGCATGGTTCGCGAGAAGTCCGCGAAAGCAGAACCTTTGTTAACGCGTTCGAGGCTCAACGAAAATTATGTAATAACACGCTGGTAAAATATCGGTGGGAACTTTCCCAACGAAAGAACGAGGGAAAATTTGAAAACAATCTGAATACTAAAACTCGTTACACAATCGGAAGGTCCTCAGATTCCTGAAAACTCCCGAAAGTTCGCCGTGAATGGCGCGCGCTCGGCTTAAAACTCCGGCACGCGGCTCTAATCGTCGGACGTTCGTTAGTGGGAATGTTTGCGGATTAATCAATTATTTTGAAGGGACAGTATTAACCATCGTCCGGTGTTTACCCTTTGTCAAGTCCCGGATTCCTTTGTGCAGAAAGATAAATAGCAGCCGGTGGTATACGCAGCGAGGAACTTCTTGCCTAAACAGCAGGATCCGATGAGTGTGAACGCGTGAGACAAAATTGGACCGAATGTAGAGTAAGTCAGCGGTAGATGACCCACTTTTTTTGTAAATATTACATCATAAATTTTGTTAGTACCCAAGGAAAGAGAATATATTTAAGAAAGTAAATACACGTAGGAAGAGTAGTTAAATAGGTCTGTATACAAGATTCAGTATACCATTAAAAATTGAAAATATATACATTTGGAATTGTTCTAATCTGATTAGGACAACGGATCTCCGTGAAAAATTAGTATTTAGTAATAATTATTCAATGGCATTGGTAAGATTGTAGTATACGGGGAAGGATAACAGGAATTTTCTCTTAACATCTTCCGAGCTTATAATGATGGATATTACAATGTACACTGTTTTATTTCAATATTTGAAGAATATTAAAACTGTGATAGGAATGCATAGTGCACTCTTGTTTTGAGTCTATTTCTATCAGAAAAGTAGTATATTATTACCATTTTATTTAAAATGATATCATTACTGGTGGTGCGTTGGGTAGCGATCATTTCTTGTCAAGTAAGTGAACAGAATTTTGTGCAAAGTCAAGTTTGAATTAAAGGTTAAAGGGTGAAAAGGGGTAAAATAATAATTCCAGCAGAAGTTATTCGATCACATCATTGTAGATGATTTGTTGGCTTATAATTCTAATTACTGTGACCATTGAAAAACGAATTAAGACACTCTTAGTTATTAAATATTGATTTTAAAGAAAATATCGAACAGTCATCAGTAAGTACAGTATTGAAAGCCTCAACAGATTAAAAATAAAATAAAAACATTCTTAAATCCTTACGTATGCTAATTATACATCACTAATATCGATTAAAACGTAATAGCTGGTCGAATTACAGATTATCTTCTATAGTCGTTAATTGTTGCTTCCTTGCAGTCGAAAATAAAGAAATTACGGTGTATCCTAATTGACGATTACAGGTTATAACTTGTAACTGAATGAAAGAGTTGCGTTTTATCCATTAGCCTTAATACGCTACGTGTTTATATTTCGCTCAACTCTGACACGAGGAGCCATTGCGCCATGTCAGTGCCCTTGTCATCGCGCGTCGCCCGAAACGACATCGCATTAGCCGTGTATACGCTGGTTCAAGCTAAACTTCGCGTCGCGAAGCTCACTAGCTCAAGAAGATAGTATCTGAAGGCAGCCAGTTTCGTTGAAGATGCGCGTTTCCTCTAGCGCAATGAGATTTCACGAGCAGCGTGACGTAATTTTGGCGGGGCGACGGTTCGCCGAATTCGTAATGGGGTAGATAGGGGCGAGTCGGTTCACGCGGCGAAACGGATAAAAATAAGAATATTGGTCATATTTCTAACGCTGTTATAGAAATTAGTATTCTGACTGTCCATATTACTTCACACACCTTTCTTACACTTAATCCAATAATATCTTCAATTGTTTTAAACCGTTATTTACCACCAGCACGTGTTAGAATCGAAGCAAACACGTGCGAACGCAACGAATTTATGGTTAGTTTAAAATATCTTATTCGGAATTTCATACTTGAAATTGTACAATTTTGGATGAAAGAAAAATTTTTTACAAAAAATCGAATTCCTTTTTAGATCACCGAATGATCTGCAAAAAACTAATAGTTAAAACTTAGAATCAAGTTTCAATATTAGTGTGGGATGAATGGTTCGTTGTGCGTGTGTGCGTAAGGGCGATCAGGTCGTACTGCGACGGACCGGCGCCAGGATGTTTCGAAAATAGTGTGACTGCGTTTAGAAAATCTTGAGTGGCTGAAAGAATGTGAGAAAGAGTGTCTGGAATCGAGCGACTGGACCGTGAGAAAAGCGTGTACGTGACTGCGTGAATTTTGACTATGGACGAAAGATGCGCGTGAGAAGAGTGCAAGGGTGAGAAAGACAGAGTGTTAAAAGCGAGTGAGAATGCGTGCGCGAGGAACATTTTGTGCGAGATAGCGGGGAGAGACGTCAGTACGAGACTTTGTTAGCGAAACTTCGCGTAATTTGCGAGCGAGCGTTTGGTGATCTGTAAGGATCTTGCGACTTGTAAGGGAATATCCCACCACATTGAGGACTCTTCCAGGATAGTTCCTATAATATTGGGGGCTCGTCCGGGATCATTCCTATATCAGTAATAAAAATATAAACAAAATGAAAATTTTCGTTCTGTAAGCAAAAAACTGAAAAATGAGAAAATCGGATTTGGGTCAAATTCTGCGACGAGAAAGTAATAGTTAAAATTGAATAATAAACATTCGGCTTCAATATCAGTAAAAAAAATGATTAAAAATCTTAAAAACCTTCGCCCCAGGATTTTAAGCGAATCGAATGTTTCTCACTTTTCAGTGTTTTGCTTATAAAACGAAGGTTTTTAACATTTTTAGTCATTTTTTTTAACCGATATTGAAGCCAAATGTCTATTAATAAGAAACCTATGAAAAATTGTTGATTCTAAGTTTTAACTGTTAGTTTTTCTCTATTAAATCTGAACTGATCTGATTCGCCTCGATCTATTCTATAATACTATTTGCTGGGATCGGTTAAACTGCAGAGACGAGAGCATCATCGCGTTCGCGGCGCCAGCTGCTCCGATACTTCCATAAAATCTATACATCGACACCTAGAGTCGCGTCTCTCACGATTTCGAGAGATGTTTCTTAAATGTTTGATGAGTAGATCATTCCCTTGCACCACGGTTTCTTCTGCAACTGTGCTCGTCGGAATTGCTTTGTAACGAATAAATAATTTACTAGATATCAAAAAGAATTCCTTGCTCCCGCGTCTTCGTTTAGTTCAAAGATGAATAATTAGTAGTAGAAAAATGGTATTTAACTTTTACTGGAAAGAATAGAATGATATTTCAGTTCAGAATTTCATTTAAGCTATCAAATTTAAAATAGATTTAAATTTAATTTAAGCCATTTTATATGAAATAAATATTTAATGAGCTATAAAAAATTGTGTTTTTATCTAAATGAACCTTTTCACGACACTGCCATTAATAATATAAATAGAATCGACATTACAATGAACAGTACTTGTCGTCAAAAGCACTTACATACACTATTAAGAAGAGAAAATACCGGAAACAACATGTAAAATAAATTCTTTAGCCTATCTTATTTTATTTCTATGAGATATAAACTACATTGGTTAACAAACTTCAACTTGCTCTTTCGAGAAATAAAAAACTCAATTTATCGGTGTAATATACGTAACAGGCATGTGGAATGGAAACTGCAAAGGGCTAATTTCATAGACGAATGGGCTGCAATGGATAGTTCGATTTATCTGAGAATTCATCAGAGAATTCTGTTCATTACACCCATCCAGATCCTATGTTCATCCGGAAGGATTAAACAGAAATTTACCAATTTCAAGATGTGTGCATTGTATTCGTACATGGTGAATGATCCAAAGTGTTCAGGTATCCAGGGTTTCCTCGTATACCTATCTGTCTCTTGATCCGGAGTGCATTCCGATGGTTAGTCGATTGCAAATCGTGGAATTCGTGCCTGTGGCTTCCATTAAGGGAGTTCCAGCTACAGTTCCACGTTCGTACCGCTACATCCTCCATCTCTTTCAGGGAATGTTGGACGAGCAGTTCTCACCCCTTTCAACACCCCTTCGGTTTCGTTACCCTTTCGGCGACGGTTCTTGCGATCGTGCCCCTAAATTAACGATATTTACTAAATGCCGTTATCATTTCCGTTTACCGGCGATAGGCATCCACGGTTATTAAACGGCTGATAAGTGGTGAATTCGGAACGAGTCGTTCTTAATACGACTTCCTGTTACCGCCTTTGTCGCAAAATTCATGTCACTGTCGTTGATTTGCCACGAGAAAAAGGAACTCGTTTGTTCGTTGTAAATTTACCTTTACTGTAGAAGTTAAATACTGATGACTAACGAAAAATATTGAATGTTGATTTAATAGAAGTATATAAATACAAATAAATACATTTGGAAATTTGAAATCAATAAACATGTTTGTTATCTTGTGATCTTGTCCGGATCCAGAAGAACACCAGAGTTGCTTAGGTTTTGTGTTTTATTGAGTCACACGATGGCGAGTCCGAGTTGGAAAAACGTAGTAGAGGTTTTAATTTGATGTTGACGGTTGCGTGGATGAATTCTGCTCTTCTCGGTTGATGGGATTTAGGAAAACTCGGGAAAAGAAGAATTCGGTAATAGAGAGGGGGAAACATTTGGGCCTTAATGATTCACCTTGGGGGTTGGAGTGATTAAAAATCTGAACGTCGGACTGCCCGCAATGTTTACACTTCGTCAGATGTACAAGATGTTCACAGAATGATTAGGTTTACAAGTAGACGCAGTCATGATGTTAACAGAGCATCTCAGTATGCATAATGTTGTTTTTAGATGAAGCTGGTGATGAACACGTTTTCAGATGGACGCAGGCATGGTATATCATAATGGAAATGTTGAAGACAGAATGTAACAAAAGTGATAGTCATAAAAATAATCGTGATACAGATAATAATAGTAATAATAACAACAATAATAATAATAATAATAATAATAATAATAGCTATTATAAATATTCAGAGTGCTTAGTAGGGTGAGTAAGAATGTATATTTGGAAATTTGTAATAAATAAACACCTACAATTATGAATATGAAATAAACAAACACCTATATTTGTGAACTTAAAATAAATAAGCATCCAATATTCAAATTTTCTCTTAGTGAAGAAATATTCAATTCAGTTTGAAACCTTCGTTAAGAGTCTGGCTCGATGTAATAACGCAAGAAGGTTATTAATATTATGATCAAAAACAAAGTTGGAATTTTCGTTATTAAAGGGTAAGGGGAAGTTGCAGATTTAATAAAAGAAAGAAGGAAACGAATTTCCAACATAAAAAGAGTTCTTCCGCTATCTTCCTGGTCTATCCGAGCGTGGCCCGTGCCTGCGTTCGCCAAGATTTTTGTAGACATATTCTGCTTTACGATACCGTCCACGGAATCAATAAAAAGTGTGTTTCCGTGAGTTTCTTTCCCATTGTCTCAGCGAGTAAATCTTCTCCGGTTGTCGCCGGTCGACAATACACGTTTCAGGTATTTTCGTAGCGAAGATCCGCTGCCTCGACTTTTATCTCATTGGACGTATTTTCCGATCAACAGACCGGGTCGCGAAATAAAGGTCGGATGTATAAAGAAATCGGGGGTGGGGATGGGGATATCCGTACTACGTGTGTGTTGCCTTCACGAGAATTCGAAGATGTACGCGACGCAATGCTTTCGCGATAGCAGGTGCGTTTCGGGGAATGGTGCATGAATAACTAAAACTGTATAATAGCAGATACCGCCTTGAACATTTGCATACATCATTCTAAGCTACTATGCTGAAAAAGTCATTTTGAAATATCGAATATGGCTGGAATTAATTGGAAGTTTTAACGTGAGTTATTAATATAGTAATGGAAGTTACATTTTATTTGATTTGTTGAATTTTAGCAGTTAATTTCATTTAAGGCAGGGCAAGAGTTAAATGCATATTTTGTTGAAATCATATGTTTGAAATGTTTGATTGATACTTTTTGAAAATACTGATTTATTTAGAAGATTATAGGATTGTTTTAGGGGTAAATATATAGGATCTGTTGAAGTGTCTTTTTCTGCTATAGTGTTTGGTTTTTATATTCTGAAAACGGGAGGAATTATAGTGGGTAATTGATATTTTAATACTGATAGTAATTCGAATTAATTACGGTCATTTTATCGTAAATTAAATTTTTAAATATTCATTTCGAAGGGACGTAAATAATTTAATGTACAGTCTGAAAATTATGGGATTTCTTATGATAGTTATTTTCATTTCCATCCGGAAAATATTCACCGCAAAGTACTTCTCAAAATGTAGGCTTTGCTGGCGAAAACTAAATCTCCGAATTGGTATTCGTTTCACGTGAAAAGATTATTACAATTTCGTGAAAATGTACATTTTATAATGTAGTCGTTTACGAAATGAAGTTCGTTACTTTCCGTGAAAAGAATTCAGCATACCACCTGACGCTAATTACTAAACTGCGGAAATTTATGCAATTTCACATTTTTACAGGAAAATCTAGAGAAACGGAAATCAGGACACATTTTTTCTTACTCATTAAGTCTTTTCAATTAAAATCAATTCACGTTGAAATACAGTTTCCCATTCTTTTATATTTAATTTTCGATAAAAAGGGAGATAAGAGAAAAGGGAGAAAAGAAAACATTCGATACCCACTGTACTCAAATACTCCCCCTTTACTAAATTTGATTCCATTACTATCTGTACATATCATGACATTGCAAAAATTATTTAAACGTATATTTAAACTTTTCTAAAATGAACCTTTTACGGTCGAATGTCATAATGGCTTCGATATTTAAAATCAAAATCTTCAATTCGAATAATATTGTTATTCAAATAACAAGAGATTGTTGTGTGATTTTCTTCCCTTCTATTATTAAATTCTTCGAAGCACATCGAATTTAGTCGTACTATTAAAAGCATCATTTAGACCTGTAAATGGTTGCGTTCGTTATCGTTATAGTTCCCGCATTAAGTGACTCATAAGACCGGGATATAATAGGCGGATCAACGTGAATCCTAGCAGATCGTCAGACGCAGTTTCAGAAACTGTGCAAGCCGAGTTAACGGGGCAGACTTTTCGAATATAGGCCGAGCTAACGCGCCGATAAACATTTACAATAATACCGTATATTCGCGTGCTATCTGGGAATAGTGAGGAGGTTTAGTTTCGCTACGGCGAGACGCCGGTTTCCGTTTCACCGGAATCAGGGATATTTGTAATATTAATACTCCGTAACTAATTACCGTTCCAACAGTAACTTTCAATATGCGACTGAAACTCAAGTTTGCGCAGAGGATAAACCGATTCGAGCGGAATTAATTTGATGTAACTTGCCGCGATGTAATGGAATTTCGAGCCCCGTGTTACGCGAACCATGGAACAAAGGACGGGCTATGCCAATACACGACGCACGTGTACTACGATTCCAAACTCAATTATGCTTATTTTTTTAGTGAGATATAGTAATTAATGTATCGTTAGTTGGTTACGAGCACGGTTGAATCTCAAGTACACTATAGATCGAATGTTTTGGACCACTATGGTGATTGAGAAAAAGTTCGCATTTTTTAAAAACGACTTTTAGTTGAAAATTTTTGTGTATGATAGTGGAAGATGGACATATGTGTATGTGTTAAATGTAAAAATTGAATGAAACTGGAAACTTCTAGATGGTACCTCGAACCATTTACATGTTTAATGGCAAATATTCAAAGTTATTTAGTAAATTTAAATATATAAGTTCAAATTAATAACTTCATTTCAATATAATTCTTTACTGTCTTACATTGATATTTTGCCAATATTATTGAAAATGTCGCCTTAAGTTAAAAAGCGTTTAACCAATTAACTGTGGAATTTAGTTTTAAGAATCTTTCATTGTGCGCGCAATAGAGTCAAGCAATGAAATATGTACTCATCAAATGCGAATTTACCTATAATATGTTCTGACGAAAAACAAACAAAACAAGCAAAACGAAGGAGAATTCCACCTGTATTTGAAAAAATAATTAATTTATTGTTGAAAAGGATAGTATCGTTTTGAGTTTTAAGATGACGCGTATACTCGTCAAATGCAATTAACTGGTTAACAGATTGTAATCTCATACTGCATGCATATAGTTATTTTACGATTATGATAAACGTTTCAATGACTGTTAGTCTTTCAGCTGGAATACGCGATGTAAACCGTGAAGTCAACTGACAAGATGTGAATAATCGATAAAGTGACCGAGGTCTGTGACTAGTCAGGCAAGTGACAATCATCTATCACTGGTCAGAGGAGTGACAAAGATCTGTCATTACTCAGGCAACCGAGTAAGGTTCTGTGAGTAATCGATCAAGTTGACTATGGACACTGGCCACTTAGCCCGACGATTGAAATTTCGTATCAAGCAAACAAGTAAACCGTCATCTGATATGCCATTTCAGACAAGTGGGACGTATTTAGCGACTGATTAGATAAGGTAACATACATAGTAGATTGCACACCTGAATCAAGAAGCAAAGTAACGTTCAAAGTATAGTAAAATCAACTCTCTCCACTCCGTTGAAACTTGCATCAAAGATACCAAATACAAACTGTCAAATTATAAAGTTCAATTTCTACTAACATTACAATCAAATTAATCAACAGCGAAAAAATAAAAATGTATAAATGTATATACATATAAAATTACTTTTCCCAAAGCAAAATTCTACGATTCCGATAGCTTCGTTATATAAAACCAGATTTCCTTGCTAATTATTTCGAAAAGTATTCAGAATGCAAAGAATTCGTAACATTTTTGGTAGTTTATTTCCTTCATAAAGGAACTGTCAGTCAGCAAATGAAATTTCTGCCTTATTCTAATTTCCACGAAATAACCGAGCGAAATTGTGAATTTGCATAAAGATCGATAGTCCAGCCACGACTTGCCATGACGAGAACCAGGCTCACAGTGACATTCTGATTTCTGCTTCTCCGTTCGTTGTGTTACTCGTGACGAATGGGACGAAACGGAGAAGAAAAGCAGAGAACCGACGCCGTCTGATATTTTCGCGGCAAAACCAATCAGTAATCGCCGGCGTAGGACAATATGGATAGTATAACCGGAACGATAATTGTTATTGCACCCGTTAACACATCGAGGCAGAAGCGGGTCTCCGGGGCGCCGGCACGAAAGTACCGATGCCCGTTTGGTAAGCGGCGGTTGGGCGAAGGATTAACAATTCCGCTGGCGTTAAGAGCAGCTCGAGCGACGCGCACACCTTCCTGCCGAATTGCTGCCGATTCAATGGAGTGGCTAATGAATTTAAGCTATCTTCAGCGGCCTCCACCTGTGCTTGGGTTGGGTTCTGCCAGAACGTTTACCGTATATACGTAGATTCTCCCAGAAACTGTAGAACCAAAGTACATGCAGTTGAATTTCTTGAAAGAACGATTGTGACAAGTAAATGCTTCAGTTTAAGAATAATATTGGCAGTTATTGTGCTAGGATATTTAGGTGATAATGTGATAAAATTTTTATTGGAGTATTCATTTGGAGCATATTGATTGGAATGTATGAAATTGAAAATGTGAGGGTTGGTGATGAAATAGTAATAAAGGTTTGATAAAAGATTTGAGATATTTCTTGTAATTATGGTATATGAAATTAAATCATTGAACCAGTGGAACAGATGTTTCTACGATTAATGAGGTAATTTTGATGTTCACTTTTTTTCGATAGATGTGTATGTTTACTGTAGGATAATTCTAATTATAAATAGCTAACTTGAAAGTTGGTGTAATTTCTTTTCTGAATTATTTTGATAATAAAATATTATATATTTATAATCCGTTTGCAAATATTTAATAGTGTGATGTTCCATCAATAATGGAATGGAATATTATACCATCTTTGATATCCGTTGTTGAAATGTCAATAATTGTATTTCTGTTTAAATCACTTTTCATGATGTAAACAAGAATATTCTGATAAAGATTGTTTACATTATGAATTATATACAAGAATATAAACGACATTTCGATTTACCTAGAATCATATTTATTACGTTTTTTAAGATTCGATGATCATTACAAAAAATTAATGACAGCACAACAAATATTCATACTTATGTACTTGCTTTTGTTCGATATCATAAGCATCTACTTGTAGACTGTGATCACGGTTTTTTCGTTATTATTATGTTCCCTACTTTTCTTCCTCCTTTTCCTTTTTTACTTTTTCTCGTTTCTAGAACTTCACTTTTTAGGTTTTGTTTTTCGTTCCTCAGTTCTTTTTAAAGCACAACTCCAGCAGAAGAGAGAGAAGTTTTCATCCATTTTTGTTTTTATCTGAAGCATCCAAGAATGTCGAGGCACAGTCCTCATTAATTCTATATTTCAGTTCGAATAATAAAATGAATATTACCTTTTGCTCTGAATTACATTAATACAAAGCGCAATAATTGGAAGACATAAAAACCACTTATTCCTTCGACGAGATTCAGATTGAAAGAGGACATTCAATTGAATATAATCCTCTTTCATCCCATGTACATTCAAGTTCGAATAACAAAATGAATATTAAATTTCGCTTTGAATTATATTAACAATATCACTGCACAGGTCAAAGGGACGTGATTAAACTTCAAAGGAAAATAACTAGGAAACAAAGTCCACTTATTTCTTCAACTAGATTCTAGCAAAAGGAACATGAAAGTTATAAAAAACATACTTCATTCATGGGCTTAATTTCCAGTGAGTCATCAGTTTTCATTTACTGGGAATTAATCTTGTTCCATTTTCGGGTTTTTTCGATCTAATTCTCATTTTCCTCGCACCATTTCAATGGTTTAATCCTTCTCGACTTAGTCGTTCCCTCATTTTATCAAAGACACTTTAGAATTAAGGTTATTAGAAGCAAACTGTTACTACTTTATATATTTCTACCTTTCCAATAATATTAAAAATATACGGATAAACCTAGGATCGCAGCAGGGTTAAGCCTTTGTGGTCAAAAAATATCTCACTGCAAATAACCACTTTCTCTCTCAAAATTTAATGACATAAATATTGGTACTTCAGTATTAGCCGGACTATCTAGTTTTCTAAGTTTTGCTTTTACCGAACCGAACCTAACTCAACATTTAACCATTATATATACTTTTGGTAAGTGAAAAATGCATCTTTTAAATGGTTTTCTAAAGCGAAACATACTCAAAAAACAGGTAGCCCGGCTAATGCTAAAGTACCATTGAATTATATATTTGTAGGAATTATCCCGTACGAGTCCTCAATGTTGTAGGATATTCCCTTATAAGTCGCAAGGTCTATACAGATTACTAAACGCTCGCTCGCCGATTACGCAGTCTCGCACTAACGTCTCGCTCGCACATCACGCACCAAAATGTCTCTCTCCACAATCACCCGGCCACGCATTTCCACTCGCACACCCCCATTCGCTCTGTCTTTCTTACCCTTGCATCCTTCTTACTCGCATCTTTCGTCCATAGTCAAAATTCACGCAGTCACGTACACGCTTTCCTCACGGCCCAGTCACTCGGTTCCAAACACTATTCCTCGCATTCTTTCAGTCATTCACGATTTTCTAAACGCAGTCACACTATTTTCCAAACATCCCGGTGTCGGTCCGTCACAACATGACCTGGTCGCCCTTACGCAGACACGCACAATAAACCATTCATCCCACATATTTGCTATATCGAGATATAAGTGGCGACTGAGAGTCTTTCGAGTGCGATGAGTTAATATTGTTGTCGAGGTGACTCTGAGAGTATGTTTCAAGGGAGGAAGTTTCACTGGTTTTGTAACACTAGTTTTTATTAAGTTGAACTGAGTACAATGTTATAGTACAAACGTCGCCAAGTCGCTCGTCAAAAAAACTGACTCCTCTTTTCCGTTTTTCCTCCGTATTTAAAGGATTTTGTAAAGGAGTGGGAGAAAGGGATTTTGGGTGAACTGAGGGCTGCAGCGATTTGGTGGGGGCTTAGCTTTGTAATCTTGGCATTCCATAGCGGCAGTCCCTGAGTTTTTGGAAAAGGTGAATTTTGTCACCGGATGCATAAATTTGGTGTCTAAAAGGAAAACTGGATAGTTAAAAGGAAAAAGGGATTTTCAGGATGCATAATTTAGGTGCATAGACAGGAGGTTGTTTTAGGTTCGGAGAAAAGGCGGAAGATTGGAATGCATAATTTAGGTGCATAGACAGGAGGTTGTTTTAGGTTCGGAGAAAAGGCGGAAGATTGGAATGCAACCTCGGAAAAGGCCTCCATTTAACGATTCCCAAATGAGGTAAGAGGGGTATGTGGTGATGCCTATCACGACAATATCGAAATAAAATTTCCCTTTCGGAACCGTTATTCGATAATTTGATTGCGTTGGTAGGCAGTGGCGGTGAATGAGCGGATATTGAACTGTTAGAAAGCAGCGTTGTTGACCCGGTAACGTGGACTCGTTAACGCGTACCTAGTCGTAACGTATGTTTTGCATTTAATGAAAATGTGTCCGCGTGTGCCGGCGGTATAGGCGCAAGGTATCCAACTCTGGTTCCGTCGTTGTCGGCCATTGTGGAACGCGAGAATCAAAATCTACCGCGCGTCGCTCTCGAACACGGGACTTCGTTAATCCGGTTTCTGGGCTTATTATCTCCCATTAGCCGGGCAAAAAGAAACGACGCTGCTCCGCGCCGGTGGGAAAGTTGCCCGGAAATTCGCTGAACATTTCTTAACTGACAGCGTCCGCGGGGATGAAACTTTCCTACATTTTTTCGTTCCCTGGGAACTTCTTGGCGTCCGTCTACTCGTCTTCCATCCTTGCGGGAGGTAATCCTTTGTTTTCCTCTATCGTTCTTCTTTCTTCTAATTTTTTTCATTTATATTCCTTTCGGGAGCAATGATAATTTAATTTCGGCCACTTTTTGTGTCAGGTGTGAGGTGTGAGCTATGTTACTAATTGTCGATTGCAAATATTTAATAGATATTTATTATAAGTTTATTATACATCGTTGTAAATAAATATTTAATATGAATTAATAATTATGGATTGTTATCATTGATCATACTGACTATAGTATTCTCTTATTTATTGTAAGGCAGCTGTGTATCGAATCCAAGACTTCGGAAAGATTGTTACAGTACGTTTAATTTATTCATCTTTTTAATTTTAATATACCACCTCGTATAAATAGGAAAAGTCAAAAGAGTTAATGGAAGTAATTCTTAAACGAACTTTAAGAAGATAATACCAGCAGTACCAGGAAGATCAAAATAATTACCATTTTCAAATTTTCTTATTCAGCAAACCGATTGGTGATTGCAATTTCTAAAAGCACTCCACGCACGCCTGCAATCTGGTTATTTCAAAAGGGCACAAGGGTATTGGCCCCAGACGGGTTCCATCAAACTTTACAACGCGGATGATTCAATTTGCTCCGTGACCGACGCGTTCAGTGCCGCATCATTCCGTCGTTAATGGTTTAAGTCTCTTTCGGTTTATCCCTGGGGACCGGTAACAGGATTAAAAACCGCTCACGATTACTTGCGTCGCTGCAGCTATCGCAAGAAAGTAACATACAAACAACGGCGCGCATTATCCTCGAGGATCATCTAACAAGTGGGACGGTCGCAAAGTGGGTTATATACTAGTCGCTAAGCTTTACGAGGACGCTCGCTTCTCCCTGCGCTTCGCGGGCCGGCCGGCCGTACTCGTAAAAGCCCGATGTTAAAGTCTCGTGACACCGAACCGGCGATTAATTTAATTACCGTACCACATATACGCCAATCCTGGCCCCCTATTCCAACTTCATCGTTTCGGAACCGATTCAATGGTATCAGCCGCTCGGTTCAGATTGTCCCGCGACTGGCGACTACACTGCGCGACACGGTTTAACATTAGCAGATACAGGTGGCCGGCGATGTTTGCGGACGCCATGATCGGCCGGTGAATGCAACCGTGTATGGGTGTAGCTACGACGGTGAAGAATATTTGATAAACGGGAATGGAAATGCGTGGCGAACGTATTATTTGGCAAATGGAGGGTTTATGCGGGTAATACGGGCTGATAAGTTTTCTATTTTATGCTTTTTTTTTGCTTTTTATCGATGCTCGCTTTTGAATCCTCTGTGTTGGTAAATCGTTTTTGATGGGGTTGTTATCTTCTGTGCAACGTTATGGGATATTCAAAGCCTTGCATTACGGTTGCTTCACCGTTTAAGTCTTTAACCTTTACGTTGGCAATCAAATTGTTTGTATTTATTTGAATTGTAGTGTCATAATATTTTTGCGTGAGTTTGATATTTTGGAGGTAGAAACTGACGTGAAAGTTTACGAGTAATGAGAATTGGCATTAATTTTGTCAAATTTTTATGGGAATATGAGAAATTGCGCTAAAGAACTTACTCGGTTGCTAATATAAGAGTTAAAATATGTTTAAATTTTCGTGATGTCAATTATGAACATAATAAAGTCAATGAACATTGAATACTGACGAAAAGTATGTAATAAAATATTTTCTCCTTAAAAAGATGTATTTACCAAATTGATTCATCATTACTTACGATTCCTAAAAGTACATTACTTTATGGACATATACGATCTCGTTATTTCAAACAGAAATGATAATAAAGAAGAAATTTGCTTACATCAGTTCTACCATATTTAAACAGCAAATAGCGTATTGATACTTAACAGACATTTAAACCTTATTTTCTGAATTAACGAAGTCGAAGCTTTAAATGAACAAATTTGATTTTCACATGTATAATCATCTCCTGCTTGTTCGCATCATCCTACAACAAAAAAGGAGATGAAATAACATATGATTCTAGCCTAAATGAAATTTTTCAGGGGATAATACTAAAGAATTGGTTCGCGTAGCGTAAGAGCGTTACAGTTTGTTCGCGTTCGTTGCTCAGCAACAATAAACGAGTTCTCGCGCGATTGGTCCTGCAGCCACGTGCACGAGCGAGGGGCGGGTTTTACACGGTGGCACGATGTGACACGTACTTTATGGTTGTGTAGTACATGCCCGGGCTACGATGTAACGTAGTTGTTCTGCGCGCTTGTTACCGGTAACTAATGTGCCATGCGTCCATTCGATAGCGTGATCCGATGATCAGGCGGCGCAAAATGGAAAACCGAGTCTCGTGTAAAATGGAGACGAACTGGCCGACAATGTTCGAATGGGAAAATAAAACAGCTCGAATGGAGAAATATACGTGTAGAACATTCGGGGGAGCATTCCAGAGGGATAAGAGTTTTATGCGAAACAAAATTTTCCGAGTGAGCCGCTGCCAGCGAGTTGTAAAGTACAACGAATAGGGAAAATGGTAGAAAAAGAGCCATCGAAAATGGCACGCGAGGAAAGAAGGAAGTTCCGGGGACAGATAGGAATTATAAAAGAACAGGGAAAGGGCAAACGTAAAGTTGTATGAGGTAGGTGAAACGGCGAACAAACGGCGAAGCGAAGGGTTATGTTTTAAAAGAAAAGCACACAGGGAGTGGCGGAACAGATGTAGAACAAAGTTGAAGTGTTTCAAGGAGACAGTACAAACACTGTAGGTGGATAAATTATTCGTATTATTTCAGTTTGAAAGGACTTTTATAATTCAGTTATTTTATAATCCAGTTCTTTTATAATTGAAACACATTACAATGTTTAACACTTTTATGACTTGTCTGATAGGTATATAAAATCGATAGTTTAGTAATTCATTTTGGATAAATTTATTTATAATAAAATTTAGTTATGGTTTTGTACAAAGTATATAATAAAATAGTGAATTTGTTATATATTTGAACTGGGATTCTCTTATTAAAAAAACAGTAGGTATAATATAATGGTTAATAGTTTTACTACTTGTATAAGTTATGCAAAAAGGTTAATAACTGTTGTATGAAATGAAGAACGTTTTTTTGAAGGACATGTAATTCGAATGATGAATTTATTGATAATATATTACCGGGAAATTTGGTTGAAACAAGAAGTGAATACAGCGGAAACGCTTTCTAAACAGTTGTAAGTATTATATTATTGTTTTGAGAGAGTCAACGTGTTTCTCACAAATATTCGCGAAAAAGTAGTTCTTCTGCGGAGAGTATTCCAACGCACGGAACGCTGGGAAATCGCGTAACGGATTCGACAGTTACGACAGCTATCCAGACTTATATTTCAATTTTATATCCTAAATTCGTCGGCTAAGGTTTTCGCGATTTTAACTCGACGTGTGACGCGAGGAATTATTCCGCGTTTCATAGCGTAAAGTAAGCAAAAGGAAAAAAAGTGGGAGCAGAGGAAAGTGCCAAGCGAGATAGCAAACGGGACAGAGAAGAAATATAAAAATTATGCTGGTTGAAAGTAGAGAAGGAAGGTAGTCAGAAAATTTACTGTTTGAAGCAGAGGAAAGTTTCAAACGGAATGCATTAGAGATATACAGAAACTGTTGTTCGAATTTTAATCACAATAATAATGCACGAACGTATTTTTTATGCGAAAATGAACGAACATTGTTAAATGAACTTTTTCAGGAAAAAATGTTCTGCTTGAAACCGAAATGATATTAAGAATTTCACGATGTTTTTTGTTGTCCTACAATTGTGCTTGTTTATCTGTCAGATTGCGAAGCAGTTTATTTTTTAAAGGATATTATCTCAAATATACTTTTTTGTAGTAGAATTCAAGATAAACTGAAATATTTTATAATGAAAGTTATAAAATTTTAAATATTATTAATATTTAAGTAATGTAATGGTTATAATAATATTTTATAGTATTGTAATTCTAATTTTTTAGAAAAATCACAAGAATGTGATGTCTGATTATTATCTTCAAACATAATACGAAAATTTATGTAATGAACACTGTAAGCGAGACAACATACAAAACAAAAAGTATTCACCACTGTAAATAAATAAGTAAACAATGTTTTTCTATATTAAATAATTTTCGGCACATAAGGGAACATATATTTGCCACCCTTAATGTTTAGGACAGTTTTAACCTAGATACACAAAATTGTTAGCTGAAACGTTTGCCAAATATTTGTCTATACTATATATAATATAAATTTCATTGAAGTCGACGTATTAAACTTTCATGATTTCCCACACTGTTAGTTAAGTGGATCATGTAAATGCATTAGCAGGCCTTTCATGAATACAGTTTGCAGAGCATACACGTTTAGATCCTTTTACAGAGGAAATTTCCAATAGAAACTTCGTGCGCATTATTAGCTTTCGAGATTCCTGAACAACAACGTTTAAGTGATAAAGCATATCATAAAGAGCTAATTATGTCGTGTATGGTATGCGGCCGTTTGAGGAACATAGTTTATGACGCCTTAAAACCGTTTCAGTAGACAGTAAGCGTGATAATGCTTATATGTTCATATAGTGTATTTACTTAATGAGTGATCCAACTCAGTTTAGATTTTAGTTTTTTTCCTTAAGAGACTAAATTATACATCGAAGTATTAAATACTAGAAAAGAAGGAAATTACATATTTATCTCTTGTTCTTTGAATAATTAAATTATTTATTTGCAACTTCCGATTTTAGATATCAAACTCGAAGTTGCCATTCGATCATGAAAGGTTAACATTGCAGATGATCGAAACACAACACGAGGAGAGTACAGGAGGAGTGGTAGCATGAAAGTTTTTGTTTTGTCGTGCATAGAAATGAATGCCCGCCGTCATAGGTGTACGACAACATTTATTTTTTTCCTTCCGAGCGGATTTCGATTCGTTCATTGGCAATCGATCAGGTTGACGCCGCCAGATCGTTTGTCGAACAGACCGCAGTGCATGCTTTTTTTGCTGTTTTTTTTTGTGAACAGAACTCGGATACAGCCACGATGTTGCCTGGAAACAGAGGACAGAGGTGTCGGTGTTCATTTCTGGTGATTGTTGTTTTTGGTTGAACGCGTTAAAATTCGAAGCTGAAGGAAAAAGTATGTAAAGTTGAAGGTGAAAATATGCGAGTGAGTACGACACGGGACAATTTTGTTCGACCTGGAAAAACAGAGTGGGAAACGCAAGTCTGGTTTTTAACACTAGAACTACCGGACGTTCAATATGATTAATATGCAATCCTTATGAAAATTATTTTACGGGTGTGATAGTTCTAGTGTAAAATTAAATTAAACTCATCTTTCATAATTACTGAAAAGGCACTAATGATTTTCTGAGACATTATTAAATAAGTTGATTTAGAGAAACTTAATACTACTAGAATATGTGCAAATTGAAATCTCAAATGTATTTTTATTGGTTTTATAAGAAAGTACAAAACACTTAATTTTTCTGTTCGACAGTTCTAGTGTTAAAATGGATGTTCAAAATACACTATGAGAAGTTTCTAATTCTTGGAAGTATTCTTTATTATCCTTCATTATATTTTGTTACGCATAATTAGACTGCTTTGAAACTGCTTTTGATACTCACTTCAGTATTTATTTTTATATTAATATTTCATTTCTACATGACCACTGTCATCATCATTTACCCCTATTATTAACGAATATTATTACGTCCGGTATGTGAATATGTATTGTGACAGCCATTTGGTCTCTTTGGTATATTTTTCCCTGGGGATAATTGAAGGCAAAAGGATTTATCACGATGAAAATACGATACTGAATTTCATTGCAAAAATAAGCGTCTATGTTAAGGATATGTTTCATCTGAAAATGTAATATTTCGATAATTTGAATTAATCACAATTCTCGAGTTCACGATTGTCCTTTAATACGATAACCAATATTTTTATATGTACCCCTCGAAAATTCCAATTGAACGATATAAATTGGAGACACGCACGATCACTATGACAAATCAAATATTTATTCCAACATTGTATTCTTCGCATTTATTAATTTCTCTATCAAAGGGGATTACGAATAATCAACGCGTAAGATATACTGCCATCAGTATTGCATTACATTTTACCTGTAACACAATATTTTATAACGCGTGCATAAATATTCACATATGAATGCGAGTTCACATTTAACGAGTTTTTGTTTTCTCTGAAGAATATTAATTTTGAATGAACGTACTGTTCAAAAAGGTATCGAAACAATGGTATTTTTTAACTCCCTGAACATTACAACAGGTTTTCCAGATAAATAAACATATTTCTCAATGCAATTGCGTATATCTTTATTCCATATCGTTCATTTAAAGTATTAAAAAGATACTCTCTATTGAACAACATGTCATTCGAAGTGACATATCTGTCGTATGTACTATGTGACACATGTATAATAATTTCCAAAATATACAGGACAACAAAATAATATATTTTAATTTTTAAATAATATCTAACTTTACCTTAAAGAATTAAAATATATCAAGGAAAAAGAAAGCTTGTTTCTTCTATTTTACAAGTTGTCTATAAATTCGTAATGTGTACAAACCATTGAAAATTTTAAAATCCACGAGAATACTGTTTGCAGTGAGAAATATAATTTATTTCCCAATTTCAATTTATTTGTATGTAATAAAATTTACCTAATTGCATAAATTCCTTTTAACAAGAATTCAGCTGCGAAGTAAATCTGATGAGATATTTGAAAATTATTGAAGTCCTCGAACGAATATTTTTTTGCAAATATTATAACATAATACAGAATATTTATGGTAACAATAAAAATGCTACAATCGAACAGGAATATATGATATGCAGATGCGAAATTCGAACAGATGAAGCATTGAATGAACACTGCCATGCATGCATGCGACAGTTGTAACAATCGTTTTAACCTTATTCAACGTTATTACTGTTTCGTAGAAGGGAAATGTCTTTGTTTTTAATTTCAGCGTGAAAAAAACGAGTTGTGCCTGATTCAAACAAGTATTGACAGTTGTCTGTATAAGAGTGTTCCCTCGATAAATGGTAAAGTGCATCTATACATAATTCATACAAATGAAATCCAGAGCTATTAATAATATAGTAATATGTGAAATGATGCGTGTATATATAAATATTGGAAACAGATTTAAACCTATATAATTTATATTGGAAAATTATTGAACAAATAGTTTAACAGCTCAAACACGAATTTCTTCATTCTTATATAATAAATCAAACAACTTTAAATTTAAATGGTATGTACAATATAAAATATTACATTTTTATGTATCTATGGGAAATTTGAAAGTGTATAATAGCACAGAATGCACACAATACAAGGACATATATAAAATATCCAAAGTGTAATTTTTTTGGATAATATTTCTTAGAAATAACTATTTTCCATCGTAATTATATTTTTATAATTATGATCTTAAAAATTTGAATTTACATAAAGATCCGCGGTCTATAAATTTCAATTTGATCAGACACGGAAAAGAAGCAATCAACTGCGTCTGTAATGGAATTAAAACTGGCGAAAATCCAACATGACACGAGAAACAAACAAATTGTTTCGGTTAACAGTGATCAGTTTAATCTTTAACCTCTCGAAGAGTGTAGGAGTCGACAGAAGGGTAACCTGCATTCACCTGTCGGTCGTTGGGGATCATTCTTCGAGCCTGATCAGAAGTTGGATAGAAAAGCTGTAGTCTCTATGGTTCCCGAGTCTTTTGTGAAGATCCCTCTATTCAGTGAACTTATCCGGTTGAAATGAAGACAGGGAAAATGAGAGGCGAAAGAAACTCGTGATTCGCGTAGCCGGAGCAGCGATTGCGGTGCCAGTAACCTGAAATGCAGCTCGGTTTTAGCACTCCCAGTCTAACATTTAAATGAAAGAAGAGCCGCTCCGTCGAACTTCGCGTGATGTCTGTCCGATGGAATTTTGGGAGTTCTTAAACCCCACTTGAATTTATTCCTCTTGCAGTCATTTTTGGCACAGGACTTTGGCCAGTAATAGCGTCCAGTCGTCGTAAAAGAATATTTTTTGCAATGGGATTTTGAAATTATTGAATGGACTAATAAACTGTTTAATTCATATTGTTTCTGGTTGGTATGCAAAGTGAAAACGTTATCCGGGCAGTAACCGGATAAACAGAATAACGTTTTAATTAGTCAATATAATAAGTTGAGTACACTGTAATTAGTTAGATGAATTTTAGCGGGATAAATGATAATCGTATGTGAATTTTGTCGGGCAATAGAGAATTAGATAACAGTTTGATCAGAATAAATTATAATTCGAATTTATATGTATTCTTTATCGGGATATAACTGTTTACATATAAATTTTATAAAGAAATGGATCAAAATTTAATTGAAAAAATTAAGAAAAAGCGTTGCTTTTTAATTTCTCATTCAAGTAAATCGAGTTCTCAAAAATCAATTTGAGTAACTAGAAACTTTAATGAAAAATGTAAAATGTTGCCATCCACAATATTGTCTAGTTCTATTAGTTGCTAAGATATTGGCAAAAATGAAAAAAATTCAGACATCATTAAGGGGTACTTTCTTTTAAGACAAGTTCCACAAAAAGTGTAGGTATTCATATACAATATTACGTACGACAAGTAATATTAATGTAGTATCTAGAATATTTATTGTAGGATGTTTGGAAAATAGTGTGACTGCGTTTAGAAAATCTCGAGTGGCTGAAAGAGTGCAAGGAAGAGTGTCTGGAACTGAGCGACTGAACCGTGAGAAAAGCGTGTACGTGACTGCGTGAATTTTGACTATGGACGAAAGATGCGAGTGAGAAGGGTGCAAGGGTGAGAAAGACAGAGCGAATGGGGGTGTGTGTTAAAAGCGAATGGGAATGCGTGCGAGAAGGACATTTTTGGTGAGAGACAGCGGAGAAGAACATTTTTGTACGTGATAGAGAGTCGTGTGTTGGCCTTCGTGGTATTAAGTTGTATTTTTACGTGTTGTCCATATTGTTTCCTAATTCTCTTTTTACTGAAGATCCACCTTTTCAATATCTATAATAATAGTAGCCCCACTATAAAATTGGGGACTCAGCCGGGTTACTATATTAATATTACATGAAATTCAATAAAAAACCCCATAAATACTGTGTCAACTTAGGTACTACAAAAATAGCGCAAACTCGAACAGACAGTACCAACACACGCTCCCCGCAAAGTCCAGCGACTTCGCACATTCGAAACCTTACCCACTAACTTCTCATAACAAAGTTTCCATATTTTTCAAGCTACTCGCGATGTATTATCTGTTCTGATATTAAAGTCAGTATTGATATTAAAACGTTTCTATCATTCCCCGCTCGGAATCGCGGCGTTTCACAAGACAACTTTCCCGTTTAAATACGAACGGAATCTGCATTCTTAGAAGTACGACGACGGGAAATGAGTTTTCGGGGTTGCCGTAAGGGAAAACTTTCTTTCATTCGCGTTTAAACCGTTTCACCCGAGTATTTTCATAATTACTTTCTCGTCGCGACGCTCGTCCCGGCGAAGGAGATCCCAAGCCTCGAACGAATGTTTCGCAACTTTCAATCACCGTGTCGTCCAACGAAAAACAACTCCCACCCGCTCTCTTCATTTTCAATCACGTCTTTCATACGCCGAACGCAAAATTTCATTCCAAGCCGAGCGTGAATCATCGCGGGTATTAATTTAGCAACTCTTAGAGACGAAAGTTTCCGAAAAGTTCAAACCGGAACGGTTCTCAAAAGTTAGCCAGGAAAGTTACCAACGGGTACCATCGAACAATTCCAGCTCAAACTCGGGAACAAGCGATTACTGTCCGCAAATAATTCGAGGGATGTGCTCTCTGATGTGGACGAGTATCGCGGGCTGAAACCAATATCGTTTCGCGGACGTTACACTCGGATTAATTATAATCGACGTATCCGTCGCTGGGGGTTCAAGCGATTTTCGCAGAATGGTTCGTCCCTTTCCCTATTAATATTCCCGTTGTTTGTCGCAACGGGGAACTTTCCAAGTGAAACAAACGGTCCTAGCCAGGTTGACATCCTGAAATTTATCAATCTGCTGCTCGCTGTTTTGCCAGTGCTCTTCGTCTTCCGTTCGCCGCGGATCGATTCGTTTCTGCTCGATGGATCTAACCGATTCCTGTTTCCAGTGATGTTTGCTCGATAAACCTCTGCGGGCTCGATAAACTAACCACTATTAGCCGCCGGCTTTAGAGCTGCAAGTTATTAATTGCATCGGTGGCAAAGGAACTGCCGTGTAAACTATTCAGCACGCCAGGAATTAGAGTATTACTCGGTGAAACGTCGAATAACTGAATCGTGCGACTTCCGGCCGCCCTTTGACAAAGGATTGTCACGGTGTATCGTTACGGATTGTCGCGGTTCACTCGCAGTTGCAGACCTTTACATTTGCTGGAGGAATTTGCACTACCCGATACAGGTTTATCGTGTCACAGGTCGTCGTGATTATATAATTATTAGTAACCGTGATTGGGGCATGATATTCGATCACAGTAGCGGAGGTTCATGGGGACAGAGGGAGGATGCTAGCGGATACACAGGTTACACGGTTTCATTGATTGCGGGCATGCACTGCGGTCAACAATGCGTTATGTAGAGTATTCATGTAGATACTAGCTAGCGATTTTCCTTGGGTACCGTAAAATGCATTGAGAAAATGAAAGAAGAGAAAGTTTCAGTGTGTTTCTGTTTTAATGTTCTTTTGTGATTATTGTAATAGCGTGTGTTATTTTGTTACGTTTCTAACATTCCACTTTTTTTCTCAAGGTGATCTTTGACTTTTTACATTGAATGATATATTTGTGGAAGCATAATTTAAGATCAATTTAACTGTATACAATAGTTCTGAAAATTAAAAAGGAAATATTGAGTTTATTAATATTTTTTAGATTGTTAATAGTTTAGGATCGTGTATTCTCATTGGTTTATTATCGAAAATTATTAGGAAAATGTGTTAGTATGTTTAATAGTGCTTTCTAATAGCTAAGATTGATGAGTCTAACTCTAAGAGTTCGAGATGATCGTAGAAATCAGTTTAACTCACATATCCAGAGTAATCGCGGACCTAAGGGACACTGCCATCAGCTACACTAAATGACTCAGTGTCTGAGTCCCGCCTAGAAGTGCACGAGGTTTACGACAACGCTCCATTGAGCCCTGACCCAGCCATAAACCTTCCAAGAAAGAAATAGCGTCGTCTATCTGCCTTTACGGGAGTGTATTTCGCACGGTAGGACAAAGCACTCGTAATCGGCTAATTTTCCACCGCTGCTAGCTGAAAAAACCCCAGGCCAATGTTATCCTTGTCTGCTCGCTACAGTTGTAAATGTCTGCGGGAGTTTCAGGTTGCTCCTAAATACATAACATCGTTGAAAAATTTGTACGAAAGACTTGTTTCAATGCATTTGATTTTCTACATAAACTGTACTTACAATTTTGCAACAATAATGCTGCTAATGTTAAAATGTTGCCAAGACTAAATTGATTTCTTTTAATAAAATATTATAATATATTATTTAATATATTAATGAACGCAACCTCACCACTTATAATTAAAAATTGAACGACTTTACATAAGAAAGTAATTAATTAAAAAAGTATATTCTAACTTTAATATAGAAACATTTTTTGATCCCTAGAATTCATTTTCTCATTGATTTATTGTTAATTACGTGACACTAAGATCGCGAAGGTTGATGAAAACGTGCCGCACAAAGGTGGTCTACTTAATTACAGGAGTCTGGATACGTTTATAATGTACCCCGGTCGACGCCGTTTGTCTTTCACCCGAGTAATAGTCCAATTAATATAATTACGTAATGAAATTTTTTACACAGATAATTGTAGAACCACGCGAAGGATAAATTGCAGGTTGCTAGCTCCGGGCTGCAGCGCATGGCGTGTTGATTGCGTAGCATTACAGCGTGCTAGCTTGTATCATCGTGAATAGAGAGTTATTAGGACTAGACTATAGAGAGTAGCATAACTCGCGTGCGTGTTGAGATAATTTTCCACGAAAATCACGTTCCAATTAAAACTTCGCGCCTTTCAATCTTACAAATCATTTTGTTATAGCGGTTAATTACAGACTAGGGGAAAGAGGTAGAAGCGAAAATACTTGTATTATATTTTTATTCATTTTCTTTAGTCATTCTTAATATTGGAAAGTATGTTCAAAGGCTTTTAAGTTTGAACAAATGATGGAGCTCGAAGAGGCTTTTTTTAATGTATTTCAAGAAGTAAGGAAGTATTCGTAGATAAGCTTTTTGTTTGGCGATCAAGGCGAATGATTAATTTAAGGGGATTAAAGAGGCATTGTCGTGTCCTGCTAATGAAAACGAATACTGTTCTTTGGTTACGAGTAGATTACGCTATTCGTTCGCATGTTACGCTCGCACGGTCCATGTTTCTCATTCAGAAGCGAAAGTTACTCGCGTCGGTGTAATCTGGTAGTGACGGTACCCTATCACTTTATTCCTTTCTTTATTGCGCTGATAGGAGAAATCGTAGCGTCTGAGACGCGTATTGATACATAAAAAAAACGCAATGAACTTGTCGCTTTTCTTATCTTAAAAATTTTAAGTACACACTCTATTTCTACGATTGGAATAATTTTTGAAAAATTCGAGGAACGTATGTATTTGAATTTTTCATATTACAAAAATATTTTTAGAAATACAGAGATGTTTAATATATTACAAACTACAAAAGCTCCTTACCCCATTATTGTCCCACGCGTTCTACATCTTTTTGATTGTCAAACAATTCTAAAATCCACCGCGAAAGCAGCAACAAAACGTAAAGTTCCATCGAATTCGAAAAAGAACACCAAATTGAACTTCTCCAGTCACTCAGTCCTCATAGACTCCCATTGCGACTACAAACGAATTTTCCATTCGCTTTTTTCCGTCGTATCTCAGTCGTCCATCTTTTTCATCACTGTCCGAAAATACCGTCTTACCTCAAGAGCCCGTAGAAACGATGCCCGTTCCCGGGTTGGAAGTGAATCTCAAACCGGAAGAGTCCCCCATACGTTCGCGATTCTTTACGGTAACAACACCTGCGCCAGACACTGAAATAATTTCGAATTTCCAGGAGGAACGACAGTTGCCAGGGCACCAGAACGCGAGAAATTACTCTTGCTCGACGAGTCAGGGAGCAGGGGAGTGGGCGCGAAAGGATCTTCCTACGCGGTGGAACGGCAGAAAGTGTGACGCGTTAGACTGACGACCACTGAACGAGGGTTCCGTTTGGCTGATGGACGAGGGGGCGACAGGGTCGGGGGGAGGGAGAGACAGGAACGAAGTCGAGGATAGATTCATTAGAGCGGCACCGGGGAACTTGATGGCGTGCCGTGTTTTCGTTCGAACTTCCGGTCAAATTGAATCACACGGAATTTCGTGGTAACAATCTTCTATTTGACTTGGACCGACCGACTGATTTACCCTCGGCATTTGAGTCTACATACATACGTGGTTCGAGGCGATTGACTTTTGGGAATCCCGCTGTCCGCCAGCGAACCCGTTGTTGCTGAAAGTTCCTGTATTGATCCTTTCTTCGGATTTATCGTTAGGGGGTTTCTGTTTTCGACGGTTTTACTCGTTCGCTGTCTGTGGATTGATTTTGTTACGTGTCAGTGTAGTTTTTTTTATGTGGAAGATTTATTTCGTGGGTGATGTTTTTGTAAAGTTTTATTAATAATGGTATACGAAATGGCGTATGAGTATTATATGTGTGGAGCAGTGATGAGGAGATGTGTTCTTTAGTTTTGAACTGATATTTGGTAATGAAAGTTGTGAATCGCCTTGAAATAACGGAATTGTTAATTAAATATTTATGTTTTATATGTTGAAATTGTTAGTTACGAATAGTATATCTATATGATTAGAAGACTCTTTCTGAAGTTATAATTAATTTGAACAGAACCATGCTTTGAATAGACGTATCGAAAACGATGCGAATTGATTGTATGCTAACGACGATTGAAATCAATTATTTGTTTTTAATTTAATTCATTGGTGCTGTGAGCACTGCGCGGGAAACAGCGGAAACTGTGGACACAGCAATATTTTTTAATCTTTTTTAATCATAGAAGTAAATTTCACAGTGATTAACAATACTTTTGACCGAGACACTATATTGAAAACTCGAAATTGCTTTTCATTCATTATATCGCGGTTTCAAAACTCTATGATCAATAGGACATGAATATTTTCTTTTAGACAATCATTATAATTTCAATTAGCGTGGAAATGAGGCTGTCAAAAATTGATTGGGCTCTATTCAGGAAAATGTAGGACACACGAGGCGGCGGGGTGTGTTAAACTGTTAATCCATCTGTGAAAGTGTCGACCCTTTTTTCCGAGAGGCGTGTATGGATCGGCTGGCTGGCGCATTGATCTCTGCCTTGGGAGGTTTTGCGTCTCATGAACCCGATTGGGTTAGCCTCGGGCAACCGGATGTGTTATTTCGAAGTCCGGGGGGATTTCGACAGGCTTGCTAGGACCGTTTGGTATTGTACAGTTGGGGGAGAATCGAGTATAATTAACGACCGCATCCGTCTACCCCAGCTTTATCTTTAATTACCGTGCGATAAGATTCAATTTCAGATATCAATTTGTATTATGTGGTTCGCCTTGATGCGAAGATAAGAATATGTCAATATTTTTTTTTCAATGCAATTCTGTATAACTTTGTGTGTAAAGAGTAAACAATTAGTACACTGTATTTATGAAACCATTCTTCAATGTGTCAATATTACAGATTGAATTGTGATAATTATGTTTATGTTAATTTTATTTTGTTTAAAAAGTGAAACTAAGCTATAATTTTGTTTTACTTTATTGTATTGTTTCGTTCAACATAAATGTATTTTTATACCCTGGTTGGTACGTACATGCAATTTTTGAATTTGTTATTGAAAGCTTTTTCGTAGAATGTTCTGGTTTTTATTGAATTAATTCAAAAAATTGTTGTATAATACAGAGACTTGTATGAAAGTACAAGTGTGTTTTCAATGTTAAATATGTGCATTTCAGATCAGGAGAACAGAGGCACCGAGTTCCAACTGTCTAAACAGAGATGAGTTGAGGATCGATTACGATGTTGTGTCGCGTTTCGGCCGTGGTGGCCTCCTTTTTGGTTCACCAGCTACACTTTTTGTGTGCCGCCGGTTCGCTAGGTAAGTACGCAAACAGATTTTCAATTTTCTTCACGAAAGAAGTGATGAAAATTTAGAAATAGAATTCTAAGTATAAAGTCCTATGACTGTGCTTAATTTCCTAAGGTAATTAAAACAGAGTATCACTAGAATTAAGACGACGACAGAACAACCGTTCTGTGTAACTTTTATCAAATTTTAATTTTAAGTTATCAAAAATGAATTTCTTTCTTTTTCGGTGGTTTGTTCTGCTTAAGAATTTAAATCTCTTTAAGAATTTTAATCTCAAACTATTAGATACAATTAATGGTCTTATACTTAAAACATCTTTTGCCAAGAAGAGAATACGATTGATCAGGGATCAGATTGTTAATGATTCATCCGGAAATCTAAATAATGAGAATTAGTTGAAACTTATTAGGTAACTTGTTTTTAATGATGTAGTTATCAGATTGTGGAATTTTAATAAATTAAAGGAATGAAAGTAAATTCCACGATATCTTCTCGAAATAGTTTCATGAGCGTGAATATTAATTTCTCACGGGCGAAGACGCGATGTGATCTAGCAGTCCTAAAGACGACCACATTTCAGCACTTCCTTATGGAAATACTTGGAGGTTTCGTATTAGGTGTCTCATACATGTTACACTTACTTTACCGCATAATGCACCCTAAGATGGCTCACCTCATCTTTCCAAGGGCAATGAACCCTAATTTACTTCAAGTTTAGCCGATACATAGAATGTGAAATTTACTTCGTGGAAACTTAGTTATCTATATATCAGATCCAAGTTAACCACTATATCAACCACTTAAAGTCTTTTGACACATGTTAAGTACAATTCACGAAACTTCAATCGCATGTCGTAAATGACTGTAGAAACTTAACAAGAAATTTAGATTAGTTATGCCTTTAGTTAATTATTGTCGATTTTCAGTTCAAATTTTGACGAACGAAGTGACACAGAAAATTAGAGCATCAGTCGGATAATTGTTCTAAAAAATATTTGAATATTCGATAATACTTCTATCAGTTATGAATTAAGCTATCAGTTAATAAATTTAATATTATTAATTTCCCATAAATAGAATTGTTAGAAAATATCTATAGCTGTTATTCTAAATTTTTCTCCAGAACTTCTAACAATAACTACCAAGATAATGGAAGGAAACATTAGAATGTTTCAAATTTGCAGAGGATTAACTGAAGTATGACGTTATGAAGCATCAAAGCGATCTGGCCAAAGACTTCTCCATAGAAGGGAGTATTAATACTTTACACTCCAAGTATTCTTGGATTTTCACTCTGGAATTTGAATTTGCTTCAGCTATAATTCAATATAGTATGCATGTCTATACATACATACTTTACTAATTTATGTCGGAATACTTGAAAAGCTCTAAAATGTTACTTACTTATCATAATAATATGATTATAGTACTACAAATTACAATAAAACTTGTAAAACACGTAGCTATTGGAATGAAATTAACAATCGAATTTCTTTCGATGTAAAGAAATGCTTCAAACCTTTACAGCATCGACGTTATTTACAATTCTGTCATAGTAAACATTAACTTCACTCCTCGAATTTGAAATGTTGCGACACCTGGGTCTACCCAGGAAAAGAAATAACGAAATGCTGTTTGAAAAGTCAACGAGGGTCAAATTATACGCGCTGAATAACGAGCTACAGGCCGAACGGTCGGTTCCCAGACATTGTCCTATAATTTTCCAATTAAGGCATCGGATTCCCATAAATCTCACGGCTACAGACAGGAACCATAAATTCGACGCTGTATAGGGCGACAAACCGACCTCCATTCGACGCAGTTTTCGGTCCGAGGTGGTCCTTACATTACGGACAGAAATCTCAGACTCGAAGAAAGGGAGAAATCCATTGTATTTTAACAATTGCAAAAATCCTTGAGAGAGCTCATGATTTATAAATAGGATTATCTGTCTTGCGACAGTTCAAAGTATCATACGGTAAGCTGATCAATGAATTTTTTCAATCTCCATATTGTCTGGTAATACCGCGAACCGGCAATTTTTATTCGTTTCGATAAAGTGAAAAAGGATCACGAAAAAGCAGCGATGAAATAGCGTTGAACAGTTCATACATTATTTTCGCGAAGAGCGTGTGATAAATTTTTTAATTTCACCCGTCGAACCGAAAAAGCCAAAATTATCTTTTTGCTATGGAAACCGACAGATAGTGTTCTCTTTTGTTATATGTGTGGACACAACGGTCGATGAACACGATTAAACAAGACAAAAATAATTTATACCCGTAATTGACTGTTTGTCCCCGGTATTCTCATCGAAACGAGTTCTCGGAAATATTTTCTAACTCCCGTTAGTCCAATCGAAACCTCTGTTTATTTTTCATATAGAATAGCAACTTCGACGTCTGTAAACTTTTCCGCTCTCGAGCTTTTCGGCAAATGATTGTTTAAAATTGTTTTCTGTTAGTTGAAATTATTCCACTGTGCAATGAGAAATTGGAGTTTTTAATATCTATGCTTGTTGTTTCTATCGACAAATATTATTTCAAATAATTTAATGTCATCGATATTTTTTTGTTTAAATATCGTTTTAGTACCACTTTCATTTCTTTTATCACTTGTTTAATGAGTCGTTCAAAGTTTTATTTCAAGCAGTTTCTAGCCTTTCTCGGAGACTGGCGCGCCAGACTGACCTCGTTATTTTTCGGTTTCTAAGTTAATTAGCCCTTAAGAAGTTCCACGAGTGAATCATATTAATTTTTTGGAATCCAAGACTTTTTCACAGTGCAATTACACTGTTCGCCTTGGAATCTAGCCTAATTTTCGCTCCTGAAAGGAAACTTGCGGATTCGCAACCGCATAAGAGGAATTAAGGAAATCAGGATTCGCCCTACATTAAACCCGGTGTTACACAGAAGTGTAAAGTACCCGGTTGAATCACATACTTCCAAGAACCTACAGATTATTTTCAATTACTTCATGCTACACACGAAAAAAATTATAAAATAATTTTTTTGTCATTTGTCATAATTTCTTTTATTTTATATAAGAAATGTTTTATACTCAGTTCTTCTCGTTTCAAAAATCCCCTGTCGTACCAAGGAATACACGCGAATGCAATGACCAATCAGAGCGCCGCGAAATCCACAGACCCAAACAATTTTCTACCGAATCCATCTTGTCGTGTAATTTCGCGCGCTGCGCTGCGCTGCTTTCGCGGACGTATTTCGAAATCCGAGCCGGCGACTGGGTTTATCCTTTCGGGGAGATTATGTGCTCCGTCTTTCCAGCAGATATTAGAAGTCCCTTCATTCCTTTTCTTGGCGCTGCCTCTGTACCGGGAGAACTCGCCTCGCGAGATTGGTCCGGCCGGAAAGGACCGGGTGAAGCGAGACGGGGAGACAGTCGGTCCTCTCGCCCGGGAGCTGATAAATTTCTCAAGGATTATCCTGTCGTTCTTTGCGAAATAGTTAGAAGGTTAGAGATGGGACAAAGTGTCGCAGCTAGGACCTCGGGGCCACGGTTAGGAATTGCTACGGAATACTCGGCGGAAAGAGAGTAGCTTGCTTGTAGTTCGGTAGAACCGATCAACCGGGAAAATAATTTTCAGGTTGCGGCCGTTCGCTCGTCGTCGAAGTCTTCCTTTCGCGGGATGAAGAGGGGGATCTTTTCTAAGTCTTTCCGAGCGAATCAGTTCATCGAGCCCGGCCCCCTGCGCCGTTTCGCTCGCCGAATTTGATGGAGAGATATTGCGTTCCCTTGCGGTCTTCCGGATTCCACTTTCTTTATTTTATTTCCCCGCCGGCTGACTGTGTCTCCTGCAAGCCGCGTCCTTTATAACGCTCGAGATTACTTAGTTTCTCGATTTCGATTCAAAGGACGGGCCCCGCCGACTGGAAACTGACTTTATTACTTCTTCCCTTGCACCTCGTGCCAAGAACGCGGGCACGCGAACCCGCGGTTCACGTTGTTATCAGCGGATGCTTAGATCCCCTGTTAAGGGACCACTTGTCTGGGTTCAGCGCGCTAGATGGAAATTGCGGCAGATGCTCTTGACCCGCTTCCGATGCGAAAGGGTTCTTAAGAACAATGTTTGCTTTGGGTGGTGATGACTGTGTGTTTGGTTTAGGGGGATATAGAAAAATCGATTGGTTTCTCTGTGTCTTTTTCCTGCTTGTATTGTTAATATTGTCATTAATATTAGGACTGTTAGTGTTAATGGTAATATTGTTATGGGGTATTATGTTATTAATATTGTTATCGTGTATATCGTCCTTTAAATATTACATTATGCACAATGTTTCACAAAATGATGTACGAGTATAAATTGTTTCGTTTTCTGTTGCTGTATTTGTTAATAATTTATTTTTAAACACTTTACTTACACCGAAATTTAATATTTGAAATTTAAGATTGAACAGTAACTCGTTATTCTAGAAAATCTTTATTTCAAGTTGAAGTAGTATATAAGCAAGCGCGTATGGATAACAATTTATTAAGATATTTTCTGTCGAGTTTAATTATAAATTTTTGTACCTATTTAGAATGTTAGTAATTTTATGAAAATCACACTGAAGTTACGTAGATTGTCGCCTTTGTAGTAATAAATAGGCTTTATGTATAATAACCATTAACTGCCACGTGTTCTGTATAATTATGATTATTCGATTCAATATACGTTAAAACTGAGAGAACATCATTACTCATTAAGTCACTTGTATTATCTATAAGTTTAAAATCAATTGAATAATCATCTTTGAGCGTAAATTATTTGATGCGGATTATATACTAAATTTTCGGAAAATGATGAAAGTGCGGTCAGTAACAGAGAAATGTTTAGTGTTATTAGTTTCATGCTCGATATCACAGTGATATGGATACCCAAATAAACTTCTATTTAGGTAGAGTATAACATAATTCGAAACTGTTTATTATACTGAATATTTATACATACTAATTATTATTTATTATTTATTATGCATAATTCTACACATGAGAGATATTTCAGTCAATTCTCATTTGAATAATTCTAAACATAGCTTCCCACATTTAGTACTGATATTTTAACTCGAACTGCCCAGGAAGTATTGTATCAATTTCTTGTTATCAGTTGTCACTTCAATTTATAATGAATTTTTCCAGTATCCATCAGTTAACGTTTTATAGCAAAACAAACAACCAAAATGGTGCTGGAACAAGGCATGGCGATTGTACTGATAATAAAAGTTCCCCAGGATGCCACTATAAATCACCTCTGTAAGCCGCGTTCAATGCGAGACGTGGCTTTGTTTTATCCTGCTGTGATCCTAGACACAAGACGTTACTCTGTCTCCGGATCGATAAGAAAGCTGCGTGGTGCAAATCTCCATGATGCCATCGTTAGTGTGACACGTATCAAAGAAGAATCGAATTGTTATAACATACAATTGTGAAGTTATGCGAACGATTCTATCTCAGCAAAAATATTGTTTCTTACTTAAAGAATTTTAGAAAATTTCTGTGACTGCTGATGAATACAGTAATTTAACAGCCATAGTTTGTTTTTCAAAAAAATATTCGTAAGCTGCAATGACAGTTACAATAGTTCCAATCGAGTCCAAGCATTCACGTCATCGGTTTGATTGATTATGGTAGGATTGGCAGCTATTGTGACTGTCACTGTATTTCTGAGCCGTTTCTTTTGAAAAAACAGGCGGCTGTATACGCAAGTATATACTAACTGTGAAAACTGATCAATCAAAAACATTCAGAATTGTATTTTTATGCAAAAATTATTGATTTAACGTGAAACATGTAACAATCGCAATATGAATGATCGCTTTTTTTTGGTACAAGAGGTAGTACGAAGTGCAAATTGGATAGATCTATCATTTGATGCATTTGAACTATCTAGTTAGACAAGTAGAATACAGTCGCGCTTGACTTGTGAACAAACAAGTGAATTAGATCAATCTATGGACCAACAGGAATGAAGTTAGGCTGGTCACTGAAGTTACATCTCCTGCAACTCTTGTTCTACAAAAAATATTTAGTTGTTTGTATCTGGCAACACCTGTAAATTGGAAGTAATTTGCATCTTGCATTTTATGTTGAAGGAAATGTTAGAATCGTTTTCTTGCGAAATCCCAGAAAATATCTTTTATATTAAATAACACTACTGTCTGTTAGTGTCAGGGTACGAACTAGACCCTAATTATTGCACTTCGTGCCGTCTAAATTTATTGTCGAAGGACCACCCAATTTTACACGGAATGGGGCCGTAATGATGTGCTTGCAGGTTTACACAACTCTCATGTCGTCCAGCGTGGATCCGTCCTTTTATACATTTTTTGGATCCACGCTGGAGACAATTGACGATCGAAAAGACGACGGACTCTCTCCACGGTCCGCGCTGCTGCGCTAGGCTCGTGGCTGTCCGCGTCGAATGCCACAATCTTTTGTTCCTCTCTACTTTGTATGAAACTGTAACAGTTAGGTACAACAAGGTTACCTTAAATTCGCGGTCAAGGTTTAATTATACGATTGTATCCAAGTAATAAAGCTTAGCCGGAGAAGTGTATAATCTGGTTCTAAATTGTTTCAGGTGCTAAGCCGTTTCCTGGACTGGAAAACCTGCCGAGGTCGTTCTGGCATGAGCTCAGTTCGCCTTTTACCGAGGTAAGTCGGCTGCATAATTGGAACGAGGAGTTAAAATGTCTTTTGAAAAAGCTACGGCCATACCTTTCGCTCCGTTTCACTCTGTATGCTGTACAAAATGTTATCTTGTTCTTGATGGCTCGCAAAGTGCCTTAAACGTTTATGTAACCTCTGCTTAGTGAAATATTTAAACGTTTCCCCATAATTTCTGAAATATTCCACTTGAATCTTGATGGTGAATATATTTCTCACTGACCTTTTACATTCTCTACTTATCACAATACTTCTTATTATTACTATTCGTTGTTATCACAAATTTTCGAAAGCTTCGAGAATATGTTCCAAAGATCTTATAACTTTTTTTTATTAATAACACGCGTATGATTCAAATTCTTCACCACTCTTGCAAACGTCATTAAAAGCGTCATTTTATCATTTGCCGACTTGTCCAGTTTCCCTATCACATTCGCTTTAGTTACGTTAACTTCGCTAAATCTGCTTTCGACTACTTAGTTTCATTTAATTCTGCGAAATAAGAAGATTACATCAGATTGCTTGGAAAAGTTCTGTACCATTTTCCACACTGAGGCTTTGGCTCCGAGATATTAACAGTTAAAAACTTAGGGTTTAACTTCTGAGGCTCGTTGTTTAAACCTCAAGTGATTGACCATCTTTTTGTCATACAACTTTTATTTTTTTTTCAATAATACTGTGAACACTTGTATATAGTAGTTTTCTATATATTAACACGATATACCGGTATTATTCACACTTCTGTTTACAAAGAAATTATAATACACGTGTAGAGTTCATAATTCCCGCCTATTTGCAGTTTGAACGCGTAGTGTTAAGTTAGTCGCAAACAGACTGCAGCGCCGAGGCGGTCATTAACGAAACGAAAATCGAAGTTTGAAGTCGTGGCGAAGTAAAGACGCGTGTAATGTTTTCCCTCGTTATCTATTGCATCCTATCGGAATCTGATTAAATAACGTAACAATATTTACCAAGAGAAATACTGAAGCCTCATGTCAATCGTAATGTAATTATTTCATTGAATTTTATCGTTCTGATAAATTCCTTTTCAACCTAAAAATTCTGAATTCTTTCTAATCGAATCATATGGTAACATATTACTCGTATATGATATTTTTAACTATTCTATAATGATAAGTTGACAAAATGTTTTATAGCTGTCAGTAGCTTAGAAGAAATAAAAGTATAAGCTAAAGGCACCAGTAATTGACCTGGTATCAGTAGTTGACCATTTTTCAGGAAAACGTAAAAAATAAGATTTTTACCGAAACACGTTTACCTGAATTAAATTGTGTATTGTAGAAATTAACAATTTATTTCATTGACGTTGGTTGTACGCTCCAATGTCCAACATCGAATTAATTTCTGTTCATTTGTATTTGTCCTTTTACTTGTAATTTATCATAATCGTTGCAAATAAACGATATTAAAGTAGTCAACTTTAGTGTTTTTGGTTTTACTATAAGTGGTCAACTGCTAACTAACATATAGTCAAATACTAGTTTTCTCATTTTAAAGAATGATCAACTTCTGACGCAAGTATTGAATTTTCAAAAATATGTATACAATTTGGATAATATAACTATTTCATAAAAATTCACTTTGTTACACAATGTAAGAAGTTCAAACAGCATTTTCACGCATAGAGTCTCTCTATTTAATAAAGAAGCAATTGTTTACTGTTATTTACGCAGACAATTTTTCTTAACTGGTCAATTGTTGGTGCTTTTACCTTAATTAACACGTTGACTGCCAGGAAAAACATCAGCGTTTTATGTACCACTTGCACCTTTGTAACAAAGATAAATAGGAATAATTATTAATTATTTGATACCACAATTCTTACGTTACAATATTATCTAGTTATTTACGTCATTGAATATTTTTATTCGACGTCAGTTGTCTAATGAATTATAATTGTTTTCAAGTCATTTCAAAGCTCCGGTCACCAGTGAACACCGTGGCAGTCAACGCGCTGAATGATATATTTTCTTTGGTTCACAGGTATACGAGGTGGAAAGTTTGGCGACAGAAACTGGCGGCACCCCGGAACCCAGGCCTTTTTTCGAAGATCCAGAGAGCAACATTACTGTACAGCTCGGTGCCAAAGTGTATATGCACTGTAGAGTACAAAACCTGCAGGAAACTCTTAAGGTACATGCTCATTTCTCTTCTTTTACCGTTGCTTTCTGTGGCTGAGTTGCGCATTTTGGTCGTCGCGTACAGTCGCGAAAGCACCAGTTGAATAATCTTGGGATGCATTCGACGCGCGGACGCTCCTTAAAGGATTTCAAAAGCGTTGTTGCACGGTCTCGCGGCTGTGCACATGTTCCCAGAAAACATTCTAGTTTATGGTAAAATCTTCTTAACAGTAGCGGAATTTATACTCTTCATATTTCATCTGTTAACACTTTATATCTTTATTTGGGAACTTTACGAGCTGTAAAGCTTACTCAATTAACCGTCGAATGAAAACGGAGTTTGCTTTTTTAATTGTTTGTACAATCAAGGACAGGGTAAGCGTTTAAGTTATTTTTAAATTTCTCGTTGGTAGCAGAATGTTTATAACTACGTTCTGGACTGTATATGTATGTCGAAAGTCGGACTTTTAACGTTGCCATGCAGTTCCTGAAATTGTAGGGTAAAAACTCTCCAATGCTCGTACCAAATTCATTTTAATGATGTTAGGAGAAAAATTGTGTTCCCCGAAAAATGTTTGAGGAAAAAGATGTTTGCTTCAAAGTAGTAAATATTGTGTCAAAAGTGATATTTTCCAAAACCATATTTTCCATAATTTCAATATCATTAATCTCTTTCTATGTATTATGCCTTATCTTCATTATTATAATATTGGAGCCAATGAAAGACAAAATAATGCTTGTAGAAAGATTAGTTTATACCTTACAAGACTTTGAACTTTAAGATCTAGACCTAATAGTTAGGTTTTTAATTTTAATAATTATAAAATTACGAATACGAAAATTCTGTCGACGGTATGGATTGAAATGGTTCAGAATTAATCTCACGGTCATTAACTCTCGTGTTTTCGGTTTGAAATTGTGTTTCGCTCGTTCGTCCCAGCTCTAAAAGCTTTGCGCCGTTATCCTTTCCCGCTACGAAGAAAATCGTCGCACCTTTTTCATCTACAGTCACAGACGGCACTCCATCCCGTTACTAACTTCGCGAAAGAAAATTTCACGAATAGTTACCGAACATTTTCTCCTTAGTTTCGTGTCCGCTCGAGCAGAAAGGCCTCCATCGATATAATAAGTGCGTGAAGATCCTGCGGTTTTCTTCTTGGTCAATGAAACTGAATGATAAATCATGACAATATTGTTACGTTCCCAGTACAGTGATTTATTTTCCCCTCCGGAACCATAAATATATTTCACTGAAAGCCTGTAACCTAGAGTTTTGTTAGAACAGCCTTTCTATAAATAAGATTTATTATATTTTTTCTTAATTGTGCTGTTTTTATACAAGAAAGAATATGTTTTATTGAAATGGCTCGTGTAAAGTTTAAAATCTTATTAGGCTTCGAAATTAGCTCATTCTTTGTTGAATGTTTATTTAATTTCATTGAAAATTTATAATTATTGAAATATTAATCGGCAGATAATTCAATTAAATTGTTTGGAATTGTTAAATATGCTGTATAATAGCAGTTACGACTGTTACGAGGAGCAAGTTCCTGGAAAGTAGAAAGATATTCAAGTTCTTTAAGACTATAGTAATATTATAATATTATTATTCAATTAATTCCGGAGGAAGTAACTTTAGAAACAAACAGCTAGTTTTACTAGTCTTCGTATTTTTGTGAAGTAACTTATAAGCTTCATTAAGGTCGGGGCTTAACATTTCAGTCGACTTTATTCGGTTTCTTGTTATTTCTGTTGGTTGTCGATTAGATCGATCATCGCGTACCCAATGAAACGAGGACTCAATGGAAAGTCCGTATGAAAAAATTCATGTTTTTGCATGAAATCTGATACCGGTAAAAAATAAACTTGCGGTATTTTTATTCCAATTTTCCGGTCGCTATTCATTATTCCTCGTATCCTGCGACGTATGAAATATTAATCTTCAACGGAAACGTTACAAGACGCCGTTTCACCAATAGTTTTCATTAAGCACTCACAATTAACATTAGAAGTTGAAAACTTTATATTTAGAGTACCAAATCAATAATACACTGTTCCCAGTTTTATAATAGAATTTTAGGATTAATCGATTTAAACCAATTTGCCGTTAAAGAACATTATTCATCATGTTTGACGTTACATTTGCTTTCAATTAATTCTATTTCTTTCCAACCAATTGTATAATAAATATTTTTTCCATACGTTTCCTATTTTTCTTTTATTAACGTAATAATACAATTTCCTTACAACAACCCTTTATTAAATCTAAATTTAAAATTGTTCAGTTAATTTCATAATAAATATTCGTTACAATCCATTTCATACCCTTTTCTACATTAACCCTTTGCAGACGAGATTTTTTCAAACTTTTGAAAACCTTCATAAGTTTCAAATACTAGAAAAAAGAAAACTACATATCAATCTCTCGTTATTTGTATAATTAAATTATCCACTTACAGCTTTTGAATTTGGATATCAAAGCTCGAAGTCTCCATTATGACAGCATTCGGCCACAAAGGTTTAATAGAATAATACAAATTCCATATAACTAAGTGTTAAGGCCACTTATAGCCTTACCGTTTCGTTCGAGCCCTTAAACTATCGTACTTTTAGTTTTGTATGCACTTTTTATCTTTTCTAAGACTTATTGTACATTTGGTAGTTTTTCGTAATAATAAGAGCCTTCGTCTCGCACGCAACTTGCAATCGTCCTTACGGTATTACGAGAAGGGACCATGGCAGCCATAAATCCCTGAAACCATAAGGCCCGCGATTCTTGCTGTAGATTCTCCTTGTCTATTGTTCACATCTGGCGTCCAGTCACCAGCATTTTTAACTCTCTAGCCCGTCTGTTAGCATGTGTTATTAAGGCCAAAGCGTTTCTTGCTTTTTACCTGCCACGGTCGACGACTGTAAACGGGACGAATTAGTTATTAACATTAGCAACTTGGAAAACGCAAGAAGGGAGGGGACTGTCTCTCCCTTCCACAAGCATCTAGATCTAAAAGGGCCAACCAGAACGACTTCACCCCCGCGAAGACGACTTGCGGAGGTGTCATCGAAGACGATTCTGGGAGGCCCAGTCAGTTGAAAACACATAGTTAGACAAGTATCAACTCACCTAGTACATAGCACAGAGTACGGAGTAGGAAATAAGGATTAAAAAGTATCAATTAGCAATTTCGATCAAGCGCATAGCACTAGAGTCAAAGTCCGCTTCACCTCCTACTCATTTCTAAGTTTTGTTCCCGATCTTATCGAGACATACAAGTTTATTAGTCGGCACACCACGTGAAAACGCCTACAAAGCTCGACCACCATTACGGTAACCACGAGTACCTAACACTAAGACAGATAAAAAGCATTTAATCAATTTCGTAAGTCACCGTGTGTATCGTATTTCCAAGCAGCTGCACAGTAATACCGATACTAGGTTCATCCCACGATACGACTCCTCTCCAGTCAAGATAGAATAGCACAACCCACTTTCAATGATTTAGACGTTCCCGCAGTTGAAATGCTCCAGTTCGAAGCCCGGTGAATGCCGGAGTGATGCATGCGCGTCCCGGAAACTGCGAAAAAATGATCTCGGTGCACGCATAAATCTATTTAAAAGACCGCGACAAATTCGCGGAACGACTCCGACGTTTCTTCTCAATATTATCCGCGGTTGGAACGGGTGTTTTAAATCGCGCGCGGCAGTAAAAAAAACGTCAAACCGGTGAATATCGGCGAACGTTCTATGCCGTGCACGCTTATTGCGCGATATAGCCGATATAATCGTTGTCAAACTCACCGATGCGACGCTTTCGAGGCAGTCCGGAACGACGTCACATATGGCCCGTTACGTTCTCTCGCGCGCAGCCTCCGCGGAATTCAATCTTTCTAAGTGAGGATCCGCTGGATCGTCTGGTAGCAGTCGTTCCGCTCGAATGAACAAGAAGTGCGTGCATGTAAGCCGAAACCTGCCGAAATCTTTCCTTTGATTAGTCCGTAGGAATATCGTGCGGTGGTTATCGAATATCGGATCAAGTACTTAACTGGAAGCATAATGAAATGTGATTAGCTTTTTTAAAAATATTGTGTTACGTGCGTTTGAATGGACTTGTTTGAATTAACTCTCTCTTTTTTATGAGGATTGCTAGTAAATCTAGGTTCTTTGCTTTGGGATTTCATTGGCAATTGCGGCAATTATTATTTATTGTGTTATACATGAATGGTTTAGTAATTAAGTGATTTTCGCGGAAGTAACGAGAAAAAGAAACACCAGATCTTGAATATTAAAAGAAACTAAGTAGCCAAGGGATGCAGATTTCTCATACTGCGTACTATAATTATTGTAAACGTTCCACGCGTTGAAATAATAATAGACACAAAGATAGAAGCTCTATTGAACAATAGCCCCATAATCCATAATTTATAAGTGCAAGATAAAAGTCTTAGAGACGGCGGAAACTTCGAATACCTATGGCAACGAAGTGTGATTCGAACATTATTCCTCTCAGTTTCCTAAATTTCAAACCTATAAAGCCTTACTTCTACGTTTCGTGCTTAATTCCCCAAAAAGAGCGCTCACTTACACCCCGAAGTGCACCGAGCTCCTAATTATCCGGTGCACGAGGATCCCTCATCTGCCCAAAACGACGTCTGAAGCTTTCAACCCGTTCCAGAGAGATACGTATAAGTACCTGCACCGTTCTCGGTGCTGAAGTTAACGCGGAAGACTGTCAGTTGTCTTAAAGCGACGGAGAGCAAGCAAGCGACTCATCCCGAAACTTCATTAACAGCAACAAAAGAGCCGTTTCCTTGACTGGCGATCAATAACCTGGTAACACAACGTCGCGGCGCACCGGCTAATCTCTTGCTAGACGTTTTATCCGTGTTTTGATTGACCGTTGAAACGATCGATCCCATTGAAGTTCGTTGGAGTAGGGTTGAGCTAGGTTGCGCGGAAGTTTCGGAAGTCGGTCAGACCGTGAAGAATTGAACGAAGGTGACGTTTCCCTCCTATATAGGGCGTTTGGAAAGAAAACTCTTATATAATACTTGAGGTGCTTATAGTATTTATCCAGTAGAGTAAAATATCTAATCAACGCTAAAATGAATGACCTCGATAAGAAATCAGGTTTTGATGTTCATTAACGTACTATTTCATAAGTAAATGTCTTTGTAATATAATATATAGAAGGAAATAGAAGGAAAACATGTCGAAACATATAAAATTATAGTAACATATAAAATGTATCGAATATTTACTATATGAAGGTGTATGAAATGCGTATAATTAATCCTTTGCACTCCATTGTCGCCGTTACGGCGGCAATGTAAGATAAGTTGGTAACTCCGTTTTTAATGAAATGAAACTTGAAAATGTATATGTGTTTTTTTAAATGACAGAGCAGGATCTTTAATCTTTCACAGAGGCGCGTTCGTAATATTGTAAATATTCCTGGAGTAGCTGGTACCTCATAATAAAAATGACTCAGAGTTGCTGGAAGGCCGTATTAAAAGTTGCTCGGAGTGACAAGCGTTAGGGTACTGCGAAAGGGTACATTACTTAAATGAAATAAAAATAATAAAAGTTAGACATTTCTTACTCGTGATTTTTCTCTCTGAGTGCTATAAGCTGTTTAATCGCCGAATCTTAATTTTACAACACCCTATGTACCTGGCGCCTCGCTACTTTCCCACTTACAGCGAGCGGAGCTAACTTTCAAACAGTCTCTTCTTCTCCAGACTAACAGCCACCGGAAGTTTATACACGTGTAATTAGCTTAACAAGTAAGCCAGGACTGCGCTAATTGCACGCAAGCGAATCGCGACGATACCGGGACCATACACGAGTGAAATTGTTCCGCGTCACGCTAACTGGCTAGAATTTACGGGATTCCAGTCTCGCCCTCGTTTCACCCACCACCCCTCATTAATTCGGCTGGATCGTTTGAAAAGACCCTTGGAAAAATATCCGAACGATCAGAATTTTTCTGCTTTACGGCTGGACACCAGCTAGATAATGATGCAACAAATTATTGATGATAACATCGTGATACTGTGCGCTTGTTACCCTCCAGTGCATCGAGTTGCGTCGCGCTGTAAATTACTTCTTTTGATAAAAAACGTGGAATTTATTTCATCATGGTCGGACTGCGTTCGGTTGGACGTGATATTGCGATAGCAGTTAACAGAGAATAATCGTTGGAATATGGAGTCATTACGTAATTTAAATTGGAATATTATTTTCTTAATTTTTGTTAGCATTGGAAGTGGATAATATCTCTATAAAAATCTATCTGAAGTCTCCTTAACGTTACAGTCAATTTTATTGTTAATTTTTTAATTTCATTGCTCGTCTTTTAACTATTTTATTATCAATCAAAACAATTTAAGTCAATAATAATCAATACACATAAACATATTTCTTTTCCTCATATATTTGTCTGAATGATTTCAAATCGATCACTATAATTTCCAACAAAAATGCAAAAGAGTCCAGCTTCTCAATTTTCACCATTTAATGAGGTCCTCAAATCTGAAATGAACAGCAAGTGTTCCTTTTAACTTCGATTCCCTTTTCTATAAAAGCACGTTACAATCTCGTAGATATAAAATAATTTAACCAGACGGATACCAAAATTGAAACGTTTAACTGCCTTTACGATCCAGAAGAGTCGAACTCCGAGCAAACAAAATAAGCGTTTCATACCGTCGGCTAATGAAAATGATTAATTAAGTCTTTATGCCCCATTCTCGCGTACTTTGCCCTTTGATTAAACGTTCATAGCGTTATATTGTTTCGCGTGCCAGTGTAATTGAGACGCTGGCGTTATTGTGCCGTTCGTCACCGTTTATAGAAATGTTATCATTACGTGAAAATGACATTCCTGCGTTCGTTATAGCGCTGCACCCTGAACCTTTTCATATCTTGAGGATTGGTATTTCAATTTGATATACCGACGACGCCCAGAATGTCGCGCGGATAATCTTTGACAAGGGTTGGAAATAGTTATGATATCAGACCAAGTTCCTGAAGCAGTTTCGAAAACGGGAAAATGATCCATAATTGTTGGATATATGTCGGTTTTGATTTATATCGATTTCTTTCATGTTTTTCAAAATTGATGTAATTCGTGATGTATATTTAATTAAAATTGAATTGATATTTCATTCATATTTCATTCATATTTAATCAATAATATATTCCTGCGTCCATTATTACAATGAAGAATCGAATCATAACGGAATACAATATTCTTTAGTTCTTCGCAAATATTTTACCTAGAACCTACGTGTACACGCATAAAGTATTAGATTGATACGTTAAATACTGCACGATTTCACGGAGGAAAATAGACAAAATGAGCAAAAGCATAATATCCAATTATTATATCCAATTCAGTATCATCACATTAGGTACCATTATTTATAACATAGAAATGTTTTCAAAAGTAATCATCGTTTAGTTGAGTAAATTACCGTAATTCGAAGTTATAGTAATTATAGTAATTGCAGTAATTTGGTTGGGGTTCATCGGTGACATTGCCGTTGAACGTGTTAATTTCCTCCGTACTTCAAATATTAGGTCATATAAGTTCGTGCCGCACGTTCTATTCTCGCGTTACGTTCTGTAATCACAGAGCGATACGAGAACTTGAGTGACTAAACCTTTATGCTTCAGTTTAGTCAGTAGAAGGTATTCAAGAGCGATAGGTCGTGAAGATAAAAGAATTTTATATTTAATCAAATATTATTTTATATGATACAAAAATAAACGACGCGAACTTATGGGACGACCTAATGCTTTCGTCTGTCATTGAGGTGACTCTGAAAGAGCGTTGCGGAGAAAAAAACTTCACTCGATCGATTTTACTTTACTTTATTGTACAATATTTGCTACACAAATTCGTTTTAAAAAGACTGCCTGCCCTTGCAGTTTTTCCTCAGTATTTAACACGTTCGCTACCAGCTTTTGTTTCAGTAACCATCTTCTCGATTGTAACATTTTATTCAATTCAATAAATTTTCTGAACAAACTATTGAAAAAATGTAACCAAAACGAGTCATTGAATTTCTAAATATAATTCCGTAGCTGATAATTTTAAATAACTATATTTATAGGATTAATTTCATTTTATTTATGTAAAATATAGAATTGCGACCGCCACAAATATGTGACGCTAAGAAAAAATACGTGTCAAATATTTTCTTGAGAACTATGTTTCACATGAATTTCATCAAAATCGTCGTGTGCCAGTTGTAAAGGTTCTCTTGTTAGTACCGAAACTCTGTCGGATTCGTTACTTAGCAAATCTTGTACCTACCTCATATTTGTTATTAATAGTATATTGTATTACCTGTGCGACTCCAGCACTGAAATATATTTATATAATAGTATATTTTGGCTCGTCATTATTTTCACACGGTGTACAACAAAGGTTTGGAATGTGACTTCGAAGGGATTAACCCTGATCAGTGTCAGAGCGAATTGAAAAAGGGGCGCGCAAAGATGTCTACTACGACATGTCGACCAGTCTTAATAGCGGACAGTCGAACGAAAGGATACATTTTTTCCATCTCCTATCATCCCTCTTCCTTTGCCCGGTCCCTGTGCGCTGTCTTGTGCGGTGCAAGCGATGGTTTCAGAAAGCAAAAGAGCCTCGGCTGGAGAACCCTCGAAAGAAAAGATTCAACGGAGACGCCGGAGGAAATGCCGCCGCTAGACGAGGGTGAAGTTGAAAGAGGGCCGCGTCATCGTGGCCCGCTTAAAGAGGATTCGGTATCTTTGTTTGCCAGCGGATTAATCCGCTCAAGGCCACTTTTACGCGGAGCCCGTCTCCGTGCTGATCCTGCCTCATCCTCGCGACCCACGGATTTTTTTTCATATCTCTGCCGCCGCGACGCTACCCCGACCTGAAGGATTTCCGAGGGATCCTTACAGCGTGATAAATTCTATCGGTGTAAGGCCGGACACGCGCGGAGACCGGCTGCAAAAAATGGTCGGATACACTTCACTGTCAGGACGCTCTTACGAAAATTATATCGCGCCGCTGGGGGTAGCTGGTCGCGATGTTCGGTATCTGCAACGGATAGTTCTGTATTTCTGTTTTTTATTAGCTCTGAGAAGGGTGTAGTATTCTTACGGGCAAAATTTCATGTCTTATATGGTTTTGGGTATAAACTGGTTTGGTATATATAAATTGTAAAAGGATGTACATCTTCGGAAGAAATTTATATTTTGGCCAGGTTTGCTGAAGAAAATATTTTGATTTATTATTTTATGGTTCTGTTTTGTGGAAGAAGTGTTCTTGGAGATATATCCGACGTTTTGCAGTGTGGGCGTGCACTCGCGCGTCGTTGACTAATCGATGGCGATTTGCTAGCGTGATCTTGATCCCACTGTCCGTGTTTTGACCAATGTCTCCCGACTCTGTCTTCGTGTCCTTATGGACGCTCCTTCTTTGTCACACACGTATTGCTATCCTTTTCTCGGTGCTTCTACTTCAACCATTTCTGTGGCACCGACACAGTGTCGGCGGATGGCGAGTCGGTGACGAAATTTCGAAATGGTGAAGTATCAATAATCAAAATATCGGGTAAAATTTTCTCTTAAAAGTGTGCTGCTGACATTAGAATAAATCCGAATACACTGAATACGTATAAAATATACAAACTAAACGCACACACTTAATTTACACATTAGAGACTCATTGCGGATACTACGGACAAATATATTTATGAAAGTAAATTATGTATGCGAAGAATAGCTAAATGGGTCATTATTCAAGGTTCAAATACCACGAAAAACACAATTGAACATGTAAATATTACAACATATAATTATACAATTGAAAATATAAATATTTGACAATCTAAATAAAATCGGGTCATGGTATATGAATTATCCTATATGAATTTTCGATGCGTGATATATAGGCGTACAGATCAGTATGAATTTACTTTTCAGGGTGCACACGTTGATAGTACCTACTCAAACGGTTAAGCATCGATTACACGAAACTACTTTACTCATTACTCGTTTGCGAGCGAACTCGTGAATGAGTAAGCGAGTCATGAAACGCACAGCGTGTATCACTTTGATTGCTCGCTGGTAAGTTTACTATCTCTATTGATTACATTGTGCGCGTTTAACAACAGCGAGTTACTTAGCCAGTGTGTAGCGAGCAAGCTAGCTGCGTTTAATTGATACTTTGGGAAAGAGGAGAACAGAAATCTATGGTATCTATTGTTTCGCGATACCTGTTTAATAATTCCTCTTCAGTTACATGGTTTCACTTCAGGTATGTGTATACGTTCTACAATTCTTATCATCGAGAACGTAGTGATCCTTATGAAATGTGTTGGATATGGTACTTACGAATTTATTATTCGTTGTGCAGGATTCATTGCGACTGAATTTACATTATCTTATTAATAAAAATACAAGTAGAAAATGTACAATAAAATTGTGTTGTTTCAGTATTTCTCGTTGAAATAATAAAATTAGAAATTTATTAAGTATTCAAGCGCTTGACTTTTTCATGTACAATAAATTTCGATTGCACCGCTTATATTAATTGCAAGTTAAGAGTTAGTGAAGTGTACGTATACTCGATAAATATTGAAATTTAATTATTTCGAAAATAAGGTTTGAGATAAGAAATTTTATTTCATGTTTTTAACTTGTTATGGAATAGCAGTACACAAACTTTGAGTTCTTGAATTATGTTACTAAGGAAGGCAAGCCGTGTAATATTGATTCACTATGATTCACTATTATTGGGTGGTTATATATCTCTTAATGGCTTTGTAGTGAATTTAATGAACTATTAGAAGTTCCTATGGCAAGGGACCATTAAATACGTCTTCATATTAGTTTCCTTAGTTGGTGTATACAATGGCCAGTAACTAGTAGATAACAGTGCTCTAAATCTGTTTGCAGCTATAGAACTTTAAGTAAATGGTTGTGTTTCTATGAATGAAATCTATTCCTATTCAGCAACAGAATTACTCTCCTCTGTTTACACAAAGCAAGGTCGACCATTTCTAATCAGAAAACTGTTATAAACTTCTATTTGATGCTGAAAAAACATTACGTATAAATAAAAGAAAAATGACTATCTAATTTGATAAAAATTATTGTATCTATACCCAACTTCCTATTTTTCTAATTACGCTTTACGAGTTATTTGTATAAAAATATCTAACTTAGATGACTAAGAGGAATTAATTTCGAGTTAGAATATTAATAAATACTTTTAATTCAAAAACTTATTTAATTTTCATCAGTTCATTTATTTGGTATTAATATAAATTTTGAGATATTAAGCCCATTTTAATAAATATTAATTTATCTTTATTATTACATACATTTTTATCAGCTGACTATTTGACGAAGATCTTATCCATTAACAATATGATATCCAATTACCTTAATTACATCTTAGCAATAGTGACCCCTCGACTATAGCGAGTACTTTATAGTTAAATGGAGGAGTATTTTAAGGCACGACATTGTGATTATCGTAAGTCCTCGTTGCCCTACCTAATCTTCCTGAGAGTTTGCAGAAGTAGGACTCTCTTAAGACGGTCTGTATCTGAACTATTACTCAGCCTTGTGGCTTGATTAGAACTTTACAGGCTCGTTATGCAAATGTTATCTTCCGCTCCACGTTCGACAGACTTTTTAATTCCCTTTTAAACTTGATTCATTATATTTTAAGAAATATCAAAGTTACTCTTCAGTGCATATCCAAAGTTCATTGCAACTGACCCGGTGCTTCTTATCAGTTCGTTCAAGTGGAAAATTAAGTATTGAATATTTAGTAAACTTTACCAAGACGTACAACTAAGAGTTATCCCAACATTCTTGAATATTGCCATTTATTCAGACAAATTTCTATTTTAAACTAATATTTTAATAAACCGATGTGTAATCAATTTAACAATAAATTTCCAGATTAATCTAACAAAAATCAATGTTCCTTATTATTTTTAATATTCCACCTTCAATGTTAATATATACTTCCAATAAATAAAATATTTTTTAATCTTGTAAATTGTCGATAGTGAAACTAGTTAGTCAAGCTTAGTTGAAAATGAATCGCAAAGCAAGCGGTTCAGCATTATGACGATCTTGCCATCGAATAAACGCGATAAATACAATATCGACAAACAATCGCAGACGCCCGATATTTATTATCATTTTCGGTGACTTTCATTGGTTTCTTCCTCCACGCGATTGATGTCGTATGAGGCACGAGGGTGCTCTTCGTTGGAGTGCAGTGATTTTTCGCGTCCATCGATTCCAAAGGGAACCATACGCCGTCCTCGGCCATTCTACCTCTGTGCTCGCAAATATTTGATCCCATCCCGATAAATCGCAGGAATTGTTTCGGCCGTTGTCTCCCGGCCTAAATAAATGCCTCATATAATTATGCTGTGTATCGATTAAAGGAAATTAACACTATCGCGTGAATCGTCAATTTCTCAATTAATATTAATCAGTGTCACGTTTCAGATACGGTAATAAGGAAGTACTTTGCGTTACGGTGACAAAGCTGGAATAATAGAATGGTACACGCGATAGCGGACTAATGGATTCTCTCAATGTTCTCTATCAATACGGTGTATTAGCATTAAATCCATTGAAGGAATGAAATAAATCAATAGTAATAATAATAAAAACGAATTATATTTAAAAGTTCAACGAATCGTAATCCGCTATATGTCTTGAAATTATAAATAAAATTGTCAGCGATAATATTGCTCGGATAGTTCAAACTGAAATATTAAAAAAAAGTAAAGTATCCGATTCTCGATATAATTTAACAATGCAAAGAAATCACTTTATACTAAATATTCTTTAGAATCTACTACCGTTTATTGCGTTTCAAATTGATTCATTACTATTTCGACATATTTCATTTATGTATTTATATCTAGCTATACTATTTTATAAACGTAATATTAACAGATTTTTTATTAGATTTACATCCAGACTCCACAATGCCCATTTCGTGACGCATTCACTAATTATATGAAATTATCATTTATGATTTGTCTAGCACATATGTGACCGTACTAATGCTGATTATCCATATTTCGATTGATGTTTTAGTTACAATCGAGACGTTAATTATCCGTCCGCGTAATCTCATTGAACAGACTTCCATTGTTACGGTGGGTACAGTTTCATCCATCGGGCGCAGAGTTCCGGGGATGAACTTCCGTTCCACCGTATGGATATGTCGATAAGTCCGGGTTAGGAAAAATTTGATGACGAGGCGGGAAACACGTACATCCCTCCGGTGGAATATGAGCTGGTGGAGTGTAAGCATTCGCCCTGGTGGAAAGTGTAAAGTTAAACAATTTACGGAGGCAGCATGACACGGGCTGGCTTAGCTTATGGCAAAATTATACCGTCCCCGAGATCGACAGCGTAGATATGACGTAAACGCTGCTCGAGGTATAACTTTTCTGACACGAATCCTTGCTGGTATAAATCACCCCGTTGGAGCTTCGTTTTAATTAGACCCAGGAACTTTTGTTACTCAAACAGCTCGTGCATTAGAAGCCGGTTATTTTGTGCAGCGATAATTGAACACGTTTCTGGCTTCGAGACCAGATTGAAAGGCAAGATTAAATAACGAATACGGTGTTACTGAACTGACTCTCTAAATGTATTCAATACGTTTTATATTTGTGTTCATTAACTTGTTAGACACGAAATCTCGGATTTAATTATGGATCTATTTACGTTGTTATGAATCTGCCAAACGAGGATCGTTAACTTCATTTAGATCTCTGGTAGAGACTGCTTTTTTGATGGAATAGTTTAACGGAATGCTGAATTAATACTGTATTTTAATTGATAGATGTTCTCTTTTATTTATAGAAAATACACTTCGAAATTACTCGTATTTACGTCTTGCTTTAGCTGGTGCATAATAAATGTATTTGCAAACGTTGCCGCAAGATTCATTCAATAATTTTATATGTTACCTGAATAATTGCAATTTGAGTTTATTTTATTTATATATTAATATATTGTATATTGTCTGAATCGTTTCATTTAAATTGATTTCGTTTTCACGTGGGAAAAGGCTAGAAAGTTTTACAATTTAAAAGAGGTATAGCTCTTTATTTATCTCCTTTGCAGTGCCTTTCAAAAAGAAGTATAGGAATTACCATTGTTTCACACATTGCCACACGTTATAATTTTTTCTTTTGATTTTCATATGTTCTACTTACCTGTATGGTTTCGCGTCGGTAGTCATTGTATTGGAAACATTTGTAGAAGGTGCTAGACCCTTCAAAGAACTCTCGCCTCGGCGACAAAGAGAAATAAAATTTCTTGGTTGTTGTGCTTGGCGCGCAGAAGAGGGAAAATGTTTTGGTTACCGTACGACGGTCGACTTCTTTGTTGATTTCAATTTGTACTTATCAAGGAAAGAGTGAGCTGTGAAATGGAAACAAAAGTTACTTCTTGTTGGAACTTCGTTTACTGCGAACACTTATGTGCAACTGCAGCTTTTCTTTCTTTCATGGTGTTTCTTTATGAGAACGTAGTGTGTTGTTGCGGTGAAAAGAAATTGTTACTTTTCAAGCAGATTGAACATAACGACCTGCCGCTCCGGCCTCTCTAAGGCCTTTAATTTTATTTCATTTTGTATCTTGATGATCACTCGACTGAATTAAGTTTACGAATTACTTTCAGTGGTCGCGAGCATCTCAATTTAATTCATTTTAGAATGAAAGGAAACTGGTTTCGCCATGAAACGTTAATTTCCGCTCATTCAAATTTCGCCGGAATTTCAGTGACAGTCCAGCTGTTTGTTCGAAAGGTGTTTTAATTTTTTTGAATTTTTATAATTAAATTCTGAAAGGTACCGTCACCTTCATCTGTGACATTAACACTAAAGTTTCCGAGCAGTTCAGTTGATTTTTCGAAATTCCTCTATGGAAACTGCAATAGTGCATCTATTAAGACTTTAATTGGTTTGCAATTCAGTTTCTATGTTGCTCAATCAATTTCGTTAATAATTTCTCAGAGAAATATCTGTTATCTTTTTCGTAATTACAGAAAGAATAAATCGGAAATGGGCCCTTTTGACCCGTCTGGTAATTTTAGTGTTAAGTACGTTTACAAAATTGAAAGAAGTTAATACAAGTGTGATGAATCGTTCCCGAAATAATGAGTTCCTAAATACAATCGTTTTTTAGGCGATTTACAAATTTTCAACTTTTATCACCTGTATAAACATTGGTGTGGCACGAATCGAAGGCTGGCCTACATCCCTCGCGATTTGTAGGAACGATTTGGGAATTATATCCAATGCTGTCGTGTGCACAAAATTTAAGAGCGAAATTACCGGGCGATCCAGTCTAAATTTTAGATCGACGAGAGCCATTTACGATTATTGCTGTCGAAATGGATGTTGCGCCCCTCCTTTGAGATGCGAGGATTTAACCGTTGCCACATAAAAGAAGTATGACATTTAATGAAAATAATTAAATAAGATTTTCTTCGAACTAAAAAACAAATATTATAACATGTCCAGTCACGTAAATAGAAGATTTATCATTTTTTTTAATTGAAGAAAGATGGTTTTCTTTCAATTGTAAAAGTATGTAGATGGATTAGCAAAATATCTTGAGTGCAATAAATAGAGCAAATGAATTACGTTTGTGTTAAATTTTACTTTAATTCTTGTACAGTGTTGATATGTATTAGAATATTTTTTTTAATCATTTAACGAATTATAAATGCTTCGAAATTAGTTTACCATGCATTGTTTTAATAAATTAATATACCATTATAAAATAACATATTTTCTTACAAATTGTAATGTTAACAATAATAAGGCTTACAATTATTGTAAGGCCTGTCGTTAAATTGTCTGTTCTATTGTTTTTATACGTCTTTCATAGTTTCAAATTTTGCCAATTTTTTTTGCTTTTGATTTTGTTACTTTTGTAAATTCCTTAGAATTTTTCTTTAATAATCTCTTGTGTCTGTTGATTTCTTTAAGGAACTAACTAGATTCTCATAAATTTGTTACAACTTTTCATTTTATTTGCATCTCAATTTTCGTTTTTATTTTCTTCGCCAACAGTTTATTCTGCTTTCCTCTTTCTTTTCCTTTTAACTATTATCCCAGTAACCAAATCTTTTTACAATGTTCAATAACTGGAGCAGCGTGTTATCTCGAACATTTCCGTTCCAATAAATCATACATGGAGCAACGACTTCTTTTCCATAAATTTTTATCATGTTTTCTTGTATTTTCTTGTATTTTTAATATCTACCATTCCACGTTACTTTAAAACTACCCAATAGTCGATCACATTTTTCCAAGAATATAACCATATCTATAAATTTCCCTCAAATGTTCACAGTGAAGAAATAAATCAAACTTGTTTCTAACATCAGTAAGTCTAGTTCTTCATCAACTTAACATTTCGGAACCAAGTTTTATAAACTCCTTGCGTACAATGAAATTTTCGTAGTGTAATTTACAGAGACTAAAACTGTACAAATATTTACACTCTCTGTTTATTTCAATATTTTAATATCGAAGCAAGGATATTATTAAATTTCGTTATATTTTATTATGCTTCTCATACTCTATTCGTAAAAATCCACAGCCTAATAACAAAATTCACATGTACAAGTTAATACCGGCCAACAATAAGTAAACCATTGTTCTTTCCAGAAGCAGTTGCTCGATCAATAGTCACTCGAATATTGAACACTCGATTGTTCAATTTCTCACGGAATCAAATGCTCCGATTAATGTAGAACTCGTTCCCCGGATTTCTCGTTCTTGTCAGTCGCGATAGGCTAAGTTATTAAGCAGAAGATAATGCTGCTTGGCTATTATACCTACGCGTGGATATGTTGGGCCACGGCTTATGGCGGAGGGTTGCAAGGTACACGCGCCGATATGCATACCTACATGTCGCGTGCGTCTTCAGATTACGCTCTCGTAATTGCTCGCGGGTGATGAATTAATTATTTAAGGAGACGGAGAAGTCTCGTTAAGATCTCAAACGGCGTCGAGATTACGACGCTGATCTACGAATTCCTCCGTTAAAGTAAATTAATGCCTCGCAACTTGCTGGCAAATCCGTGGCCTGTGATTAATCCGAGAAGAAATGTTCAAGAGACTTGGAATATCAGATTACTCGTCGAAATATTTTGCTTTTCCGTTTATTCCAAACGTTACGAAAATGTGTCGAATTCGTCGACGTTTTTCAGTAGCCAATTTGATGCCACAGAATTGGTTTTATTTGGAAAATCTGAACGAGCCTATTTTTGTTTTTATTTTGGTTTATTTGAATTTGTTAGAAATATACAAAAGTGCGCGTGAAATTTTCGAATATTGGTTGCTTGTTTCAAGAATCAATATGACTTTTGATTTGTTTAATACCGCTCTTGCCTTTCCGAATTGGTTTGAATTCTGAAATAATGGATTAAATAATGATTCAGTTATAGTAATAAATAAAGTTTGTTTATGAAAATACTTAATTTCATCAGTATTTGATATATTAAACGCAAAAATGAATTTAATGGTGAATAGACTTTTTGAAAATTGTTATCGAGCTTTCTTACGTGTTCGAATTCAGTTTTTACTCGTGTCATCCACTCTTGTACTACTCTCATGACAATCGTCGATGCGGTTGAGTCTCTGCTATTCCCATTACCGCGAGATTGAAGTTTCACTGTAGTTCGTTAATAAGATCCGAAAGCTAATTAAAGTTTTCTGAGCGCCAGTCAATGGGTCGATCGTCTGACGGCTCCGAAAACTGATTTTCCAATGGCTTCCAGATCTGGTCTCCAGTCTTGACTGGTCTACGGATGTTTATGTAAAACCATGTTTTCGTAGAACAATCTGTGCAAGTAGGAGTTGAAATTTATTAATACAAAAACTGAATTTACACAAATTCTTATGAAAACTGTAAAAGACCTCTCTCAAATAAGACTAGAAACATTCGGTTTTAAACCAATTTTAAATATAAAGATCTTAGTAATAAATTTACATGAAAAAATGTGTAAAAGAATTTCCATTCGGATGCAATTTATCCAAATATAAGATATGAAAAATATTTTCATCTATTATATTGAATAAACCTTAACTAATATCTCCACCCCTTACCTACTCTACTTAATTTAACCAGTTAACTGCGTTCGACAAGTATGCACGTCATCATAAAACGCAAAATGACACTTACTTTTTCAATATTTTTTCACATAAAAATGTAATTCTTCTTTCTTCTCCTGTAGTGTTTTGTCAGAATGTATTACAGCTGTATTTGCCCTGCGTTTGACGAGGATTTCTGAAACTAAATTCTACAGTTAACTGATTCAGCATGATATACAAGTTTTAAACATTCCAATATCAATACCAATTTACCAAAGCACAAGGTTTCACTCAAAAAACTATCCACATTTCCAATTCATTTCTCCTATTGACTTCCCGCAAATTATACCACCACTTTAGAAGCACTCATTGTCAGCAGAAGAGTCGTGCTACCTTGAACCAGATAAGACTTAATACCCTATAGACATCGATCCTCCACTGTAACTATTTCCCAGCCTCCGAAATACTAGAGCACGACCATCGCGCCGCGTCGAAGTCAATAATTCTCGTCTTTCCTCCTTTTTTCCCGTTGGAATCCGTTGAATAGACGCGAGGGTGCTACTCATTTCCAGAAACAGGCCACGTCTCGGTTATAACCGGACGGGGATCGATACGATCGATCCGTTCCAATTTCTCCCTCTCCCACCCCTTCGGTGTATCGCGTTTTATCGGATCTATATCCTCCTTAGCAGATCGTTGCCCAGTCTGTCGAGCAGCGATCGGTGTACGGTTCAGCTTTCCGTCGATTTCGCATTTTAAACTGCTGATTCGACGAACGACGATTTATCTCGGATACTGCAGCGACAGGCAAACATTATTACGCCTTGTTATCGGGGGTTGCAGCTCTACGTGCGATCCCTCCATCAACTTTTTACTCCCTCCGATCCGCCGTCTTTTCTCTTCATTCGCGTCTAATGTCAACGTACCTGCCTGTCTACTCTCGACCCCGTGATCGTCCGGCCGTCTCAGAACGATGAAACTTTTTATTGATAGCGTGCCGGTCACAAATTGTTGTCCACGGGTCACGAGATCCCTGATTGTTTCGGGGAAAATGGAAATTTTCTAACTCTCAGAGCCCTGTGTTTTAATAACAGGCGAACTGAAAGTGTTCTTGAATGACTAACCTCTTGTCCTACGATTTATTTATTACTGTTATCGATACAACCGCTTTATCGTTAATAATTTATCAAGAATAGAACAAATTTGTGTTCTTATTCTGTGTCTACGTTTACTTTAAAGGTTAATGATTGATAATAGGAATGTAATATTTAATTTCTAATTAAAAAGTATAAATAACACTTACATTTTCCAAATTCAGTTTAAAAACTTTATCACAGTTTTGGCGCGAGATTGTAGATCGAGGGGTTAAGTAATCGGTACTTAAATGATGTGCTACTTTTTATCGTTGAACTATTTTCTGTGATCATTTGTGTGATTTATGAAACCAATCATTTTAATTGGTACGGTAGCTCTAGTGTTAATATGAGGAGCATGTTGTTAGTATGTGTATAGAATTTTTAGAGTCATTTGCTGGAGAATTGTTTTTACGAAGTATTATGGAATAATGTGTAACGAGAAATACGATAGAGAATATTTTGGAATTTAATTAGGAAAATTTGATTTATTATTGCACGACTTTCAGAATTTCCATCGAGTTATTACTCGGTTTTGTTTATGTAAAATTATTTAATGCAATATCTATGAAAGCAACCGTATCTGTTATTTAAACATTAATGACATCACTGTTATTTTAATTATAAAATACAATATTTATTTGCTCTTGCGATCGAGAAATGTTTTTGTTCGAAAGCAAAGTGTTATTTCCAACACTTGAGAATGAATACCTACTTTAATTTAATATGGTAGGCTTGAGAACAGCGAAGTAAGGCTTGCGTGACGCCGCCTCTTAACTGTGTGGTTGACAGAAGTCACGCTTATGTGACACCAGCCATCAAAATGTTAGTACTTAAACGACTGTTCATTATTTTTGATAGCTGCTCTTCAAGACTTATCATTTTTTCGTTTTAAAATGAAAATGAAATAAAGACAAGATATTAATAAAAGTACAATAATATAGAATAAGTTTATTAATTACCTTGCAATATTTTATAAAAAATTAAATTTGTGAAAACCATTAATTCCGCTCAAAGTGAAGCAACCTGTGTAGATATAAGTGGCAAGGGAAGATTTAGATTATCGTTTTATTGATTTCGAAATTGTTTAAAAGATATACTGGTTCAAAGTTAATTTTTAATGATTTTTTTACGAGTATTACCTTCACGAGACAATTTTTACTATACAATTGTTGATATCACGATCTTCAGTATTTATTGTGACAATTTTAAATACAAAAGTATAAAAAGTGTTCTTATTTTATATGCTTGAATCTCGGGTTGAAATTTAAAAATGAAGAAAAACGGGTGACAAGATTTTGTAATCTCTCCCTTTCGTATTCGCCGTTTTTTAATTGGCGCACACTTGTGGGCAGAACAGGCAAACAAAGGCCGCAATGAACAGCATTTCAGGTAAGCGCCTTGTCCGTTCTCCAACTGTAAACTCGGAAAATTTGGATGTCCTTTGTACCATAAACGATCTTAATGAAGTCGGACTGTTGCATACTGTAGCTCCAGGTAAAATACAGCCTGGTTTAAAGGTGCACATAAACTGTGCATTGCAAAATGATATTGTCCATTCGTAATATGCATATAAAAGAATATTAGTCACGAATTTTCGAGCGAAGTACGTCTGACAATATTAAATATTCCCTCGGCATGGCGAATATATTTCTATTCGTGAAATGTTTGTAGATAAATACGATAAAACTGTTGTTTGTAATATGTATACATTGTTATTTGTTGTAGAGGGGTTTTATAATATTATTCTGTTTCAATGGAAAACATATTGATGATTCAAAATTGACTTTTCATTACATTCCGATTATTTATAGTGTAAACAACTGACGAAACAAATAAAAAATTGAGAACACCGTTCGAATATGTGGTGTATAATATTGTAAAAAATATTTGTTTTAAATGTGAAATCAACTTTATCAATAAGGCGTCATTTGTTATTATTTCCAATACAATTAATTCTTAGTATTGATATACCAAATTAATGTAGTAATTATTAATATTAGCTAGAGAGAATTAGTCAGTGCATTGTTTAATTATCAAAGTATTTCTCTTCATAGTATCAAATCGTTTTCAATAATTTAACAGCTTTCTACTTGGGATACTCATTAGTCATTTAGGTAGCTTGTTTAAATATTTATGAATCGACCTTTTTGAGAGTTCGATCACGTGAATTTTCTATTTACTAAGATAACTGCATTTATGTAATTTATATACGTAGATTCTATAAGTCCTCTTATTGAACTGCTTATATTAGACGTAGAATTATTTACTAGCAAATACTCGCTTTGAATACCAAAATGTCCTCTTCATAGAATATTTGAATGCAATATTCCATTCGGATACAAGAGGCTCCGCTTTTTCCGATGCAGTTGAGACACGAAATTGAGTTTGAACGTA